>NC_083833.1:13152764-13232832 GCF_015708825.2 Lethenteron reissneri
TCAGTGTTGAGGCTGGGGGTCAGTGTTAAGGCTGTGGGTCAGTGTTGAGGCTGGGGTCAGTGTTGAGGCTATGGGTCAGTGTTGAGGGTCAGTGTTGGCTGTGGTCAGTGTTGAGGCTTGGGTCAGTGTTGAGACTGTGGGTCAGTGTTGAGGCTTGTGGGTCAGTGTGAGGTTGGGGGTCAGGTGTGAGGCTGTGGGTCAAGTGTTGAGGCTGGGGTCAGTGTTGAGACTGTGTGTCAGTGTTGAGGCTTGTGGGTCAGTGTTGAGGTTGTGTGTCAGTGTTGAGACTGTGGGTCAGTGTTGAGGCTGTGGGTCAGTGTTGAGGCTGTGGGTCAGTGTTGAGGCTAGGGGTCAGTGTTGAGGCTGTGGGTGAGTGTTGAGGCTGGGGTCAGAGGTCAGGCTGGGGGTCAGTGTTGAGACTGTGTGTCAGTGTTGAGGCTGCGGGTCAGTGTTGAGGTTGTGGGTCAGTGTTGAGACTGTGGGTCAGTGTTGAGGCTGTGGGTCAGTGTTGAGGCTGTGGGTCAGTGTTGAGGCTGTGGGTCAATGTTGAGACTGGGGGTCAGTGTTGAGGCTGGGGGTCAGTGTTGAGGCTGGGGGTCAGTGTTGAGGCTGTGGGTGAATGTTGAGGACTGGGGGTCAGAGGTCAGGCTGGGGGTCAGTGTTGAGGCTGGGGGTCAGTTGTTGAGGCTGTGGGTTCATGTGGAGGTTGGTGGGTTCACGTGCAGGCTATACATGTGTGTAGAGGCTCAGAGTAACTGGTAAAGCTGTGGGTTAGTGTTGCGGCTACACGGATGCTTTACTGTGCAGCTGTACAAAAAGTAATAGCATGCAAATGAGTCAGAACGTGATTTCCCTGACTGTCCCACTCAAACCTCCTGTATCTAATTCATTACTGTCGTGGCTTCTTTCTCAGGGAAACGATATTACTTATAAATGTCGATGAGCAATGGTCCACCAATGTATTTTGTAATTTTGTGCACAAACCCTCCACGACTAACCCCAAAAACCAAACTTTTGACCATCTGGCAGTGTGCCCAGACATGGTCATTACGGGCCTCCTGAGAGAGCAAGGAAGAGCCAAAAAGAGACGGAGAACCAGCCCAGGAGGGTGCAATTTAAAACATCACAAGTCCTGCCTCAGAACTCCAACACCACCATTATGGTCCTCGAGAAGACACAAGATGATCTTCATTCTGAGGTAAAGTTCTCACCAGTTTGCATGCATTAATGCTTCAATCCCCATCACTTCCCATGAATGTCTGCAGGGAATTCCAAACGCAGGATTCCTGCTGTAAATCGACTTCAAAGACCAAATGGTGTCACTCACAATAGAAGTGGCCATTATGTGAAATTTTTACACCTCCAATGTAATTGTTGACAATTCCCCAAAACTAAAATTGACTCTACCTACAGTGAGGAAAAAAAGTATTTGATCCCCTGCTGATTTTATACGTTTGCCCACTGACAAAGAAATGATCAGTCTAAAATTTTAATGGTAGGTTTATTTGAACAGTGAGAGACAGAATAACAACAACAAAATCCAAAAAACGCAAGTCAAAAATGTTATAAATTGATTTGCATTTTAATGAGGGAAATAAGTATTTGACCCCCTCTCAATAAGAAAGATTTCTGGCTCCCAGGTGTCTTTTATACAGGTAACGAGCTGAGATTAGGAGCACACTCTTAAAGGGAGTGCTCCTAATCTCAGCTTGTTACCTGTATAAAAGACACCTGTTCACAGAAGCAATCAATCAATCAGATTCCAAACTCTCCACCATGACCAAGACCAAAGAGCCCTCCAAGGATGTCAGGGACAAGATTGTAGATCTACACAAGGCTGGCATGGGCTACAAGACCATCGCCAAGCAGCTTGGTGAAAAGGTGACAACAGTTGGTGCGATTATTTTCAAATGGAACAAACACAAAAGAACCGTCAATCTCCCTCGGCCAGGGGCTCCATGCAAGATCTCACCTCGTGGAGTTGCAATGATCATGAGAACGGTGAGGAATCAGCCCAGAACTACACGGGAGGATCTTGTCAATGATCTCAAGGCAGCTGGGACCATAGTCACCAAGAAAACAGTTGGTAACACACTACGCCGTGAAGGACTGAAATCCTGCAGCGCCTGCAAGGTCCCCCTGCTCAAGAAAGCACATATACATGCCCGTCTGAAGTTTGCCAATGAACATCTGAATGATTCAGAGGAGAACTGGGTGAAAGTGTTGTGGTCAGATGAGACCAAAATGGAGCTCTTTGGCATCAACTCAACTCGCCGTGTTTGGAGAAGGAGGAATGCTGCCTATGACCCCAAGAACACCATCCCCACCGTCAAACATGGAGGTGGAAACATTATGCTTTGGTGGTGTTTTTCTGCTAAGGGGACAGGACAACTTCACCGCATCAAAGGGACGATGGACGGGGCCATGTACCGTCAAATATTGGGTGAGAACCTCCTTCCCTAAGCCAGGGCATTGAAAATGGGTCGTGGATGGGTATTCCAGCATGACAATGACCCAAAACACACGGCCAAGGCAACAAAGGAGTGGCTCAAGAAGAAGCACATTAAGGTCCTGGAGTGGCCTAGCCAGCCTCCAAACCTTAATCCCATCTGTGGAGGGAGCTGAAGGTTCGAGTTGCCAAACATCAGCCTCGAAACCTTAATAACTTGGAAAAATTCTGCAAAGAGGAGTGGGACAAAATCCCCCCTGAGATGTGTGCAAACCTGGTGGCCAACTACAAGAAACGTCTGACCTCTGTGATTGCCAACAAGGGTTTTGCCACCAAGTACTAAGTCATGTTTTGCAGAGGGGTCAAATACTTATTTCCCTCATTAAAATGCAAATCAATTTATAACATTTTTTACATGCGTTTTTCTGGCTTTTGTTGTTGTTATTCTGTCTCTCACTGTTCAAATAAACCTACCATTAAAATTATAGACTGATCATTTCTTTGTCAGTGGGCAAACGTACAAAATCAGCAGGGGATCAAATACTTTTTTCCCTCGCTGTATATAATTGGACACCCAGCACTTCCTTGCTGAAGGGATATGAATACCAGCCGGCTCTCACTGGACTATGTAATACACATTCAATACATTATTAATATCTTGTTCTCAATAATAATCTGTGCTGAGGTCTTTTATCCAGCTTTTAAAAACATGAATTGGTCCATATTTCCCTTTATTCTCTACAATGGATGAAAGCCAGTGGGTGATACATTCCCTTATGCTGTAATAGGTCGATTGCAATATTGCATTGTGGCGTAAATCGTGGGTATCGTTTTCTCATCAAAGCATTTGATTGGCTTGGACATCTGAGGGAGAGGAACCAATTGCAGTGCAGTGCGCTGCAGCAGCGGTGACATTATCGTGCACATTGATGACATACACATTGAGTTTCTGAATGAGTGGTATTTAATGAGGATAAAAGAGTACGATAAAATATAATCTCTTGGTTTTGTCTGCATTTGACTTGCAAAATACTTTGCGCTGACTTTCAAGGACATTTTACTTTTAAGCCTGTCCACCGATTCTCACACTTTTCAGTGGCCAAAATATGTTTTTCTTTGAGGCTATGAGGACTTATCTCTCTAAGCCTGTCCGTCGCCTCTTACGAGATTGTTCCCAGAAAAACGCCCATGCATCATTTCCATTTGAAAAGCATTTTTTTTTGGCAGCTGGCTAGAGAGAATTTCCTTTTCTTCATGGCCCAACCATGCCATGTCTCAAGCAAAGCAATATTTTAACACTTATGTATATATTCCAAGTGTGATTAGAAGTTTTCGTGACTTCAGGGATCCATACTCTTTGGTTCTTTCGGTAAAGTCACGTAGGTATAAAATAAAATTAATGAAATCACGACGTTTCGATTGCAACACACCTGATGATGATTGCTTGTGTTGCAATCGAAACGTCGTGATATTATTTATTTTATTTTATACCTACGTGACTTTACCGAAAGAACCAAAGAGTATTCCAAGCGGCAGTAACTGTACCAAATCTTTGCACCGTATATGGACGAGGTGTGGTGCAGTGGCCAGTGCACTTCATTTTGCAAGAATTAAGTATTAAAATAAATACTCTTTGGGTCTTTCGGAAAAGTCACGTAAGATAGAAAAATAATAAAACATCACGACGTTTCGATCGCAACACAAGCAATCGTCTTCAGGTGAAAAAATACAGCAGGCGGACTGATGAGGCAGGAATAAATATATTCAAATAAATATAATGTTTTAGTTTTGTTGTTCAGTAGTGACCAGGCTGATAACATCAACTTGCTATCATTTCGGTCCATGCATGTGATATGAAGCTGGTAAATTTCCTGAAAAGTCAAGTATTATATACTTTTCCTTTCAAGGCCACAGTGTTATTGACAAATGTGTTGAGTTTTTAGCATGTCATGCTGCATTATCAGCTTTGCCTGAAACCAGAACCAGAGTTTAAATAGAACCAGAGTTATGCTTTTAGCAGAAGTGGCTTTGCTTATAATAGATCTGGATTGTGTTGACTCTCAAGCAGTAAGTCGCAATTAACTCAGATGGCGTTGTTGACTGGAATCTCTTTCGACCTTTCATTGCCGTGTTCCCCCGGGAAACCTCACGAGCAAACTTGAGGTACCACAGTCAGTTGAACAGGAGACCCTTGCACAGTGGTGTGTTGATGACTCGTTATTGTTGGTTACTGGCCTGGGCTGCGATGACCTCGATCATTCCCCTCTGAACTGCATTTCCATTGACGAGTAATAATTGCCAAATTTCAGTGACTGTTTTGCGATTTCTTTTGCATTGATCATTGTTCTATCAACTGTGTTGTTTGGCAAGAGTACTGTAAGCTACAGATCCAGACCAGACGCACATGCATATTCATAAGTTATTTAATTCATGAGACTTAGATTTAATTACAAGGGTGCTAAGGCTGCTGAGGCTAAAGAACCAAGTTGTCTTGAAACTCTCCTTGCAAATGAGACTACTTCAGTTTACTCTCCAGGGAGATTGGTCCTTGCCATAAATAAATTAAAATCCCCCTATTCGCTCAGAGCTGCTACGGGATGTGAGCACAGGCCATGCGTGTTCACACAGGAAGACACTGTGACCATGACTGGGATTTTTTTGGACCTCACAATCTTACGAAGGAAAATTATTTATTCTCCATTACGCATGTTGTGATCAAACGGCCCAAAAAAGATGTTTTATGGAAACTGACATCAATGGATATTTGTGAAGGTCCTGGAATAGAGCTGCATTGACATGCAAATATCTGCTCCTTGGGATACTCTTTATGTAAATGTGCACGGAAGTAATTTTTAATTCAACATCTCAAGGTCCAACAATGCCCACACTTTATTTCCTTGTCAGCCAATCTATGCCATTTGCCCACAGATAGAATACCCTCAATCAAAAGCAGATTAAACCACTATATATTCATTTGGAAAAACCTGATGATCATGTGGTTTGGGGAATAGCAACATTTTACACAATAATGTTAATTTGTGATACCCAATCAAGAGCTTTGGGGAGATGTTGAGGAGTAAATGTCAGAGATGATTTCGGGCAGCGAGTGAGCATGGACAGACGGTGACCAGACAATCCATTGCTTGAGGCTGTTCACCAGATACACACCGTGGAATGACCATGAGTCTCCATTTTGGAATATAGTACCCACGGCGTTCACGTGATTTTCTGTTGGGTGATTGATAGACAAGGAAAACTGCACTGAATTCTGTGCTGAAATCCAGTGTTCAGCAATGTTACTGACATTTTAAATATATTTATAAAATGCACTAAAATACATCATCTTATGTATGAGCACACTTGGACAATTTTTGCAGGCAGTCATGTACTACTCTGAATGACAGCTATTGGAATAAACTTTTGCTGTGGCAGAGTTTTTATTTACCTGGTTTAGAATGCGCTAAAGTCAAGAAAATGCGGTTTTAACCCTGAGATTCATATAATACTACAGCAGCATTCCAGAATCAACCATATTTTGGCAAAACATCTGCTTCACAAATAAAACACGAAACAAAAGCCTCTTATTCGATGAGGCAAAACTGCAATTGTATTGCAGACACACGGAATAAAATGCATACGAGAGCCTAACCAAGCCAACCGAATAAAACATCCTACCCACGATATCTATCAAGTGAGTATTTTTATCTAATGCTGCCATCATTTATCCACCACCTCGGGGCACTGTCTCAGTGAAAGGATGACACCGCAAGAGTGCTGCCCTTGACGGGACAGAGTCCACTTGAGCCATCAACTGCACCGACATCAGTGACCCGACAATCTGCGGCAACCTCCCATCTCAAGAAGCCCGAGCGAGAACCAGAGGGACACCGCCGTACACGTGCAGATACGTCCGGCGTCCTCCGCAGAGGATTGCACGCTCGTATTTGCATGCAGACCGAGGCCCGCAGCTCCAGAGTGGCGAGATTACCGCACGCCTGGGACCCACCTTGTTACGTATGGGTCAGCGCTATTCGCTGTGCTCGAATCAGTCTGTCTGGCACTTTGCATCGCAGGCCCACGCGCATGCAGGGAGAGTTCAATTTCCCCAGCTGCCCTTGCACAACAAAAAGCATTCCAAATGAAATGCCCCCTCCCAAGCAGCACAGTGGTGGCCATAGTTCTTGTTTAACCATATAAGCGTAGAGCATTTAATTTGGAGCGCAACAATTTGTCCAGGAGTGACACTGGGAAGCAATTCCGCTCTGTGTACAGTCGGGTACCAAGCGAGCAGCTTACCCATTGATGTGGTCCAATGCCATGCAATAATAATAATAAAACAAATAATTTCAATCCTGTTAATGACCATGTTTATGAACCATATGTCATAGCCGGTAGTTAACCATTATTTTCACCTTTAATTTGTAATTCAATGTCTCCAAACTCAAATTAATGCTGCTCATGTAGCCTTGAACTGTCGGTCGCAATTCCACATTCCTTCAGTGCGGGCCAGTCTCTGCAAAGCCACTATTAACCTAGATTAATAGAAGGATGTCTCTGGTGTAGCCCAATCAGTTTCAAAGGCAATGCATATATTATATAAAAGCTGTGCTGCTCCATAATAGTAACAAGTACCCGTCTCTTCCCCTGGCTCACTCGGTGCACCTCAAAGAGGATTAACAACAGCATCAAGACCTTGCCGGATGCCTTGAAGTATGATGAGCACGGCTGGGAGGTCATCGGAGACTTCAAAATGGTGGCATTCCTGATGGGTCTCCAAGGCGGTTTCCCTGCTATCTTTGCCTTTGGTTAAACAGCAGGGACACCAAGACTCACTACCACAGGCGGGACTGGCCATAGCGGACCGAGTTCTCTGTGGGGAGGAACAAAGTCAATTGGGAGCCACTGGTGAACCTCCGGAAGGTGCTGATGCCACCACTGCACATCAAATTGGGCCTTATGAAACAATTTGTCAGAGCTGTAGATAAGGAGTCGGCAGCCTTCAAGTACCTTCAAGACTTCTTCCCTAAGCTGTCTGAGGCAAAGGTCAAAGCCAGTGTCTTCGTCGGACCACAGATGAAGATCCTGGAGTGCAATTAATTCCCCAAGTAGCTCACTAGTAAGGAGAAAGTGGCTTGGAACAGCTTTGTCGCAGTGGTTCGAGGCTTCCTGGGCAATCACAAGGTCGAAAACTATGTAGAGCTGGTTGAGACTCTGGTGAAGAACTACAGAACAATGGGCTGTAGGATGTCCCTCAAAGTCCATATCCTTGATGCTCATCTTGATAAATTCAAGGAGAACATGGGAGCGTACTCGGAGGAGCAAGGCGAGCGCTTTCATCAGGATATACTGGACTTTGAACCTTGCTACCAAGGACAGTAAAACGAGAGCATGATGGGAGACTACATTTGGGGGCTTATTCGTGAAAGTGATTCGCCCGTTTCCTCATTGAAAATGGGTAAATTTCTAAATATCACTGTCCTGGTCACAAAAGCAAAGTTTGTGGGGAATAATAACCATTTTTTATACTTTTTACACGTAAGAAATTACAAAATAACACTTACTACTCAGGAACAAAACTTGTGTTACATAGTAATATCAGAGCATGTTTGCACGTTCACCACAAGGATGTGTGGTTAATGCAGACTTGATCCCTTGCAAAATGTATACTCTATTTGGTGTTTGAACATCTTAACACCTGTTTTATTGCCAGAAAGGGTAAAACCTATTATTATTTTTCATAGCCAAGATTAACATCCTATAAAGTGATCCTCGTTTTATCAGACCTGGGGGGATACGACTAGGGGTGAGATTATGCATCGACTCACCGATTAATACCGATGTTTTTTAAATTGTATACGTCATCCCTGCAGCCACTAGGTGTGCTTTCATGTAACGTTATGTAAAAAAATTGACTCAAAGTATCAATCAAATTGGGATCTTGAAAGGCAAAGATTCACCAAGCAGCCTGGGGAGGAATCATTCCATCCCAATCTCATTGCATGAACTGACTCCTGTTTGGGATTTGAACTCATCACCGGCAAAGTGAGTTGAACGCTTCTTCTCATTTTGCGTGTCATACCACGGGGCTTTGAGGCTGAGTTGACTGGGCAGTTTGGTAATCTCCTATGGAAATTTACGAGTGCCTGTCAGAATCTGTTGGCCATAGGTGAAGTCGCTTGCACTCTGGGGCAATGCCTAATGAGCTGTGAGCAATTAGTGGTCAAAAGTTGAAGTAAGTCATGATACGTCTAAGGCCGGCAAGACAATGTTAGGTCGACACAGCAATTTATATTGAAGTCACATCTTGCTATGCAAATTGCCTAACATCTTAATTACTCTTTGGTAGTAGTACTTTTTTTTCAGGCCTTTATCTATCCATTGCTGGATGAAGGCCTCCCCATGCTGGGTCATCCATGGGAGTTTGTTTGACCATACTTCACCATGTTGGCTCGTGCAAGGTCCAGAAGGGGTCCCCAGAATTGGTTCGGATATCAGTAACCACTGACATTAGCCGAGATTAAACTCAGGTTGTCGAGCTCAAAGCAAAGTCAAAGAGCCACTGCTATACTACAGGACTACCCTTTCCGTAATATAAAACCTAAAAAATAAATATACCCCTATTCAACCCATTATTATGTTGTTGTTGCTGCTGCCTTATTGGGTGTTGTTATTGGGTTTTTAAAATAACTCTTAAGACAATCCATACAATGAGTTTACACACAAGCACAAAGACAAAGACCCCCCGTATAGCCTTAACAGACTGTAGGGGCAAGTGCTGTTAGCGAGCACCTATGAAGGCCAGAACGGCACACGAGGGGGTGGGTGGCCAACACCACGCCCGACCGCCTTTGTCTCCCTAGTGGAAATGTTTACACGCCGCACCAGGTACTCATTTGAGGCTGAGTCGACCTAGGGGAGGCCCGAGACCGGTTCAGATAAATCGTCACTGGTGTTGGCCGTGAGCGGGAATCGAACCCGGGTCGCCAGGTTTCGTAGCGCAGCGCGCTAACCGCTACACCACCGCTCCCCCTAACACATAAGCACACACGCACACACACATGCAGGATGTGTGCTGCAGAAGAGTATAATTTATTTCACCATTTTTTTTTTTACCCCGGCACATTCTACCCGTGATTACTTGAAACCTGTATGAAGACTGTTCAAGGCAGATGATGCTCCCTGAATTTTGATGAACCCATCTCTTCCCCGCCAAGCCAGTGTAGCCAAGAAAACCTTACAATCAACCTCCACTCTGTGCATATCTCTAGAATAATAATATCCCCTTGTGTCCAATACATATAGAAATGTTTTAATATGCTTCAACTCTATGCATCTCCCTTTGTAAAATTGCATTCGTCTGCAATGAAATTCCAACATTTGAAACCATCTGCAAAATTTGGCAAATTTCAATTCCTACCACCAGAGTTGCCACTCTTATATATGACCATTAGGTTAAAAAGTTCCATTATTTCAGGTTTAAAACTCTGCAGGAGGGATAGTGATTGAGGCGGACAATGATGAAGTGAGTAGGGGATATATTTTTTAACAGGGTTCAAATCTCTGTGTCCCTTTATATAAAACTGAAACACTTCACCTGTCTCGATGTAACAATGCGCTTGAGAGCTATTTTCTGTAAAATTTGCCACTCAAGCAATAAAAAATACTCCCAGCATGACTTCAATTTCTGTTGCGTGAATGGAATTGTCAGTAAAAACCTAATTTTCTATATATATATCCTTGCTCTATGGTTGCTCTGAGAACTAAGGTTCATTAAAAAAGCATCGTACCTGACTGCCAGGGCATCAATTGGATTTCACATCCTCTGTTTAACAAGGTGAGACATTATATTTGGCCTTGATTTAAGCATCAATTTTGCAGAGAAGACTCAGTAATACAAGAGCTGAACACCCAGAATTATAATCCACGTGGCAAAGCAAGATTAAAATGACACAGCGGGGGGGCTAATCCAGAGCAATAAATCTGAACCAACCTCAAGCTGCACGATGCCTTGTGCACCACAAAAGCTGCATACCGAGGCTGTCAGTATAATCAGACGCTGTCATACACGGCTCACGAGGGCTTTAGTGCGGCTCTCCGCTCATCGCGGCTACCGGCGGAGAGACCTCAAGATGTGCTGACGTTGGCCTCTTGAACAGAACGGCCGTTTTACGGCTGTAAGAAATGTAAAGGTGCCGCCATGCAACCCCTCGCACACACCTCCAGCAGCGCGAGCTCTAAATAGTCCCTCTGGATTCTAAATAGTCCCAAAGCCCAACTCCTACGCTGGCCAGACATCTTGGGCATAGTGGGAGTACACACATTTTACTCCACTGCATGTGACATGCCCGTCAACTGTGACCTACCCACTAAATACTGCTGGGTGAACATGCAACCTCGAGATTCTAAGTCCCATTGTGCGCTCACCATTACAATACGGCTTTAATTTCTTATATCATTATACACTTAATAAAATGGATGGCAAATGACTGGGACTTGCTGAAGACTCGTGCATCTTCTTGGTTCTTTCGGTAAAGTCACGTAGAAGGGAAATAATACAATAATAAAAATAAAACATAATAAAATAATATTATGTTATTTTATTATATTATTATATCATATTATTTTATTATATTATTTTATTATGTTTTACTTTTTATTATTTTATTATTTCCCTTCTACATGACTTTACCGAAAGAACCAAGAAGATCAATCCCTGCAGTCACGAAAGCTTTAAATCGAAACTCGTGCATCTGTTTCCTCACGGTTCGCTCCTATTCGCTGCCTCTTACCCCCCCTCCCCATCTGCCAGATTACATGGAGTGATCTGAAAATAGCTTTGGTTAAGTAACCATCCCACTTTCTTGTATTTAAGGGTGGACTGCTTTAGAAGGTAGGCATCAGTGTAATAGATTTCTCAGAAATGTAATTAGGTTATTGTTCAGAGGCATAATACCTTAAAATAAAAAAAATGTCAGGCCATTAAATATTGCACTAACCTCAATGCCTAACAGCCACTGCAGCTGCGCCGCCACCGAAATCCAGTGGGCTGCAAGAGCCACAGCACCGCTGGCACTCTGCCCAGGCACTTTAATTAATCGGCTACTCGTGGCTACTCGTGCTCATGTCACTTTGCGCTACGCGTGGTACCCTGCTTAGGAGCTGCCACAGAGCGACCTTTGCTATAACTTAGTGGGTAATTCTATGCCTTGTTTGACATGCTATGAAGCCATATGTTAGTCATACACATCACGCCAGGCAATGTTGCAACGCAACGGCAATTGACTAATTATCAAGATGAATGCACCGACAGTGACACGGTTTTACGTCTCCATTAGCGTGCTATGTAATCGCAATGTTACGCTAAATCTAGAACTATACTTCAGCTATTGCTGGAGTGCAAGTTCTGCCGAGAACCATGTCTTATTTGAATTCTCTGAGCTAGACTTAAAATATTGCTCTCAAAGTGGAAAATATAACCTTGTAAGTTTAACAACTGTGTAACAAACATCTCTGTAGCGGAGTGTATGGGAAATTACGAGAACCCCCGTGTGGATGAGACAATCCCTGGTGATAGTGTTTGGGCAGTGGTGCATATTCACAAACAACAAAAACCTTTCATCAGTAACATTGTGGCCTTAAAATGAAAAGTATAAGACAGGCGACAGTTCAAGTACTGGCCCTTTCTTCATGGTGCAAAAATAAAGAGGCAACAGAGAATTGAGAAGAGTTGGGGAATGCACTTTACACCATGGAGCCTGAGAAGAATTGCATTTAAAAAGTTTCCTGATTAATCGTTTTAAAGTGGCATTAGTAGATACTGAGTAACAGCCTAACACTTTAGCAATCGAATGTGTCTTCCTAAATAATTTGTATTCAAAGTAAAATGTTGCCGGCACATTGCATTGTGGGTCGAACTTTTGCAGAGAAGTAAACGTATAATCCACTCAGTGACGCATTCCTGGGCTCAATTATCATTTCAAAACGATTCGGGCAACTCTCAAGAAAAGTTAAGTAAAAAGGCTCAACAGGACTTCTAACTATTTTCAGTTTCTAAACCTTACAACTGGGGTAGAGTTGTTTGAGGATGAAATTTTAAAACGAGTTTTATTTGTGTATTTTCAGCTCTTGCTGCCCAATTTTAAGCAGAAATAGAATATCTATATAAACAAATGCGTGTTCTAATAGGAGGCTACGCCATACATTAAATAAAAAAGCATTCAATCATAAAAAAAAATGTTTAAGTGAAGGTGAGGCATTAATTCATTCCTGCCACCTTAGCGGTATTCAGTTTGAATGTGAGGCGGCCTTGAGTGCTTTTTATGGCCTCATTCCCAGCAGAGGTCAAGACGAGGCCCTGTGCCGATGGCTCTGGTGGCCCACATTGGTGTGGACACTACGGTGTCTGCATGGCGAGGTGACAGAAGATGATGGTATATCACTTGGCGAAATCTCAGAAGTAGTTACGTGATTTCACCTTCCGTGGGCCATTCCCCAGCAAGGGGTGATAGAATGCTCTGCAAGGGGGCAAAATTAACAATTTAACACGTAGGCTTTCGCGACCAATATTATTCATAATCAAATTGTAAATGTTGTGGTTTCATGCTTCAACACACCGCTGGGCTAAAGCAGTGAACTATTTGTCTTTTGTCAACGTGACACTTTTTTACTGATTGGCCGTGTCGGGTGGTGGAGGGTTACGACACATTTATAAATAACGCGATCTAAACCCAAAAACGTTGATTATGAAAATTAACATTGATATCATAATTTTTAAAAAATGTGATTTTCCCAATATATTCCAAATTGTGCTATCGGAATTACGTCAGAAGATGATTAACTGAGACAGCTTACAGAGCAGCATGCCCCATGTGTCAGAGAACGGCCTGCAGAAGGTATTGTTTGCCTTTCATAATTTCAAAGTAGGAGGCACCCTTTCTGATAAGCTTTACTGTGACACTGTTTGTCGCATGACGGTTAAACCAATATGTTTAGTTTCAGTTTAATACCATGGGTTGTTTTGCGTGTGCCAACATTGGTGACCAATAACTTCGCTACACATGAGAAACCGGTATTAATTGCAGACATCTCCTCGGATTGGGACCCATGATATCAGTGGTGTAGCCTCAGCGCTTCGACCCTTGAACCACGTGGTAACCTTGAAGAAACAGTCCACCATGCTCAATATCAATTCCCTTGCTTTCTTATTTCTCCAAACTCGCCTAGTGCACTACCGCCTCTCATCCTACATCTCTTCCCACTCGCTGTATCTCCTCCACCAGTCTGAGTTCCGCCCTCTCCATTCCACTGAAACTGCCATCCTTCACATCCACAAGCACCTGGCCAACTCGCGTCACTCCGGTCTATCCTCCGTCCTTATCTCTCTCGATCTGTCTTCTGCATTCGACACCCTCGACCACTCCATCCTCCTATCCACTCTCTCCAAACTCGGCATCTCTGACACCCCTCTTTCTTGGGTCCGTTTCTACCTAACTTCCCGTTCATCGACTGTCTCTTTCAACCACTGCTCTTTCGACACCACCACCCTCACGGTCGGTGTTCCCCAGGGCTCGGTGCTTTGTCCCCTTCTGTTCTCCATATACACACCTCCCCTAGAGTCTATTCTTTCTTGCATCGATATCTCCTATCACCTCTTTGCCGACGACACTCAAATTAAATTATCCTTCAAATCATCCACCCCTGATCTTTCCCTCCGCGTCTCATCCTACCTGACAGCCATACAAGCGTGGATGACCGAACATTTCATTTCCCTAAACCTTTCCAAAAACCTTGGTGCTTTTCTTTCCATCCTCTCACTAAACCCCCTCCTGCACCCTCCATTTCTTTCCCCGCCCCCTTAGCCTCTACCAAAACTCTACCACCATAACTCTCAGCGTTATCTTCGATTCCACTCTCTCCTTCACTTCCCAAATTTCCAACACCACTCGCAGATGCCGTTGCGATCCGTAAAACATTAGGAAAATCCGTCCACTCATCACTACCACTGCTGCCAAACTCCCCGTACACTCCCTTGCCTTCACTCGTCTAGATTACTGCAACTTACTCCTGGTCGGCCTCCCTGCTTACACATTCACCCCTCTCCAACACATCCAAAATGCAGCTGCCGGACTGTACTCAACCTTCCATACACACCTCACTGCTCTCCTCTCCTTCAACAACTCCACTGACTTCCTGTCTTTTATATTCCTTGCCCTAGTATTTAAAGCTTTGCACGCTCTTGCCCAGGCCTACCTCTCTTCTCTCATCTCTTTACATGTCCCTTCACGCTCCCTTTGATCTCAATATTCCCCTTGTTTCACTGTTCCATCACCTCCCTGCGCCCAGTCTCGATTTTTTTGTTCTCTCTCTCTTCTTGCCCCGTTGCACTGGAACTAACTCCCACTCCACATCAGACTCTCACCCTCGTTTTACACCTTTTGCTCGGCCCTCAGGTGCTTTCTCTTCTCTACTGCTTTTTCTCTTCCACTGCCTCCACCACTAACGGTTCCTTTCCCTGCCTCTAACCTACTCCTAAGCCCCCAGTCATCTTCCTTCTACGACCCCGATTCCTGACCCGGCTCCCACGTCTCGCTTTCTATGTGCACGTAACCACATCTCTCCCCCAGCCCTACGCTGTGCTCCTCCATCAGCTCAACTATCCGGCCACCAGATCTCTGCCCCTACAACCCTTCACCTACCCTCGTCCATGCCCATTTTACCACTTCATACCCCACTGCCTCTCATCCGCGTTGCACCCATCAGACACCCTCACTCACCGTCACACTCCACCTTATTCTGCTGAACCTACCTCAGCAACATCATCTCCATTCTCAGCCCCTGTCCCTACATTCATTGCCACCTCCCTCACTGACCGCCGTTGGCTTGCATTTTAGAGTGCCCTGCAAAGAGCACTATATACATCCGAAATAGAATATAATCACGGCCAGGGGGAAACCACCGATTGGGATGCGACCACGTATTACCGTTTGTTAATTATTTCACGAGTTTATCTGTAATTATACGAGAAACATTTTTAAATTGCTATTGCCTACCAATTATCTTTGTGTGCATGCTGCTAAATACACACGTAACAATGTGTCAATTAAAAATAACCCTTATGCTCACGATGCGTGCATGAGGATCATATACTATTTACTACATTTAGGATGATGGAAGGAGCAAAACTGGACAAATGAGACGGAAGAAATGGAAACACTCCAAACGAGTCTTGAAGGGAATTTGAACTCCAAATTGTGATAATTAACCAAATGTCTGAGGTTGTAGGGAGAGTCATTATACATCCTCTTTTAAACGCTACAACTGCCTCAATGTGAAAACACAATGTTCACCAAATATTCTCTTGTAAGTGATATGAACATCTGAAAAAAATACCAGTCCTAATGATGTGGCGTATTAAAATAAGATTATTTATTTTAGCCTAAAGCTTCGCAAACCATGTTAATGCAGCACGCACTCTCTTTTATAATGTAGAAAATTCTGGCACCGCATAATTTAATTATAAAATTATTGCTTCATGTTTTTCTGTTGCAAGTGCACACGCATGATGTCATGTTGTCCATGCCAGAGCCACTTATTCCGCTGGTGCTTTTATGGACACACTTCAATTAAACAATAATGCATGCCTACGTGACTTTAATCGGTACAAGTAAAACTGATGTAAAGGCGCAGACCTGAAATGTCTTGCTCACATCACTGCTGGCAGAAAGGCCTCTACTAGAAGGTGCTCTAGAGAAACCCCTCGAGTGGGCATTGGTCTACTCTTCCACACCGATTAGCTAGATACCTCTGATTAGCACGGTTGGCTATGTACGGTGCGAAAGAAGTTCAAGATACATGTTTTGAAAGAGGTGGAAGTGCCCACACTTTACCCCACCAAACAAAACCTGCCAATTGACCAGTTGTGCTGGATAGAGGCGGGGGATTTAAGAAACTTTCACCATTGGTTTAACTGCCGTGCCAGGTGATGGAACCGGTGACCTCTGGATTGCATGTCTGGTGCATTAGAGAGGCGTGTTTGGTGAGGCCATGGGGGAGGGCCACTGCCGTAGTCCACCCTCCAGGAGGAGCACGTGACATTTAAAGCATCTTCTGCTCACACTGAGCAATGGGGCTGCATCTCCACCTGTGGCTTGACCTAGGAGTGTCAATAAGAAGAAGTCAGCCTCCCCACACAACGAGCACAAAGTGGTATGAATTGTATCTGGCTCGGAGAGATGATGGATTGAGCTGACACCCAACTGTAATTTCAACTTGCAAGAAAGTCCATTGCCTTGCCAGCAATGCCACCCAGCCAGATAAATGAGGAATGTAACATCTCCCCACAGCAGCACCCCAATTGAGTAATTTGTCGGTAATTTTCCAGAATTGGCCAATAGCGGTTACATCGTATATGGTTTTTTTAGCACGTGCAGAAGAGGGGGATAACATACAAACTGCACGCAGAAGCGCGCACGGGTTGGGAATCGAACCCAGGGGCTTCTTGATGTGAGGAAAAATTGTTACCATGATACCACCCTACTGCCTCTTCTTGATTACTCTTGAGTGTCCTATTTTTATGTTAATTATTCCAATATTCTACCTGGATAATCCTTCGAGATTGAACACTTCATTTTCAGGGTGTCCCAGGTTTCAGTTGACGCACAACGATCATGCAATAACATGTATACAACTTTTTAAAGGAACGCATTCTCCAAAATATGTCTGGTTTCTCACCAAAACCAAACCAGTTACATTAAATTAACTTTCAGTTATGGGAGAAACCGGGGAACACGGAAAAAACCCAAACAGAACAGGGAGAGAACGTACAAATTCTACACAGAATGGCACCCGAGTCAGAAACAGAACCCAGACCCTTCTTGCTACGAGGTGCTGTTGTGTTTTATGCCAAGTCAAAGTCACCGAGCATCTGTTTTTTTTATTCTCCTGCAGCTGTTCTCGGAGGAGCTTTCCACCGAGCTGTGTGGTCATTATCCGTTTGAACACAAATTAATGTTTTAAAATGTCAAGTGTTTTTTGCACGTTTTGCGCAATTGTTTTGTATAGAGCCGAGTAAATTGGAAATTAGGTCATGCACAAGAAGGTGATAATTAATTAAAAGTGCACAGAGCATGCGCACTCCTGGCATTTACTTTAGAATGAACAAGTGCTCAGATTTTGATTGGTGATTAAAATACGCTAAAAGGGAAAATTATTTAGGGAACATTTTAAATAAAACAGGGATTTGCTGACACAAGGGTGAAAATTATTTTTGGTGGCAGGTTGGCGAAGCGGTGACGCTCGCGCCTCGCAACTGGAAGCGCCTGGGTTAGATTTCCTACACGGGCTCCTGTCTGTGTGGAGTTTGTATGTTCTCTCACTCTTATCTGCATGGGTTTCCTCCGCATTGTCTAGTTTCCTCCCAAAGCTAAAACACACACACACACACAATGTAACTGGTATTGGCCAAACAGCGTTATGCAAACAAATATACCTGCAATTACTTAGACGGGATTACACATAGCAGCAATATCGCCTCATACTGCAAAAAACGTGTCAGGACCCTCCTGAAAAATAACCCTGAGACTCAGTGAGGCTTTCCTGGGTAAGTGAGGTTAGTCCTAATAATGTGTGTTCTGGGTTAGAGTGCTGCTGCTGTTACAATGGTTAGCACATTGTGTTATGAACCCAGCCACTCCTCCCCACTCAACCCCCCTCTATCCCAATTCACACTGACCAGCGCGGTGAAGTATGGTAAAAACAAACTATCTGTGATTGGCATTGTGTGGTGAAACCTTCATCCTGCAGTAGATTGACAAAGGCTGTAGATTAGCAGATGTTTCGCTTTCGAAATGTCAGAGAATCAATTTTAAAACACACCACTCACATATTATTAGCTCTTAAAGTCATCATTAGTGTTCACGATAGTACACAGTAATTCATTATACAGTATGAGTAAAGTTACATCTATAAAGGTCATTTGAAAATTCTAAATGGGCAATTTGCTGCCTGCCAGGAGCATTCGGCATTCACATCTAAAAAGAACAATGGCTATTGTTGTCAGTGGCCCAATCTTATGACCAATGCATTTTCAACTAGCCTGCAGGTACAGTGGTACCTCGGTATACGTGGTTAATTCGTTCCAGAAGTGAGGACTTATATCTAAAATGACGTATACCAAACGAAATTTTCCCATAAGAAATAAAGGGAAAGGAAATAATCCGTTCCAGAGTAGAAGAAATTAAATTTTATATGGAATATTATACATTAATGGGGTTGTATACAATAATTTAGACACTACTTATTACTGAAATGCATACATAAATTAAAATAAATGCATAAAAAAATTAAAATAAATTGAAATAAAATGTAACGCGGGTACGCGGTGACTCATCCCGACCCATACAAGTTCTAGCAAGCGCGTCGTATCCCAAGCAAGACGTCGTATCCCAAGACATTTTTTTCTCGTCAAAACACGACGTATACAAAATTCGACCTATTTCAAAGCGGTCGTATACCGAGGTATGTCATTCTTTCTCACCTGATGACGGACGCTTGTGTTGCGACCGAAACCTCGTGTTGTTTTATTATTTTTTCTAACTACGTGGCTTTACCGAAAGAACCAGAGAGTATAACTTCTCACCTCAACCATTCCAATACCCTGCAGCGGTCTAGCCAAGAGAACCCCCAGTGCCAGCTGTCCCTGTGCGGCACAAGGTGTACGCAACACCGGCCGGCAAATGGGCATTCGTCTGTCAGTATAGGGCCATGTTGCTACGTAATATTCCCCAATGAGGTAATCTGTAATTTATTAAACTTGCTAAATTTGGACCGTGACCCAAATAACAATGCAGTTGTCCCCATCATAGTAAACTTTAAACTATCATTGGTTTCAGCACTACAAACGTAACGCAGTCATGACTTCTCCATGCAGTTGTGAGGTTGTAAACCTCTGAGCCAGGGAAAATCTACTTGGCTATTCTCGCCAGGCATGAGGGATATTGGGGTGGCAGAGTAACAACACCACCACCACCACCACGCTGTGAGTCTATGGAGGCAGCGGTAGGGATTATGGTGCAGCCTGCATACACGCACCACATGCCACCGCCACGTCCGGTATGAGAGATGCGTTCCTAAGCAGATACAGGTGAAATTGAAACTCTCTCCATTGGCACCATGAAGGGCGATTCTCTTGCCTGCCTGAGAATTTTATCTGAAATTGAGTTTATTAAGATTTAGGGCTTTGCTTTCTTGCTTGACTTTGACTTTCCAATTTCACTTCAGATCCATGGCCTCTCTGCATGCTGTGAAGAAGTGCTATTTCTTAAAACATCACTTATCATATTTTTCTTTAAGGCCATGGTGTTATTGACGGCTGTGTTGATTTTTGTATTTCTTTAATCCCCTTCTGCCCTAAGAGGCAATATGTGTATGTTGAATTTCTTTCACATCGTACGTAACCAACCATGCGAATTGGAGGTGCAATGGGGCTCAATGAGACAGACGCAGTTCAAGTGTGTTGGACAATGGGGGGAAGGAGGGGTAGAGATAGGGGTGGAGATAGGGGGAGAGTAGAGATAGGCGGAGAGAGGAGGATTAAAGCATGAGATAGAGGTGGACTGCACCCTTCGCCTTCAGCTCCACCTCGATCTCGCACTTTACTCCCCCTCTCTCCCCCTATCTCTTACCCCCCTCTCTATCCCTATCTCTTACCCCCCTCTCTCTCTCCCTATCTCTTACCCCCCTCTCTCTCCCTATCTCTTACCCCCTCTCTCTCTCCCTATCTCTTACCCCCCTCTCTCTCCCTATCTCTTACCCCCCTCTCTCTCCCTATCTCTTACCCCCCTCTCTCTACCTATCTCTTACCCCCCTCTCTCTCCCTATCTCTACCCCCTCCCTCTCCCCCATTGTCTAACAAAACTTGGACTGCGCCCCCCCGCCTTCAGCTCCACCTCTATATTTCGCTTTACTCCGACTTCTCGCGCTTTGCTCCTACATTGGCGCTGGCTGCCCCGCCCATGCTGTTTACGCCCCACAGCTCTGCTCACTTTGGACGCCCTTAGAAGCGGTGGCTTTTCTCTCCGCCTGATGAAGGCCGCTTGTGCTGCGATCGAAACGTCGTGGGTTTTTGCTCTTATTTATTTTACATTTAATTTTACTTTTCTATCTCCGTGACTTTACCGCAAGAACCAAGAACATGCTAAACAAGGCAGGACATTATTCATTTGTGATTTAACAATTCAAAGGGGACCGAGTGTGTCTCTACGTGTGTAGTCACTTTAAATACATCCCACAATAACACAACTTACAAAAAACCCCATGAATTTGATCTGGTCATGGATATGCACGGTTCCCTTGTGTTTATAATCAAAACTACAAGTTAGCGGGAACTGCATGAGCAATAATAAATAATAAGTGGTTTTGAAAATAAAATAATTATCAGATGGTTATTAATATTTCATGTAATCTTCACGACATTTCAGGTTTTACAATCGATATGAGTGTTGAGATTAAAAATTGCATAACTATTAACATTACGAGAACACAGCAGCATCTGCATTAATCATTAAGAAGTTAAATACATGTAAAATTAACACAAGTCAACGATAAAATCATGAATACTTCCAGATTCCATCAGTTCAGCGGAAATGGCTACATTAGAAGCTCCTGGGCTTCACACCATTCCAGGAAACGTGGAGCCAGTGGCTTGAATTGTTGCAGGAAACAGGATTCAAGCCCTCTCACGATGATGGCAGTGGAGACTGCAAACTATCCCAGCCGCGACGGAGAAATTATATTGTGTGCTTTAATGTCCCTGTGGATCATAGCAAGAGAAGTCTTGGGACGGAATACAGCCTTGTCACCACAACATTCAATTAAAATGGGCTTATTTGCAGGTTAATATTAAAATAAAAGGTCCTAGGTTTTCTCTCTCCCACAAACCGTTTAAGGCCTCTCATGAATCTAATTCCTTCATTTTGAACATCGCAACTTATATTTTTCACCAGCCAGATTTGCCTTGTGAGTGGCTGATGCTGTATCACTTGTTTTGATCCACAAAAGGGGCCAGAAACCCACGCGGCATTCGCATGACCACTCAAAGTCGCCGATGAACAAACTGGGGAATGTGACAAGCCCGAAAGTTGAAGGCAGCCTCCTGCCTCCCGCTCCCCCTTACCCCTCACCCCCTTTCTCTGACCTACATCGGCCATCGTGAACAATGTGGTGATGTATGGTCAAGTGTGAATCCCGCCACTGCGAAGCCGCTCTGCGGGCGCCCCACCTACGATCTCACCGCCACCAAGCGACGGGACCGACACTGCTTCCCCCTCACCACCCCCCACATAAACACACACTCACACATTCCCCCCACATAGAGCACGAGGGGAGGTCACCTGGCCGACAGGATTTCACTCAGAAGCCCTCTCATGGAGATAATCTTCACGGTTTCCTGCGGCCAGGGAATTGGGCGATCTCCTCTGATGCTAACTCGCACCGCGGCGCCGTGACTTGGGTGGAAATTACATGGTCACGACGGGGCTGCCCAGCCACCGCGGTTAACACGCACACCACACACACGGGTCGGCAAGGCAGGTAGGGGGGCGGAGCAACGAACGGCGGGAGGGTGGGGTCGTCCCTCTGATTGGTCGGGCGATTAGCGGCGGACTCAGATGCGGACGTCGCTGAGATCAACGGTCCGAGTGTTGCTGGGATACAGGAGAGCGAGCTGATTGGCGGGAAATCCCAGCGAGCTGATTGGCCAGTGAGTTACCTTTAAAGTAGGTAAGAATAAAGGGGCCGTGGAAAGGGGAAAAAGGGCTCTTGCTTCTCGAGTCAGCCACCGGGGCGGTCGTCTCTTCAGTTCAGCTAATCGAATGTCCGTGTGACGTGTCGAAGTGCTGCGAGGACGGGCACACCGGAGCGTCGAACCGTGAGTAAAAGAGAGAGAGAGCTGGTATTGAGCGTAATAGCCAAATGAGTTTAAGTCCCAACAGACAGGGGTTCAGACCAACGGGAGATAGTTTTAATCCTGCCTTGCCGATTCCGATTGATTCAGGAGAGTGGCTCAGTCGCGCCGGTAATAAATTGTTAATAACTAATCACAGCCTCGTGTGGATTCGGCGAGCGTGTGGGAAGCGCGTGGTACTGTGTGTGTGTGTGTGTGCGCTCGTAACGTGGGTGGTCGGTGCTTCCGCGGGTGCACGCTCCGTTCTGTGACTGTGGATACTCGTGCTGCGTGAGGGCTCACACCCACCGCAAACACCTGTCCCACGGCCCTTTAAACGAACGCTATCACCCGCCCACGGCGGCCGCGCGTGTGCGAGCAACGCCACTGCCCTCCGACCTCCGACCCCCAGCTGCCTTGCGATTTCTAGAGCGTGCACGGGGTTGAGCAGTAGCGTGCCGGTAGTTCTTACCAATGTTTGAGGGAAGGCACGCGGAGGGTGTTTGAATGACCAAGGTGGCCAAGGGGCCAGCCGAGAGTTATGTCTCACAGAGAGGAATCGGGGGGCAGTAGCCCCCACACAAGCAACTCAATACAGCGTGGGAAGGCCTTCATCCAGCAGTCAATTAACTACAGGCTGTAAATTACTTAACATTTTTATGTTGTTCAGAATACCACGAAATCCTCTAGAAGGGGGTTTCAAGAGCTCCCTCTAGTGGGGGCCCTTCAGCCAGCAGTGGTGTGAGCAGGCGCTTGCAGGGCTGCACTTCTACCTATTTCTATTATGTGCTGGTATTCGTGCGGATAACTATTTTGAGACTGATTTGAATTTAATCCGATGGAGGAAGATGTTTAACTATCCAAGTGGATTAAGTTACTATTTTGTCAAACTCTATTTAATTAAGGTCATGCTTCCTTAGGAAGAGATCAATGTGTGCATTATAAGAGACCAGAATGACGAAAATACACTTCAAGCATTCCACAACTCCCATTTTCATCCACCACAACAAACAATCGTCATCAGCACCTCCGTTCGCTTCCCCTCATAGGATTTCTTATCTGTTTGGAAAAAAGATACGTGACCACTTGCAGTTGTGTGTGGACAGATATTAGCTTTGCCTAATAGTGGTACAACAATTAGCCACGTCGGAATTTGAAGGCCACACTTTTATCCACGAAATGTATGTGAATCGAAAGGATGACATCAGTTCGTGCACAGGTGCTGGGTGTATTTTGACATCTCTAGATGGTGAGAGATGGCGACGGCTTGGGGACGGTTTCATCCAGCAGTGGATGGAGCACGGGTGGTGATACGTAGTGAAAAACATTGCTTCTCACACATGCATTTCGATGCATGTGACGAGATTAAGAATACATATTTATCAATTAATCCATAGTTCTAGCCGTTTCATGTCACTATCCGATGTGGGCTACGACACAGTGGTGCTACTTCTGCAAACACAACTTTTATGCTGTCCGTGTACGCAAAATAAAAAAGCACCATTCAATATTTAATTGCGCGCAGCAGCTTAAAAAAACACAGAAATGTCACGTTTCGTGGACAAAACGCAACGCTGCACCTCGCGCCGACTCAGATGCTGGCAACACGGGGATCGAGTGGAGGGTTTAATATCACGCACGAGACAGGATGTGTTGGTGCAATTGCACAACAACCACTCAAGCACAACGCAAGATACATTCTCAGCTCTTTGTCGACCCACTGCTGGATGAAGGCCGCCCCATATCTTGTTGGTTGTAGGGATTTTTTGAGCATTCTTCACCGTACCGGTGAGTGTGAGTCAGTGAAGATGGCTTGTGGCAGTGGGGGGCTGATTCAGATATAACTCACCAATCCTCACTCACCACCCATCACTCACCACTCACCAGAATCCAACTGAGGATGCGAGGTTCATTATTCAGAGTTTGCTAACCACTCCCGGCAGTTCTTCCAGGGATGATCATGGTCTGTATAGTCGTGTTCTCTTGACGCATATGAACTGGGGTGGAGGCCACTTGCTACATCACGATTATGGTGAGGAGACAACAGTTTGATCCTCTGTGAGCAGTAAAACTGTCCGGTTGTATTGTCCGCAACGCTTGGTTTGTCTTAATGCGCATATATAATATCGAATTAATACCTAACGTGCATGTAAAACTGGCATGAGAATAACTTTTCATCACAGAATTGTTGTGGCTGTCTGACAATATTCTCAGCTGTTCTGTGTTTCTTACCACAGCATTATCATGATACGGTAAAGGTCAGCAGCGGTTTGCTGGAAGTGGAGGGCCAATGCCCATCGCACCAAACGGCAGAGGCCGGCTGTGGCAAATGCATCACGGAAGCCCTGATTGCACAACAGTGAAAGCCACAAATCATTCTCGACATGAGCAAAATTAAATATGTTCAAAAGTTGAAGCCTCGAACTCCATTTTGTATAAAGTAACGTTCAAAACACTGTGGAAACCAGTCTCAAATGCTTTACCAGGATCAATAAGCAACTGCTACCATCGCGCAAACTCTTCTGGCACGCTCTGTAGGAACTGCTGTGCGCTCACTGCGGGTGGCACCGTGGTGGCTTCAATGGCATTCTCACTTAAAACGTCGCTATTACCATGAATCATCCATTGCTAACACCAGCAACCGTGAGATCTCTCTTGATCATCTCTGGTGATATGTACAGCAAAGCGCTCCATTTTACGTGTTCTCAGTGGGAGCTGCTGTCCGTAAGCTCTGAATACACACCCAGAGCATTAGTTTCAATTCACTGTTAACCTGGGTTTTCCTGTGGACAATACCAGAGGCAGCAGACAAACACTCTCATCCCAGGGCCAGCTATCTGTGCCCAATGCACAGAGAGAGACGGACATGGGAAGAGGTAATGATGGGATGGTACTTGCAGTGTGGGTTATATGGCCGCATGGTCTACAGGCAGCCTTGTATTTTATAATCGGCTGTAAAGTATTGTTACATTAGCATTGCCTGTGATATCCAATTACTCGATTGCCTTTGTATATCACAGTGAGTTCCATAGCAGTCATGTGCTTATAAGGTCATGTGATTAAGTTATCCACAACATGGCCAGGATATTAGAATTATTTGAAGTACCTTGGTCACTCAGGGCACGACTGATGAAGTAAGATAGACCCTCACTGAATCTCAAGGCTCTTTGTCAGGAGTGTCCTACATTAGAAGTTTGACATTTGCCTATTTAAGGAGTGTTCTTACATGTTGGAGAATTCACACCTGAAATCCGAGCTCCTGTAAAAACTCAAAACTCCTGGCCATCCTGACAATGTGATCCACCAAATCTTGCTCCAAAGCACCGATTACTGGCATCTTCCACCACATCTGACTCGGAGCAGAGAGTGCTGCTAAGGTGTTGTGTTGTGTTGTGTTTTCCCAGGATCATCCTCTTGTTGAGCCGGTTGGTCTGGGAAGTCTTCACGAGACATTACAAGATGCAACTTTTGTCAATTGTGTAATAATGCACCAAATTTAGATTTAAAGCTTTCGTGACTGCAGGGATTCATATTCTTGGTTCTTTCGGTGAAGTCACGTAGAAGGGAAATAACAAAATAATAATAAAACAGAATAACAGTCTCACGACGTTTCGGCCACAACGCAAGCAGCCGTCCTCAGGTGAAGAACAGAGCTGTCGGACGCTGTCTTTCCGAGAGCTCTCTTCTTCACCTGAGGACGGCTGCTTGAGTTGTGGCCGAAACGTCGTGAGAATTTAATAATGTTTTATTTATTATTATTTTATTATTTCCCTTCTACGTGACTTTACCGAAAGAACCAAGAATATAATAATGCCCCATTCAAGACAATGTATGTACATGCCATTCTCCCCTCTTCTTTGTCCCATGAAATGCACCAGTTTGTTTTGTGCATCTGAGGCAGCAACCCTAGGTGGGGTCGGTGATGTCGGACCATTTGGCCTGTTCCATTGATTTCCAATGTTAAAATCAGGGCAGCCGCCTATAATTAAACCAGGTTGTCAAGTGCAATAAGTTACTTAAATCTGATCACCAAACCCGGTATTTCAAATATCTCTGGCTACTAACTTGCTATTAACGATAATAAATAAAATTGCCACTGCAATATCACGACTATGGTGGGGTTTAAAATGGGGTAATCTTACTGCATGCTGGATTTAAAGATCATTTGCAGAATTCACTTTAGTGGAGACAATTAAATTTAAGCTAAACAATGTAAATAAATGCAGCTGATAACACGCACATTGATTTTAATGTTATGCGAGCAAGTGGCCTTACTCTGCATATCGCGTGTTCACGAGAGAGATGAGATGAGGCAGTCATCGCTATTGTACGGCAGACCAATTTGCCACGGTATCTTAAGCAGTGTTTTGTGGCCAGCCGTTATGACAAACAAAACTAAATATGGTAATAATACGATGCTCCATTGCTTAAGCTCCACGTGTCAGCGAAATTAAAGAGCGAAGCCTCGACGATCCATTGCAATGTTGCTACATGGGGACCTGCATGCAGGTTTCCTCACGTCATATCACAGAACGACAACATTGACCGTGAAAAATTTTCGACTCCAATATAGGGTGGCCAATCGTCCGGTTTTCGATTTTGAACTTGCTCTACAGTGTCCATTCCATGCCTCTTACCGGACATCAAGTGTCATTTTGGCACATTTACACTGCATAAGGTGTGCACCGCAACACGGCACAGAACGTGCTACTCGGAACGTGAAGCGGAGCCCACGAGAGCTTTCTAAGGAACATGCTACATATTCAAAAGAAAATGTTTATGTTTGTTAAGTAGTCAGCCCCTAATACTTGCTGCCTGTTTGTACATTTGCAATAGGAAGGTTGGCAACTATGCTCAATATGTTGAAGCCTGTAAAGGACTGCATAATAGGAGAAGCTGCAGGGGTACATCGGCTATAGACTCCAACATGCCACACTTGTAAGGAGAACGATAGACTTTGACCATGCAAGCCCCCACACTCCCCACCCCTCCATTGAGCAGTGGCAGGGGTTTGGTGAACAGCGGCAGGAGCCAACTGACACGTGAAGAATAAAGCAGGATTTTTAATGGTATAAGTATATTAATAATTATACATGTAAAATCCATGTCGCTTAACTTGAAAGCAGTGTCACTCGGTTGATATTGGTACTTCTAATTCACAACGCATTAATCAAATCGCCGACGTTGTTGTATATAATGGGTTAACATGACCCCTTCAGCCAGTAATGTTTATTACATACAATGTAAAATTGTAACTGCCAAAAAGCAAATTGTCACCGATTCTGGGACTCAAACCCATGTCCTTGGCGCTTGTCCTTGGGATGTTAGATTACAGGATCTCCTGGGGAGTGCAGTGGCACTACGAACCTGGCAATCTGGCTTCAATTCGCATACACGGTTACCATCATTGGTGAGTATTATCTGATCCGGACGGAGAAGTTCAGTGAAATATGGTCAAAACAACGGCCGTTTCCTACCACGGCACGGATAGGCCTTCATCGAGCAGTGGAAAATGACGATGAACGATGACAAAACCTTCACAGTGGCGTCAACAGCCTCTGCAAATCATTGAACAGTTGCGTACTGTTCAAGGTCGCAGTTTCACTCACCTCATCTTCAGGGGTGAGAGATGAGGTGAGCAAGTGCCGATGTTCACTTTAATTATTTATTCCAACTCTTGGTATATATGTATGAAACGATTGACACCCTAGATGTGGAATGTGAGGCAGTTGAGGAACCCCACTGCCGCAGCGCTGCAGATTGTGCAGGCGATCCGAGGGCGATTCCTCTTATCTGACTTCACTCCGTGGCCAAACCCACCACTCTCATCCGTTGTGGATAACAGCATAAACACAATGAAACGCTCCATGCACCCTCATCATTACCACCGCCTTATAATAGGCAATTACAATGTAGACCAACGTTTCAAGGAATACAAAAGCATAGCATGACAACATATTATAAAATACTAAAATAAGTAACAAGCAAATAATGTAGAAGCAATGATCAGAAGCAAGTGCACTAAAATTATGAGAATAGGTTTTCCCTTTTTTCTGGAAACAAAACAGCTGTGTTAAGATGTTAAAAACACCAAACTGAAACCTTTTACGAGGAATCATGTGTGCATTAACCACAATACGTGTGGTCAGAATGCAAACATTAACGTACTCTGATAATATATGCATTGTCCTTGAAACTGATTGGTCCACACCAGAGACAGCTTTCTTTTCAGCCTCGTCTCAAAATGGTGTTAGACCAGAGGACGCCAAAAGGCAAACAGCACAAAGACAATGCATTATCAGAGTAATGAGAGCTCGGGGTAAGCATCTACATCATAGGACTTCCTTTGCCAGTACCAAAATATGATAGGTTTTCCCCTTTTTTCTGGCAACAAAACAGCTGTTAAGATGTTAAAAACACCAAACTGCAGGAATTAATATTCTTTGGCTCTTTCGGTAAAGCCACGTAGATAACAAAATTATAAAATCAAAATCACGACGTTTCGATCGCAACACAGGCAATCGTCTTCAGGTGAAAAAAATTAACCCGTAAAAACAAAGTTTTTCACTCTAAATCCTTTATATGCGTGGCGGCTAAAGTCCTCTCGTCCTCTGGCCTGAGATGGCTGCCACCTATGGGTTAGATGATTGTCTGCCAGCATTAAGCAATTGGTAATTAAATATTTAAAACATTTTCCCTAAACAGTGTAAAATTTTGGAAAAATGTTTTCACGAAAATTAATTGTCACGCACAACGAGTCTGTGTCGAAAATGTCAGCTCGATTGGATCACGGGAAGTGGGTTAAAAAACGACCGAAAGATTTGCACGGTCGTAAGCAAGCAAGCACGCAAGCAAGCAAGCAAGCGAACTTAATACAAGTAAACCCGTAAAAACAAAGTTTTTCACTCTAAATCCTTTATATGCGTGGCGGCTAGAGTCCTCTCGTCCTCTGGCTTGAGATGGCTGCAATCTATGGGTCAGATGATTGTCTGCCAGTATTAAGCAATTGGTAATTAAATATTTAATTTGTTTTCCCTAAACAGTGTAACATTTTGGAAAAAAAATTTCACGAAAATTAATTGTCACACACAACGAGTCTGTGTGGAAAATATCAGCTCTATTGGATCACGGGAAGTGGGTTAAAAAACGAGCGAAAGATTTGTACGGTCCTAAGCAAGCAAGTGAACTTAATATAAAGGATTTAAAATATATTCGCCTGTGGAGGACGCGGGGATCGATCCCGCGACCTATGGCATGGGAAGCAAGGGCGCTACCAACTGCGTTACTCCGCCACGGCCTGTGGACGGGTTACGCTCTGGGCTCCTATACTGTGACGTTCAGCCAAAGCCATGAATGAGTTCTATTTGAATAAATGTAAAATAATATTTTTTTGCCTAAAAAGTGTAAAAAAAAATAATTTTTTAACGAACATTAAATGTCTGTCACAACGAGTCTGTGTGGAAAATGTCAGCTCGATTGGATCACGGGAAGTGGGTTAAAAAACGACCGAAAGATTTGCACGGTCGTAAGCAAGCAAGCAAGCACGCAAGCAAGCAAGCACGCAAGCAAGCACGCAAGCAAGCAAGCGAACTTAATATAAAGGATTAAAAAGAGGGGGAAATCTGCTGAGGCAGGCTGTTTATAAAGGTTTAGAGATGGGCGGGGTAGCTAATGCCAATGTTGGAGCGAGTAGGAGAGAGATATTTGAGGAGCGAGTAGGAGAGAGAAATTTGCTTGTAAATGTAAGCTCGGCGAGCGCCCGGACGACGTAGTGGCAAGCCACCATTTACTAACACACCTAAAGGTTGGCTGTGTTAGTGAATGTAACAGAGGTGGGACAAAGTCATTGTTATGCAAGTCCAAGTCGAGTCTGAAGTCATCAAATTCATGACTCGAGTCTGACTCGAGTCCAAGTCACATGACTCGAGTCCACACCTCTGGAATGTAACTCAGAGAATCGAAAATAACTGCTAACATAGGTAGGTAGGACAGGAACATCACAGCCAGTTATGACCTAAGCTGGTTAATAACGTCCTTCCAGTGATTGCTCAGTTTGTACCTGGCACGTAATAATATGCTACACAGTGGCGGTGGGGGTCGCAAAATGCCGATTTATTACTAATTTCGATCTGATCATTGGGGGGGCACGTACCACCACACCCCCAATGGCTCCGCCAGTGGCCCCGCCCATCTCTCTCTCCGACTCGCTCCCCAAATCTCTCTCTTCTACTCGCTCCTCAAATCTCTCTCTCTTCTACTCGCTCCTCAAGTCTCTCTCTTCTACTCGCTCCTCAAATCTCTCTCTCTTCTACTCGCTCCTCAAGTCTCTCTCTTCTACTCGCTCCTCAAATCTCTCTCTCCTACTCGCTCCTCAAATCTCTCTCTCCTACTCGCTCCCCAAATCTCTCTCTCTTCTACTCACTCCTCAAATCTCTCTCTTCTACTCACTCCTCAAATCTCTCTCTTCTACTCACTCCTCAAATCTCTCTCTTCTACTCGCTCCTCAAATCTCTCTCTCCGACTCGCTCCTCAAATCTCTCTCTTCTACTCGCTCCTCAAATCTCTCTCTTCTACTCTACTCACTCCTCAAATCTCTCTCTTCTACTCACTCCTCAAATCTCTCTCTTCTACTCACTCCTCAAATCTCTCTCTTCTACTCGCTCCTCAAATCTCTCTCTCCGACTCGCTCCTCAAATCTCTCTCTTCTACTCGCTCCTCAAATCTCTCTCTTCTACTCGCTCCTCAAATCTCTCTCTTCTACTCGCTCCTCAAATCTCTCTCTTCTACTCGCTCCTCAAATCTCTCTCTTCTACTCGCTCCTCAAATCTCTCTCTTCTACTCGCTCCTCAAATCTCTCTCTCCGACTCGCTCCTCAAATCTCTCTCTTCTACTCGCTCCTCAAATCTCTCTCTTCTACTCGCTCCTCAAATCTCTCTCTTCTACTCGCTCCTCAAATCTCTCTCTTCTACTCGCTCCTCAAATCTCTCTCTTCTACTCGCTCCTCAAATCTCTCTCTCCGACTCGCTCCTCAAATCTCTCTCTCCTACTCGCTCCTACATTGGCATTGGCTGCCCCACCCATCTCTAAACCTTTATAAGCAGCCTACCTCAGCAGATTTTCCCCTCTCTTCTTCACCTGAAGAAGATTGCTTGTGTTGCAATCGAAACGTAGTGATTTTGATTTGTGTTTTTATCTACGTGGCTTCACCGAAAGACCCAAAGAATATGAATTCCTGCAGTCACGAAAGCTTTAAGTCAAGATTTGTACTCTCATAATATATGCATTGTCTTTGAAACTGATTGGTCCACACCAGAGACAGCTTTCTTTTGAGCCTCGTCTCAAAACGGTGTTAGACCAGAGGACACCAAAAGGCGTACAGCACAAAGACAACGCACTATCAGAGTAATGAGGGGAAAACCTATTCTCATATTTTTGGTCCTGGCAAAGGAGGTCCCATGATGTAGATACTCGCCCCGAGCCCTCGTTACTCTGGTAGTGCGTTGTCTTTGTGCTGTATGCTTTTTGGCGTCCTCTGATCTAACACCGTTATGAGACGAGCCTCAAAAGAAAGCTGTCTCTGGTGTGGACCAATCAGTTTCAAAGACAATGTATATATTATCAGAGTACGTTTTTGTTTGCATTCTGACCACAAGTATTGTGGTTAATGCAGACAAGATTTTTTGTAAAAGGTTTCAGTTTGGTGTTTTCAACATCTTAACACAGCTGTTTTGTTGCCAGAAAAAAGGGGAAAAGCTATTCTCATATTTTTGGTACTGGCAAAGGAGGTCCCATGATGCACTCAAATTCTCTAAGTAAAATTTTAATAGAAAAATATCGACAGGGGAGACATATAGAATATAGTATGGTCAGTCTTATGCTGGTAGACTCCTACCATTCCGCAGCCTTAGAGGTGAACACATGAACATTATAGAGCCAATTAATTAACTAGTGCGCACAATACTGTCGTAGTGACTCATTTGATACAATGCTTTTCCGTTGCAGCTTTGTGCCATATGCACATCGTAGCCGTGTTTGCACTGCTGGGAGTCAATGCCTTTATTAAGTATGGCCTAGGAGCTTCAAATCTAGAATTAATGGCCTAGGAGCTTTCACGTGTTTAACCGAGGAGTAACAATACATTACATTAATTAAAAATCATTGTAAGCTAACTACATGCTCTCACTTGTGTGCCAGCGTAAAATGGGATTGAAAAAGTGGCTTCATTTACTTATCCTGCACGGCGATCATCTTTAATAATTGCTTCAAGCAGGAAGTGACTGCAGTGCGTTTTAAAAGGAATGATACTTTGCGTGTGTGCCTACAAGAGTATTTTAATGCTTTTGTGTCATTAAGCAAGTAGGGCATTGTCTCTGCCTGGCAACAGGAACAGCCATGGTCAGCATGCACGGCGTATGCCAGCACTGCTTCTGCGATGACGCACTGCCTGGAACCCTTCCTCCTGTCTAATAGAGATCTTGCCGTCATTAATAATTCAAATACTGAGCCGATTATGTCACCAGTGCTGGCCACATACATTACAGCACTTTTTGCCACCAATGTGTTCCCACCCAAATAAATATTCCATGCAGCCTTCACATCGAATATACACTGCGCATCGCCAATTAAATGTTAAAGTCGCCAACCGTGGTGTACGAGCCAATCTTCGTATTGCTTTTGTATCCAGTCACACCAGAGCAGGCGTTAGCCTCATCTCCATCAGCATTGTGTTTAAGTCCAGAGTTGTGCTGACGATGATTGCTAATGGAGGTAGCCCACCCACCCACTCCCGGATCGGTAAACAGGGTGAGGCTGGCAGAAGCGCCCTGTTGCTGTGCCAGCTCTTTCTCTGCAACCAGGAGGCCAGCATGGCTTAAAGCATGATTTAAAGCAAAATTGAAGGAATGATTTAAATGAAGATGCAACCCTGAAAACAAAAATGAAAAATCGATTTGATTGCATTATTAAGGCAACATCGATCACTGGCAATGCGGCATCTGGAATAAGCAAAATAAAATAAAAACTCAATTTAACATTTTAAATCCAGTGGCTTGTGATTCAGGTTGATGTGTACCACGACAGATTTCAAGTTACCCTCCATGTACTCTTCTCCATTGACCAGGATGCTTTGTGAGATAGTCTTGGGCTCCCACCTTGTACAACGAGGCATCGATGTTACTCAGAGGTCATTTGGCTGTGTCAAGCATGCTTTACAAGTGACCTATTAGCTTGTGTGCCCCATATTTAGAGCTCAAGCCTTAAACATTGTGGAGTATATACAGCGAGGGAAAAAAGTATTTGATCCCCTGCTGATTTTGTACGTTTGCCCACTGACAAAGAAATTATCAGTCTATAATTTTAATGGTAGATTTATTTGAACAGCGAGAGACAGAATAACAACAAAAAAATCCATAAAAACGCATGTCAAAAATGTTATAAATTGATTTGCATTTTAATGAGGGAAATAAGTATTTGACCCCCTCTCAATCAGAACGATTTCTGGCTCCCAGGTGTCTTTTATATAGGTAACGAGCTGAGATTAGGAGCACACTCTTAAAGGGGATGCTCCTAATCTCAGCTCATTACCTATATAAAAGAAACCTGTTCACAGAAGCAATCAATCAGATTCCAAACTCTCCACCATGGCCAAGACCAAAATGCTCTCCATGGATGTCAGGGACAAGATTGTAGACCTACACAAGGCTGGAATGGGCTACAAGACCATCGCCAAGCAGCTTGGTGAGAAGGTGACAACAGTTGGTGTGATTATTCGCAAATGGAAGAAACACAAAAGAACTGTCAATCTCACTCAGCCTGGGGCTCCAAGCAAGATCTCACCTCGTGGAGTTGCAATGATCATGAAAACGGTGAGGAATCAGCCCAGAACTACACGGGAGGATCTTGTCAATGATCTCAAGGCAGCTGGGACCATAGTCACCAAGAAAACAGTTGGTAACACACTACGTCGTGAAGAACTGAAATCATGCAGCGCCCGCAAGGTCCCCCCTGCTCAAGAAAGCACATATACATGCCCGTCTGAAGTTTGCCAATGAATATCTGAATGATTCAGAGGACAACTGGGTGAAAGTGTTGTGGTCAGATGAGACCAAAATGGAGCTCTTTGGCATCAACTCAATTCGCCGTGTTTGGAGGAGGAATCCTGCCTATGACCCTAAGAACACCATCCCCACCGTCAAACATGGAGGTGGAAACATTATGATTTGGGGGTGTTTTTCTGCTAAGGGGACAGGACAACTTCACCACATCAAATGGACGATGGACGGGGCCATGTACCGTCAAATCTTGGGTGAGAACCTCCTTCCCTCAGCCAGGGCATTGAAAATGGGTCGTGGATGGGTATTCCAGCATGACAATGACCCAAAACACACGGCCAAGGCAACAAAAAAGTGGCTCAAGAAGAAGCACATTAAGGTCCTGGAGTGTCCTAGCCAGTCTCCAGACCTTAATCCCATATAAAATCTGTGGAGGGAGCTGAAGGTTCGAGTTGCCAAACGTCAACCTCAAAACCTTAATGACTTGGAGAAGATCTGCAAAGAGGAGTGGGACAAAATCCCTCCTGAGATGTGTGCAAACCTGGTGGCCAACTACAAGAAACGTCTGACCTCTGTGATTGCCAACAAGGGTTTTGCCACCAAGTACTAAGTCATGTTTTGCAGAGGGGTCAAATACTTATTTCCCTCATTAAAATGCCAATCAATTTATAACATTTTTGACATGCGTTTTTCTGGATTTTTTTGTTGTAATTCTGTCTCTCACTGATCAAATAAACCTACCATTAAAATTATAGACTGATAATTTCTTTGTCAGTGGGCAAACGTACAAAATCAGCAGGGGATCAAATACTTTTTTCCCTCACTGTATGATAATTTGCAACAAATGTATCATGTCTACCTCATGCATTAGCCAAGCTAACAGCACGTGGAGTCCACTCTAATCGTCAAACTTGGAAATCTATAACTGATAGATAAATATCCGTGTGCCACATTTGATAGGATTTCAGATGCTAAGGAGGCACCATCCTGGTTAGTGCTTAGATGGATGACAATCACGTGATGTAGGCATGAGGCTGTGGACGACATCATCAACAGGCTCAATCCACATACAGATTAAATACATTGAGCTTGTCTGTCGATTGAATCTACGTGTGGACATTTGAGTGTTATTACTGTATCTCTCATGCATGGTGAGTGGGTTTCCTCTGGGCACTCCAGTTTCCTCCCACATACTCAACATTCGTGAATGGTATTGGCCAAGCATCTCAATACAGGGCCCTCCTGAGAAAAAGTGTTGAGACTCAATAGGATGGTTCTGGGTAAATAACATTGTCATAATATTGCATTTTTTCTCTCCAAATTCTACCTTTTAAAAGCAGCTGTCTCAATGCAGAGTCACAGTGGCATGGCTACCAAGATCAGTGGCATTGCAACTGTACTGGGCTCCATGGCTTGAATATTATAATTAAAATTTATAAAGCGCCCTAAAACAATCGTTCTCAGGAGCCCAGGCACCAAACTGTGATATAGAGGGGAGGGAAATTGTATCGGTTGGTCCCCATTTCGTTGCTTATACCGGCGCTCATGCCAAGCACACAATGTCACTGCGCTGTCTTATAAGTCAATTTAAACACATTTAAATTTCGATTTAAAGCTTTTGTGACTGCAGGGATTCATCTTCTTGGTTCTTTCGGTAAAGTCACGTAAAATGGAAATAATAAAATAATAAAAATAAAACATAAAATAATTCTCACGACGTTTTGGTCACAACGCAAGTAGCCGTCCTCAGGTGAAGACCAGGTCTGTCGAGGAGACTCTGTCTGAGGACGGCTACTTTTGTTGTGGCCGAAACGTCGTGAGAATTATTTTATTATGTTTTATTTTTATTATTTTATTATTTCCATTCTACGTGACTTTACCGAAAGAACCAAGAAGACAATTCAAACACACTTTCGTAATTAGCCGATGTAATAGTTTAACGTTAATTACAAAACGGTGCGTGGATTTGAGCGGTGCGGCAGTTACCGAGTGCCCCTGTAGCCTCACGCTGGGCACAGCGGTCATTGAGAGGAGCAGTTTCCACTGCGGGGGTCATCGCGCAGCCTCAGCCGATGCCCCCCCTCGCACGCCAGGGACTCTCACGAGCAGCACACGTCGGCGAGGCTAATCTCGCGCTCTACGCTCCGTGCGCCAGGGTGGCTCGGGAGAGCGAATAACCATCAGATTCACCGAGCAAGCACTGGTGCGGTTCTGTGCTGGAGTCCTAAGTGGCCCATCTGGAATGAAGAGGGTTCTGGAGCGTAGAGGATCGGCGGTGTAAGCCCTGTCACGACTGGCTGCGTCTCGCGTGAAGGTTTCACTCGAACCGGACTCACGCAGCGATGAAAACAGTGGACGGTCTGAAGCTCAGGGCGCACTATGCCAATCAGTCGTCATGCTACAGGTCACTCACATCTTCTTGGTTCTTTCGGTAAAGTCACGTAGAAGGGAAGTAATAAAATAATAAAAATAAAACATAATAAAATTATTCTCACGACGTTTCGGCCACAACGCAAGCAGCCGTCCTCAGGTGAAAACCAGGTCCGTCGAGGCGACAGAGTCTGAATGAAACAGCACACGAGCTTGGAGCATATATATAAGCTGGGCGCCTTGCCAAAGGAGTTTGCATATCAAGAGGAATATAGCATATTTATGTGAAATGCAGGAATGTGATTAGTACTACATATGCATGTGCATTATGCAGGATTAACAGCATCAAAGGGAGCTGCAGTTGCCGAAACGTCGTGAGAATAATTTTATTATGTTTTATTTGTATTATTTTATTACTTCCCTTCTACGTGACTTTACCGAAAGAACCAAGAAGATGAATCCCTGCAGTCACGAAAGCTTTAAATCAAAGGTCACTCACAGTCATCCCCACCGCAGTTACATTGGCACGATTGAGGTCCATGTATCTATTCAAGGATAGATTGTCGAGGCCTCATTTTAACCAACTCGTTAGTGTGCTACGTCGCTTTTAGAGGGTTTAATTCGGCATATTAACATAAATGTAAAATGTGCATACCATTTGAATAAATTGTGATTGCTGAATAATTGCCTGCGTGAATTAGCGTATGTATCATGGGCAACAGTCTATTTAAACGGACGAATCTTTGCATTGTTACTCGCCTAGTGTTCATTCATCGATGTGCACATCCTGATGCTCAGACTGCTTTATTCAATGAACCTTGTACAAGCTCTAAGCCCCGAGGCAGAGGAACTCAATGCAAGTTGCATGCTATTGCACTTAAGATAAGCAATTCAATTGCAAGTTCTGCAAAATGCAATGCAATTCACGGACTCAAGAAAGATATCTTTGAATGGGAGAGGAAACATGACCAATAGGTTTCCTACTTGGTCTATAAGAAGCTATCTACAGCACCGAAACACAGATCCGGGGGACATCGTGAATTCTGACATTGAGAATTTAAATAGAACAATCTAACGATTGTTTCGTGTTGCCTTTGGGGAGTGGAGGGAGTCGTTGGGTGTCATCACCGACACTGGATATAATCTGTAACTAACATTCAAATGCCCAGGGAAATTCACAAGCACCCTTGACACGAGCATTGCCTTATTGATGATAAATGTTGATAAATATATACGGCTACCTTCTGCTAGCAGTGACGTAAGGTAGAAATTGCAGGGCTGCGCCTGAATCTGGCCTATTTTATCCAGCACACCGGAGCGTGCCTTGCGTGTGAGTTACGGTGGCTGAACAACGCTGAGATGCGTTGGTGCAGGTTAACCTGGGGTAGACGGATTCCACATGATTTAATTATGATCGTGAAATAGGCGCCTCATCCACGTTTTGATTTGTATTAGCCACAATCTGTTGAGGCATAAATATTTTTAGATTTTCATGAAACATGTTTCATCACACTTTCATGCGACAACACATGCTTGTGCGTTTAGGGGAATGCAATTGCATGACTGCTTAAGGAACCACATGCTATTAACACCGCTCTACTGAGGGAGTTGAGGTCGTAAATCCCAAAAACTCAAGGCTTATTGATTTTAGTGAAATGAATCATTACCATTAACTGTTAAGGTAAAGGTGCAGCCTGCAACTGCCTTCTCACACCACTGCTGGATGAAGGGCCTCCACGAGGTTGAGCACAAGATAACCCCTCTAAACATGTATTGGGCCTACTCTTTCACGCTGATCAGACGTTTTGGAAGCCGTCGGAGTACCCACACTTTACCCTAACCGTGGTGAACCCATGTTTACTGCTGGGTGGGCGGAGGTGGTTGTGAAATGTTTAAACCGCCGAGCTGGAAGAGGGAATCGAACCGGCGACCTCCACGCTGCACGTCCAAGCGTCGCATGTCACCACGGCAGCACGCACACGGTGACATCCCCAGGACGGGAGCCAGTGCCCTAGCAGTGGGTGGTCGCACTGCCGGTTTGCCGTGCCAGCTGGCCAGCCCCACACAAGAAGCAGCAGCAGCAGCAGCTCTGATTCACGCCAGGCAGAGCAGCAGTGTACTTATATACCGGCAGTGTACTTATATACCGGCAGTGTACTTATATACCGGCAGTGTACTTATATACCGGCAGTGTACTTATATACTGGCAGCGCACATCGCGCAGATTCTTGATTGCATGCACACTTTCTGTCTGTGCACGTGTACGCACGGTGGTGGTCTTTAAACAAAACATTCCGCCACTTCATACTTCTTCTCACGTGTTGCTTTATTTCTTTTTTCCCAGTCTTCCTTTTAATCTTTGATGATCACCAGAAAAAATTGTTGGTCCAATAGCATGACGATCTCATGGTAATCATTGTGTGTGTGTGTGTGCATATACATGATACATGCTGAACCCATTACTAAGCTAATTTATTGCATCACTAAAATGTATTAAATGGACCATGTCCACATGCTATGCATGATATTAAATAACGGAATAATAATATCAAGTTGTTTTTCTGCTTAAATGTAAAGTGGGCAACCCTCATCTCCACTTGTGGCCCCCAGTGATGGAAACTGCATATTCATATGACGCGAGCGCTCTTTTCACTCAAAGACGACCAATGTTTGCGTCACATAAATTGCTGCTGATATTATCACCCCAAGACGGTATATGAGCTGAGTAATTTTCTTGCCCAGGATTTGAACTTGCACCCATCAAATTGTGAGGCGAGCTCAGTGGCAGCCGGCTGGAGGCAGCAAGTAGAGTAAACCCTTCACATTGTCAGGGTCACGTTCCATGCTGTTTACACCATAGATTACACACAAAAAGTTAAACTATGGCGATGACTACAAAATTACACAGTATTTATCATAGTGGTATAACGTTGCAATTTAACCATTATAAAGAAATAGAAAAAATGTCGGACAGTCCCTGTGAATCCACAGCATCCGGTTGCCCTGGATTCGGCCTGCAACTGCTGTATTAAGTAAGAGCCTGGGCAACACCTGGTCTTCGGTGAGACACGGGGTGGAAGACCTCCCGTGTGAGCCTGTCAAGGGACAGCAGTGCGTGAGGAGCCCTGGGTCCCGTCCAGGTAGGAAGTAAGCTCGGCCTAGAGTTTTGTAATTCCAAGTCACATGAGCATCCGATTCATGTGTTTGAGTACGAAAGGAAAGCAGAGGCATCTCTAAAGGCATCAAGCGCCACATCCCTTCCCACGTAGGGTTGCCAACTTAGCAATTGTATCACTAAAGCAAGTGACTGTTGGAGCTTTTCTCGTACCTTTTTGGTTTTTAGTTTGCTGTCCTTCCCCCGCACCTCCGATTAGCACTGTTGGCTATGTTCGGTAGTAAGCAAGTTCAACATAAATACATCTATATATATAAAATCGTTCATGTCTGTCTGTCTGTGTGTGTGTGTGTGGACTTTGGCCCATACGCACTTTCATTGGACGGCGGTTGCCCCTGGCAACGGCTAGCCACGCCTTCGCCGCTTTCATTGGACCTGGCAACGGCTAGCCACGCCTTCGCCAAGGGCTGCAGTTTCATTGGACGGCGGTTGCCCCTGCCAACGGCTAGCCACGCCTTCGCCACTTTCATAAGCTCCGTATTTAATTAAATAATAGCCATTACACAGTATTGTTGGAGCGCTAGGGGGGGGGGAAGGAACGCCACCCGTACCCTGCCTCTTCCAAGCCGACAATTTTAGGCGAGGCCGCAGGCTTTGCACGCTACTAGGCCTCGACACCCACCACGCCACTCTGAGGTAAATTCATCAAAGTTTTTCCTACTCTTCACTACACCCCCACCACAATGTGTGCTATTAATATTACTTTTAAACCCAACGCGCCAACAATCGATTACTTTAATGTTCACTGTACAAATACTCATTAAGCTGGGTGAGCGTACTGCCAGTCTATCATGTACACTGTAGCCTGCTTATTAAGCTTGGTGAGCGTACTGCCACTCTATCATGTACACTCTAGCCTGCTTATGAAGCTGAGTGCGTGTACTGGCAGTCTATAATGTGGACTCTTGCCTGGTTATTATAATCGATTCTTTATATGTTCTTTGTACAAACAGTCATTAAGCTGCTTGAGCGACCCCAGTTCCATTCCAACTCACGCCCACCACCGCTGACGATTATTTGAAACGGACCTGGCCCTCCCCTAGGTCCACTCAGCCTCAAAAGCGTAACTGCTGTCGTGTGTGAACATCGTCACTGGGGAGACAAAGGCGGCGGGGCATCGTGGATCCAAGTCCCGGGCGAAGCCGGGTCATGTGTATGTGTGTTTGTGTTTATGTGTATGTCTGTGTGTCTCTATGTATGTGTGTATGTATGTGTATGTATGTTTTGTGTGTATGTGTGTGTGTATGTGGGTTTTTTTATGTCTTTATGTGTATGTCTGCGTGTCTCTATGTATGTGTGTATGTACGTGTGTGCATGTGTTTGTGTGTATGTATGTGTGTGTCTATGTATGTGTGTGTCTATGTATGTGTGTGTATGTGTGTGTATGTATGTGTGTTATGTGTCTGTCTGTGTCTGCATGTATGTGTGTGTGTGTATTGTGTATGTGTTTGTGTGCATGTATGTGTGTGTTTGTGTGTATGTGTATGTCTGTGTGTATGTGTTTGTGTGTATGTGTGTGTATGTATGTGTGTGTATGTGTTTGTATGTGTTTGTGTGTTTACGCTCGCATTACACAAATGTGTTGCTGGTCTAAGGCGTTCCTCGCACAGCATTGCCGCTTTATTATTTCAATCGTTTACTGCCTTACGCACCCTGAAAGTCGTGTGTGTCTGCAGCAAGCGCGTGTATGTGTACCTATGGACGCGCGCGCGTGTGTTGTGTAGGGGGAACGGTAGTGTAGTGCTTAGCGTGCTGTCTGTGTCTGTGTGTGTGTCTGTGTGTGTGTCTGTGTGTGTGCGTGTGTGGTGTGTGGGGAGCGGTAGTGTAGTGCTTAGCGTGCTGTCTGTGTGTCTGTGTGTGTGTGTGTCTGTCTGTGTCTGTCTGTGTGTGTCTGCGTGTGTCTGTGTGTGTGTCTGTGCGTGTGTGGTGTGTGAGGAGCGGTGGGTGTAGTGCTTAACGCTACGCTGCGCTACCAACCCGGCGAACCCAGTTCCATTCCCGCTCACGGCCACCACCGGTGACGATTATTTGAACCTCCCCTAGGTCCACTCAGCCTCAAACGAGTAACTGGTGTGGCGTATTAACATCGGCACTTGGGAGACAAAGGCGGCTGGGCGTGGTAGATCCAAGTCCCGGGCGAAGCCGGGTCATGTGTATGTGTTTATGTGTATGTCTGTGTGTCTGTATGCATGTGTGTATGTATGTGTGTGTATGTGTTTGTGTGTATGTCTGTGTGTGTATGTATGTCGGTTTTGCCGCCGTGGTGGATCCAAGTCCCGGGCGAAGCCGGGTCATGTGTATGTGTTTATGTGTATGTCTGTGTGTCTGTATGCATGTGTGTATGTATGTGTGTGTATGTGTTTGTGTGTATGTCTGTGTGTGTATGTATGTCGGTTTTGCCGCCGTGGTGGATCCAAGTCCCGGGCGAAGCCGGGTCATGTGTATGTGTGTATGTGTTTATGTGTATGTCTGTGTGTCTGTATGCATGTGTGTATGTATGTGTGTGCATGTGTTTGTGTGTATGTATGTGTGTGTGTATGTATGTGGGTTTTTTTGTATGTGTTTATGTGTATGTCTGCGTGCCTGTATGTATGTGTGTATGTACGTCTGTGGATGTGTTTGTGTGTATGTATGTGTGTGTCTATGTATGTGTGTGTATGTGTTTCTGTGTTTGTATGTGTGTGTATGTATGTGTGTTATGTGTCTGTCTGTGTGTCTGCATGTATGTGTGTGTGTATTGTGTATGTGTTTGTGTGTGTTTGTGTGTTTACGCTCGCATTACACAAATGTATAATGCGGGTCTAAGGCGTTCCTTACACAGCATTGCCGCTTTATTATTTCAGTCGTTTACTGCCGTATGCACCCTGAAAGTCGTGTGTGTCTGCAGCAAGCGCGTGTATGTGTACCTATGGACGCGCGCGCGTGTGTTGTGTAGGGGGAACGGTAGTGTAGTGCTTAGCGTGCTGCCTGTGTCTGTGTGTGTGTGTCTGTGTGTGTGTGTCTGTGTGTGTGTCTGTGTGTGTGTCTGTGTGTGTGCGTGTGTGGTGTGTGGGGAGCGGTAGTGTAGTGGTTAGCGTGCTGTCTGTGTGTGTGTTTCTGTCTGTGTGTGTCTGCGTGTGTCTGTGTGTGTGTCTGTGTGTGTGTCTGTGCGTGTGTGGTGTGTGAGGAGCGGTGGGTGTAGTGCTTAACGCTACGCTGCGCTACCAACCCGGCAAACCCAGTTCGATTCCCGCTCACGGCCACCACCAGTGACGATTATTTGAACCTCCCCTAGGTCGACTCTGCCTCAAACGAGTAACTTAACTACTGTAGCGTATTAACATCGCCACTGGGGAGACAAAGGCGGCCGGCCGTGGTAGATACAAGTCCCGGGCGAAGCCGGGTAGTACAGCTAGTAAAGATATATATATACATCAAAGCGAATGGCGACAAATCTCGCGACCATCTGGGACAATGAATCAGAATCTTCATTGAGACCGGAGGAATTCAATGTGCCAGTATGGGGAGGTCAGCAATGAGAGTCTAGCCCAGGGGTCCTCAAACTTTTTAAACAGGGGGCCAGTGCTCGCCACCGCAGCCCAATCAGTGCTCACCAGCGCAGCCCAATTAGTGACCATGGGCCGGATAAATGTCCTCGGCGGGCCGCATGTGGCCCGCGGGCCGTAGTTTGAGGACCCCTGGTACTCTAGCCAATGGAAGAGTCATTTCCAGGAATATAAAGTCTAAAGAATCTTGTATCAGTGTATAATGTCTTTAGTAATACTGTCTCGAAAACTTTGTCGACTTTAGAAGGTCTATATCGTGACATAATTCACAATTGATTTTCGGGTTAGGCTACATAATGACCCTACGTGATTAGTAACATCCAGGGACTTTCTGAGGCTTGTTTAGCTTGAATGAGTTGGCAACAGTCCCCACCTGCATTGTGGACACAGTCATTCCCGCCGACTTCCAGTCTACATGCATCTGTGGTGAGTCTTTGAATGCACCTGCTAGATTGATCCAGTTGCTAGCATTACATTTTCTCCGCACATTTAACATGTGTGCAGTCCTTTAATCAACCCAATACTGAGCTCCCCACATCACGTGGGTCATGGTGGTTATTTGACCAATCCTTTCACCACGCTGGTGTTGATAAAAATGGGAGCGTATATCTTGCAGCGCTCAGTACAACATTGGCTTTTGCTACACCGCTCCATGCTGCCCACCACACAGCCCAGCAGTGGCAGCCCGATGATAACCGTTTGTGTACAATAGGGTTCAACGATCCAAGCACTATCCCTATCCAGGTCCAAACCAGATCTTTTCTTCTTGAGTAAAGCTCAAATGAGATTTTACTGCAGCATTATCCAAACTCCATTTCCTCCTCTCTGCCAAGGTCTGTCTCTTCACATTCACCAACCCTCTCTGTCCAGAAGCAAATTAAGTCATTACCCAGCACACGTATCTGACAATTGGTAAAATAGTGTGGCGGTGCAGCAGGCGGTTATGGGGAACAGCGTTCTCATGGCTCACGTTTTGTGCGAGCGCGCACACATGGCTGATGCAATTGTGTCACTTTAATTTGCCAATATAATTGGATTTAATGCCAATTTGCCAAAAGCATTTACATATTTCACGTGCGATGATGAACAGCCGTGTGCTCACTCGGCGCGGGCAATCGACTCCCGTTGACAGCTCTGAAATGCCACGGAGGACCGACTGAAACTCCAAGCGAGCTGGCGCCTGATCGAGCAGAAGACAGGGCGAGAGACGTTGGGTGAGGCGAGGTCAGGGAGGTGAACAGGGGTCACGGGCCATGGAGAGTTTGGAGGAGAATGTTGGGAACGCCGTCGTCAATCGTGCGGCCTCTGACGTTAGCGATGGAGTCTGCAAGCAGCTTTCTCCATCGCCTGCAGTTCTGAGCTAAGGAATTTGCAAAGTGGCAATTTGTTCCAACGCAATGCTGATGAAAGAAAACATGCCGCACTACATATTGGCATTACACTGCGAATGTCAACATGCTGCAAATACCTTGTACACTGGCGTGTTCTGGAAAGTGCCACTGCTCGTGGAATTTTAACCCGCCCACAAATTCCAAGTGTGTAATTAGCTATTTATTTTTCACTGATGAATGCTCTTCTTTAATTGTATGCTGCTGTGCAGCCAATATGTGCTAATCGCGCGCCATGGCCACTTGAGCCCGCCACGTATTATTGGCAGCATTGCCCTGGTTCTGCACAATCCCTCCGACTCCAACGTGGCCAGCAAACGGCCAGGCTGGCCATCAGCGCTGTGCCATAGAGGGCGGCGCAGCCCGCTCCTGGTCCTGGCTCACGACGAGGCTGCGGAGGCATTCGTTTCGGCAGGCAGCCAGCCGCACGGGGCGTGCCGATGCTGCGGCTGGAGCAGGAAACCCTCCCATCCAGACATCTGTTCCACATGACGTGCAATGCGGCATCAAGCAACCACTTTTACAAGAACCATTCTTTTTTTCGCGAGGGTGAAACCAGTGGCGGAGCTTTCAAGTGTGCAAGCAGTGCAGCTGCATCGTAGCCCACAAGTTGGAGGTTCCCAGGAAGAAGGGGAATTGAGGGGGGGGGGCATTTAATTCCTTGCACCAGGGCTCATGTTACGCCACCGGGTAGAATTCGATTTTGTCAATGCACGTTTTAAGTTAATGCAGGTGGGCGTTTTCATAATGAAATATGTATTCATGCGTTGTCTTGATCCTGGCTGCTGTAGATGTTGAGTAGTGCTTTGCAAGTGTTCGCCGTCTGCTTAATTAATTTCAGATGAAGTCGTTTGTGTATTTCCCATCAACGATGCAGGAAAGATATTTTGTAGAATTCGGTTATGTGTCTGCCTCTCTCCATCGGCTGATAATGCAGCACAATGCACTGGCCAAGCGAGTGCCTATCAGACAGATTGAATTCAAAAGGGCATGGGAGCTGACACCAGTGCTGCAGCTGCCACTCCGCCACTGTTTAAATTCTATTCCACTCTCCGATCTCTGGCACGACCTTACACTAAGGGAGACCCTTCAAATTTAACTCAGGCTGGGTCATCCTCTTTAAATGCTTGTTTCACCTAAATTAGGATTATATATAACCATGTACTGTAAGTCTGGCCACGCATTCTATGGGGTGCAACTCACACGACCCATGGGTCACTCGTTTTCCACCACTGTCCTCGTGCTCCTGCCTGTGCCGTGATTGTTCTGGGTAAAACCAGCTCCGTTGAAGAAGCAATTTTGACACAGAGCGTTCTTTGAGGTGAGAGGGCAAGGAAAGATGAATTGTTGGAGTATGGCTCTTTAAAGTGACAATTGCTTATCAATATCAGAGACCCACCATGGTCTTGGGCAAAGATATCGAGTTCGCGTGACATCTGCGTGTGAGGGTTGGTATGACACTGTCACATGCAGGCTTGTCTGATATAATGCCGATTAACTACCATAATGAGGGGGGCATACAGAGAGACTAAATACAGATGTATGGACATTATTCATGAAGTGATAATTATTTGAAAACCCTCACTGATTCTAAAAACTCTGCTTCCATAATCACACTCAACATATTCTTTGGGTCTTTCGGTAAAGTCACGTAGATAGGTTCAAATAAAATAACAAAAAATAACAAACATGCATTGACTGTGACACTCTGTGCTGCCTGCCCCAGTGGGATTATCGGGTGTAAAGTGGGACAGAGGAACGTGATGGACAGGGAGGAAGCACTCAGGATGCAGCTAATTTCTGGGCTGAAAAAACCTCCTTTAAATGTAACACATAACCAACCCAAACGTCAACTCTCACATCACACATAGTTGCGCACACACACGTCTATATGAAATCCGACACCGGGTTATTCAACTGTCAGGGTGGTCATATGTTAAGAGTCCCTTTAACCTCAGGCACTCACAACAGAACATTTTGCATCATCCCACACCGCTGTGTTTTGCGGTGGCACAGATGGTCCATCAGCTCATCCCTATCTCCGTGGAGAGATAGAGACGCTCCTTGCTGTCTCAACCAATTCTCGACATCACTTGCACCCGATTCTGGCTCCCTCGCTGCACTTCCCACGCCGCGGGAACCTTCGTGGCGAACCACGTTCTATGCACCACGTTTCGTGCTAGAATCACAACAATGTGCTTACCATTTGGCAGGTTTACAACACGACCCAACACCACGTGCACCGCTACCTCATCGTCTGCACAACTACCGGGAACACCCAAACCTGTAACTGAATGATGGATTTCAAATAGTGTACGTTACAACACTGACTGATCATAAAATCGCTCATGTCACCTGCATTTGTTTGAATATATTGCCAATTACAGTACCGACAATGCTGCATAGCCACCACTGTACATCTACTGCACCCAACTTGCAACTAAACCCCTGTTCTACAGTACAGTGCTTGCGTCTTTAATAAAACCAACTTTCTGAAAGATGGATAAAGTTGCTCCATGAATTGGGCCCTATGAGTGTATTAACACTCTTCAAGTCAGACTTTTTTAAATCCTGAATACTTACTAAACATCTAACTTTACCCCCTACAGAAATTAGTTAAAATCAATTTAGTAAATCTCTCCTTTATACACCCTGTAGAGTTACAATATCTATGTGACATGGGAGACCCCTGCGGCAAAGAGTGCAATAATAAAAAAATTATATATATATATATATTTGAAACTAAGCTGATTGATTTCCCTTAATTAAGCGGGTAAAATAACTTCTAAATGTTGTTAGTTCTTAACATTATTGTAAAATGGTGTCGTACACTCTGAGGTGTAACAAAGGTATGCTGCTATCACCGAGACCAGGATGTCACCGTGGCCAATTGTGGCGATGTGCCTCGCCATCGCTTCATCCCTTTTGCGAGACCCTGCAACTGCTGCACAGTGCGCAAAAACCCCGGGGTCTAATCTGAGCCCCTCGTTACCACCACCTCGGTCTGTCCGTGTCCCCCCGTGGTCACCGCCCTCTGCGTGCCACTCCAGCGCCGGTCTCAGGAACCCGCTCCCCTCCATACGGCACGTGCGCTCCACCGCTTTTTGTACCCTCCTCTTCCCAATTATTCCGACGGTGCCTGCCTGCCACATTTTGTTATGAGCGTCCAAGTTACTTCCTCTCTCCTGCCATTAACTTATAAGCATGCTCACTATACTCATATGCTGGATATTTGAGTTGTAGGAGCAGCTTTATTCAAACGAAAGTCGATGGCATTAGTTAGGCAAGGGTCAGTGAGAAGTGCGAAAGTGGAGGTGGCAGAAAACATTGCCTATTTAGGCAGTAATACAGGATTCTAGATTTGAAGCTTTCGTGACTGCAAGGATTCATACTCTGAGGTTTTTTTCGGTAAAGTCACGTAGGTCAAAATAAATAATAAAATAATAGAAATAATAATAGAAATAAAATTATAAATCACGACGTTTCGGAGGCAACACAAGTCTCCGTCATCAGGTGGGACCGTCACAGCTAGATTTACTGTATCAAGTGAGGCAAAAATTCCAAGATACAAGTTCATAAATACAAGTTAAGGAGGGAGGAGGGGGGGAGGGGTTATCTGAATGTGGTAGCCAATGAATGGAACGTATTGGGGGGGGGGCTAAACGCCTCACTGGTTACAGTAAATCTAGCTGAGAGTCACACCTGATGATAGAGACTTGTGTTGCCTCGGAAACGTCGTGATTTATAATTGTATTTCTATTATTATTTATATTATTTTATTTTTTATTTTTACCTACGTGACTTTACTGAAAAAAACCTAAGAGTAGTAATACAGGAAGTTGCTAGAAAGAAGTTAGTAGACCTACATACGTCGATGGTATGGACTACATGAATCATTTTGGAAGAACGGGTTCAACTCTCGTGTAAACAGAAGGCTGTTCGAGACGGGAGTAATGTTTGTAATAAGAATTGTCTTTGGGTGTAATGTTTCAGATTATGGAGTTTTTAAACTCAAACAATTTTATTTTGTATTTTTGGGATTTAAATGTTAATAACCTTAATTGTTTATGCACTAACTGTAATAATTTAAAATCTGATCAGTGACTGAATGAATTTATTGTAAAGTTTCATCTATTAAATAATAATTATTCCTCATTAAAACAATTTCACATTTTCATGTAAAAAATGTCCATCATGTGACATTACCATGACGTCACAATTGGTGGGAAAATACGAAGTGACATTCGGACGTAGCGCCATGACAGTAGCATCACTTCCTGTGATGTAAATTTTTCAAATTTGTCCCCAACTATTCTTTCATACCTAAACCTGATTTTCAGACCTTTTTTTGGTGAATAGAAATACTTTAAGTATCCGATAAATAAAAAAACACATTCCTGCGGAGGGAGCTGGTAGGAACGTTGGGTTGCTCGGTCAATGGCCAGGGACAATGGCGACGTGGTGTATTCCGCAAATATGGCCGACTGTGAGGGCGGGCACAAGCCGGCGTGAGTAGGTTAAACGTTGAGTTTTATAAGGGCACCACGGGGTGACCAGCCCCTCCCCACCCAGCCCCAACCCTCCCACCACCCACCAAGCCCTACCCTCCCCACCCAGCCCCTCCCCACCCTCCCTTCCCCACCCTCCCCAACCTCCCCACCCAGCCCCTCCCCACTCTCCCTTCCCCACCCTCCCCAACCTCCCCACCCAGCCCCTCCCCACCCTCCCCAACCTCCCCACCCAGCCCCTCCCCACCCTCCCCTCCCCACCGAGCCCCTCCTCACCAGTGGGTTCCTACCAGTAAAACATTCATTAACAACACTGCCTGCAAGGGAAAAGTATACAGCAGGAGAGGTTTGGGGCAATCGCACTTCGCTATTGCACAAATACCAGAGAGATTGACACCAACATAGCCACAATAAATGATGGGAGAAATATGCAATACCCTGCATGCCTGGTGTTGGCATACATGAAAAGCCCTGCCTGGTAATTGCCACAATTTTGCTCAACACCATTACTGTATAAGAAACAACAAAACTCCCCCCCCCCATACACCGAAGGGACTCCTTAGAAAAATAACCTGTTACAACCTAAGGATATGAGGCCTTGTGAGTTCATCTTAAAGTTCCTTGCGGCTAACTGTTGTGCTTGACACTGTATTGCATTATTACTCATCTGCACCGGCACATATTTCTGTTTAATGGTGAAGGCATTATTAGTATGTAAGTTATTTTATTTAAAAATATAATCCGCTTTTTGGTAACTTTCAAATTTACGATGTTAGAGAAGACTCACAATAACCTCGTCTTGAACTCGTAAAGGCTCCGAGAGAGGAAATGTTGCAAACTTTACCGTTAAGAGATGAATGTACAAGAGAGGAGTAATGCCCATGTTACTGTGTGGGTCAAAGAACCAAACTTAACTAAGTAAGTAGAAAATAAGTGTCTTGCCTTTTAGTATAGCTACATACCGAAGTTAATATGTTAAATAGCAGGATAGAATAAGCAGTGATGAAGGAAGTTGATCAAGCAATGATGAAGACTGAAGGAAGTTCTGGAAGGTAGGTGTTGGAAAAGAGGCCATGAGGCATAAAAATACAAATACTGCTTGATAACGTGAACGAAGAGCGTTTAAGTTTGCCATTGGATGAACGACTTCATCAACTTAGCAGGAAAGTATTGCAGAGGTAATCATGAGACCTGAGCAGTGAGGCATGCATGTGTAGTGACATCGTGGACGTCACTGTGTAATGCCGGCCCTAGAGAGGCACGGCGTGCAATGTACTCACATCGCGGACACCACTAGGATGTGGGTGCAGTACCGGCCCTAGAAGGGCTTGGTGAGCGCCGAGTCATAGCGCTGAGTGGCACCACGCTCGGCATGGAGTGCCGACCCCTACAGGAAAGGGTGTGAGAGTGTCAGCCAGGGAATGGGGTTACTATAGGCCATGGCAATCTGGTTGACCCCGGAGGACACGTGACCGGTTAAGTCTACACAGGGGCCCCAAGTGGGGGCTAGGGGTGGTCACGTGTCGGGAAGAGATCCCGCTAGAGGATTCGAGAAGGTGGTCGTGGCAAGGGCGGAGCCATCCACGACCAGTGAGGCTATAAGCCGGGTCCCCAGAGGGACCGGCGTTCAGCATTGCTGTTGTCATCTTGAAGATCTCCATTCGACGTCCGGGAAGAGTCACCAACACGTGGACCTGGACCCAAGCTGGGGTCCTGTCCGTTGTAGCTACTCCCAGTCTATTTAGTGTAGTTAGCCTGGTGGTCCACCACCATAGGTTGTTATCTGATGAAGGGCAGTTACCCCTTTGTGTTGGTATCAATAAATGTGTTGCCTCCAAAGAGTGCATCTGCGACTCAGTTGAACTCACTACACATCAAGGCCGTAGCCATGGAGTCAACATTTGGGGAGACCAAATCTTCCAGGGTGTCTGGGGGTCCCAACCCAGAAAAAAACCTAAATTTGAAAACTCATTTCCTGCCTAAAATATTAAAAAATTCACTAACACATGGGATGGACTTTTTATTTATTTTTTACAATAATGTCGAATAGTGTATTGTATTACATTGCTCTGTTTTTTCTTTTTTTCTTGTTTCATTGTATGTAATGGCAGAGATTAGGGATTAATAACCACAATCATATAAACAAAAATCTACGCATTTATTTATATGAAGACGAGTCCAGATATTGTGGCCAAGGTATAGCAAATTGTTGTTTTTATTTACATAACATGGCAATTTTTTTTCATAGCAATATATTGGGGGTGGACATTTTGAGCATATTTGAATATTGGGGGGGGGGGGGGTGTGTCCCCCAATATATATTATAACTAGCTGTACTACCCGGCTTCGCCCGGGACTTGTATCTACCACGGCCGGCCGCCTTTGTCTCCCCAGTGGCGATGTTAATACGCTACAGTAGTTAAGTTACTTGTTTGAGGCAGAGTCGACCTAGGGGAGGTTCAAATAATCGTCACTGGTGGTGGCCGTGAGCGGGAATCGAACTGGGTTTGCCGGGTTGGTAGCGCAGCGTAGCGTTAAGCACTACACCCACCGCTCCTCACACACCACACACGCACAGACACACACACAGACACACACACAGACACACGCAGACACACACAGACAGAAACACACACACAGACAGCACGCTAACCACTACACTACCGCTCCCCACACACCACACACGCACACACACAGACACACACACAGACACACACACAGACACACACACACAGACACACACACACAGACACAGGCAGCACGCTAAGCACTACACTACCGTTCCCCCTACACAACACACGCGCGCGCGTCCATAGGTACACATACACGCGCTTGCTGCAGACACACACGACTTTCAGGGTGCATACGGCAGTAAACGACTGAAATAATAAAGCGGCAATGCTGTGTAAGGAACGCCTTAGACCCGCATTATACATTTGTGTAATGCGAGCGTAAACACACAAACACACACAAACACATACACAATACACACACACATACATGCAGACACACAGACAGACACATAACACACATACATACACACACATACAAACACAGAAACACATACACACACATACATAGACACACACATACATACACACAAACACATCCACAGACGTACATACACACATACATACAGGCACGCAGACATACACATAAACACATACAAAAAAACCCACATACATACACACACACATACATACACACAAACACATGCACACACATACATACACACATGCATACAGACACACAGACATACACATAAACACATACACACATACACATGACCCGGCTTCGCCCGGGACTTGGATCCACCACGGCGGCAAAACCGACATACATACACACACAGACATACACACAAACACATACACACACATACATACACACATGCATACAGACACACAGACATACACATAAACACATACACATGACCCGGCTTCGCCCGGGACTTGGATCCACCACGGCGGCAAAACCGACATACATACACACACAGACATACACACAAACACATACACACACATACATACACACATGCATACAGACACACAGACATACACATAAACACATACACATGACCCGGCTTCGCCCGGGACTTGGATCTACCACGCCCAGCCGCCTTTGTCTCCCAAGTGCCGATGTTAATACGCCACACCAGTTACTCGTTTGAGGCTGAGTGGACCTAGGGGAGGTTCAAATAATCGTCACCGGTGGTGGCCGTGAGCGGGAATGGAACTGGGTTCGCCGGGTTGGTAGCGCAGCGTAGCGTTAAGCACTACACCCACCGCTCCTCACACACCACACACGCACAGACACACACACAGACACACGCAGACACACACAGACAGACACAGACAGACACACACACACACAGACACACAGACAGCACGCTAAGCACTACACTACCGCTCCCCACACACCACACACGCACACACACAGACACACACACAGACACACACACAGACACAGACAGCACGCTAAGCACTACACTACCGTTCCCCCTACACAACACACGCGCGCGCGTCCATAGGTACACATACACGCGCTTGCTGCAGACACACACGACTTTCAGGGTGCGTAAGGCAGTAAACGATTGAAATAATAAAGCGGCAATGCTGTGCGAGGAACGCCTTAGACCAGCAACACATTTGTGTAATGCGAGCGTAAACACACAAACACATACAAACACATACACACACATACATACACACACATACACACAAACACATACACACAGACATACACATACACACAAACACACACATACATGCACACAAACACATACACAATACACACACACACATACATGCAGACACAGACAGACACATAACACACATACATACACACACATACACACACATACATAGACACACACATACATAGACACACACATACATACACACAAACACATGCACACACGTACATACACACATACATAGAGACACGCAGACATACACATAAAGACATAAAAAAACCCACATACATACACACACACATACACACAAACACATACATACACATACATACACACATACATAGAGACACACAGACATACACATAAACACAAACACACATACACATGACCCGGCTTCGCCCGGGACTTGGATCCACGATGCCCCGCCGCCTTTGTCTCCCCAGTGACGATGTTCACACACGACAGCAGTTACGCTTTTGAGGCTGAGTGGACCTAGGGGAGGGCCAGGTCCGTTTCAAATAATCGTCAGCGGTGGTGGGCGTGAGTTGGAATGGAACTGGGGTCGCTCAAGCAGCTTAATGACTGTTTGTACAAAGAACATATAAAGAATCGATTATAATAACCAGGCAAGAGTCCACATTATAGACTGCCAGTACACGCACTCAGCTTCATAAGCAGGCTAGAGTGTACATGATAGAGTGGCAGTACGCTCACCGAGCTTAATAAGCAGGCTACAGTGTACATGATAGACTGGCAGTACGCTCACCCAGCTTAATGAGTATTTGTACAGTGAACATTAAAGTAATCGATTGTTGGCGCGTTGGGTTTAAAAGTAATATTAATAGCACACATTGTGGTGGGGGTGTAGTGAAGAGTAGGAAAAACTTTGATGAATTTACCTCAGAGTGGCGTGGTGGGTGTCGAGGCCTAGTAGCGTGCAAAGCCTGCGGCCTCGCCTAAAATTGTCGGCTTGGAAGAGGCAGGGTACGGGTGGCGTTCCTTCCCCCCCCCCTAGCGCTCCAACAATACTGTGTAATGGCTATTATTTAATTAAATACGGAGCTTATGAAAGTGGCGAAGGCGTGGCTAGCCGTTGGCAGGGGCAACCGCCGTCCAATGAAACTGCAGCCCTTGGCGAAGGCGTGGCTAGCCGTTGCCAGGTCCAATGAAAGCGGCGAAGGCGTGGCTAGCCGTTGCCAGGGGCAACCGCCGTCCAATGAAAGTGCGTATGGGCCAAAGTCCACACACACACACACAGACAGACAGACATGAACGATTTTATATATATAGATTACGGCCTTGCTACACATGTATGCAGCATAGAGGAGGGCAGGTTACCATGACAGGCCAATACAGAGGTCGGCAACCAAATGGCCTGCAGCAAGCTGGTAGAGGTGAGACTGCAAGATTGAACCCTGGAGGTTGGGCATCAACTGTGCAACAGCTGCACGATCTACCAAAGGAAGGAAGCGATGGCGAGGTGTTGGCACAAATGGAGTTTGATATGATGAGCTTCATGACCTTGCTGACGTCACGTCCACTCTGACCCTCCGCGTGCACTGGGTGGCGGATGACTGCGGCCCGTAGGCTGCTCGCTCCGAGTGTTATATGGAGTGGACGAGTGCTGCGCTAAAATAACTGCCTGCCGCTTTAACTCGCTGTATAAACGTGGGCTCCGAAACCCTGGCGAGTAACTGGGGGGTAAGGCGTTGCATCGGTTCGCCAATTAATATCGATTCTCAAGTCACAATTTACATGCACATAACCGCTTGCGTAAGCGTAATCGTTGGCAGTCTATGCCCGTAATATGCAAATTATATGGAGCAAATAAAACGATACAAAGACAAGAGCAATAATATAATCCAAACAAGAGCCAATCCTTTAATCAAATCAGAGCCCTAAGTTGCAACATTTCATCTAATCACCAGGGGGTGAATTTTTACAAACATGAATGTCACTGACAGTTATAAATTGACATTTGCTTTATATGATGCTCATGTTCTTTTTTACACTTTGTATAGCACACTACAACCACAGAGAGATGGAGTGGTGGCATAGTGATTAGCACTCTGCTATGAACCTGAGCTGAATTTAACTCCTCAGCACGGCTCACATCAGTGGTGAGTGGTATCTGAACTCGTCCTTGTCCTCTCCTTCACCAACCCACACGGATGTGTGTGGTGGGTGAAGTATGGTCAAGCAGCCCACATGGGTGACACGGTGTGGGGAGGGCTTTACCAAGCCGTGGGCAGATAAAAGACCGTGTACACTTTTGTCTTCATTGTAAAAGGCCACGATACCAAACGTGTAAAAATAAACATCCAGCCGCTGCCATCCGGAGCGCCACCCTCTCTCCTGGTTGCCATGGCAGCGGTGACCCGCACCGCTCGTCGGGGACGCCTCGAGGCCCCCACCGCCCCGAGGCCCCCACCGCCCCCGACGAGGCCCCCACCGCCCCGAGGCCCCCACCGCCCCGAGGCCCCCATCGCCCGAGGCCCCCACCGCCCCGAGGCCCCCACCATCCCGAGGCCCCCACCGCCCCGAGGCCCCCACCGCCCCGAGGCCCCCACCGCCCCGAGGCCCCCACCGCCCCGAGGCCCCCACCGCCCCGAGGCCCCCACCGCCCCGAGGCCCCCACCGCCCCGAGGCCCCCACCGCCCCGAGGCCCCCACCGCCCCGAGGCCCCCATCGCCCCGAGGCCCCCACCGCCCCGAGGCCCCCACCATCCCGAGGCCCCCACCGCCCCGAGGCCCCCACCGCCCCGAGGCCCCCACCGCCCCGAGGCCCCCACCGCCCCGAGGCCCCCACCGCCCCGAGGCCCCCATCGCCCCGAGGCCCCCACCGCCCCGAGGCCCCCACCATCCCGAAGCCCCCACCATCCCGAGGCCCCCACCGCCCCGAGGCCCCCACCGCCCCGAGGCCCCCACCGCCCCGAGGCCCCCACCACCCCGAAGCCCCCACCACCTCTAGGCCCCCACCACCCCGAAGCCCCCACCACCCCGAGGCCCCCACCACCTCTAGGCCCCCACCACCCCGAAGCCCCCACCGCCCCGAGGCCCCCACCACCTCTAGGCCCCCCGGCTCTGTCGCAACACTCGCTGGGCTTGGCAACCCCCCCCCGCCCCGCACGATCACTCGCCCCTACGAATTATTGCGCGCGTTACAAATCGCGTATTTACTTATTTACAACTGAAAAACTATTTGCAGAAATATTTGCGAGTTTAAAAAAATGTGGCTATGTTTTTTTTATTATTGCACACAGAAAACATTTACATATACGAACGCACACGAATATTTGCTAGTTTACTATTTGTGCCGACTGTATTAACCGTGTCCTTGTGCCTGCAGTTTTCTCAAAATCCAGTGCAAGATCTGTACGCAATGGACTCTCGCTTGTTTTAAATGTCAGTGGTCGGGCTTTAAACTCAGCTTGTCAGACTATAACGTGTTGTGCTCCCCACGTTGCCACTGCCCCAACCCTATATCAATACTGTCACATCAGGTAATCAATACAAAGTGTCAATTGATATTTACTTTTAATATTTAATAAGTGCACATGGCTCCTAGAAGGTCAAACAGAGTATCTGCAACCAACTACATCACGCACATCATCGAGCATGCAATTACATCCTAAGATAGGCAATGTCAGTCAGTCCATCATTTAGTCATCAATTTATATTGCCAAGTAAGAGCTTACTGGGACATCAACTACTTTTTGAAAGCACGATAGTTTTAAAGCCACTTGAGCATGGTGCAGTACTTAAATCTATCAGAAGCCCTGCGCCAAATTGTGAAACTACAGTGAGAACATGTTCAAATAGTACTTTCTTCTGTTTCTTTCACTTGAAAATAATCGAGGCATTTATTACTTGACAGATGGACAATTTGGAGGAAAGAGGACAGCTCAAGATGAATTAAGTGACAAATGTGATGACACGGACTGATAACCCGGCACAGCAGCTGACAGAGACTGCGGGGGACAGGCGAACGTGGAGAGCGCTGACGCCTGAGGAGACATCAGTGGTGGCCCCATGGCCACTGTGGTTAAATGAGATGATGATGATCATGACGATGTAGAATTGATTAATGTCAGAATAGTTCAAGTGTTGCCTAAAATATTCGTGTAGGCTTGCATGCAGCAAAATTTTCTTCAAAATAGAAATATAAGTCACTACTTTGGCAGCGATGTACACGCACAATAAAAACACACACCACTTCTCACCTTCACGATTAATGCTGCCTTATACCATGTAAATCAGGGGTCCTCAAACTACGGCCCGCGGGCCACATGCGGCCCGCCGAGGACATTTATCCGGCCCGCCGGGTGTTTTTGCCGCCGCTGCCTGTCTGTTACTTTTTTTCTACATGAGAAGGACGGTCATTGGTGGAAGAGGGAGAGGGGGCGGAGTTTCCCCCAATCAGACTGCATTGATGGGCAGTGCAGTCTGTATGTCTCTGTGTGGGCAAAGTTATTGCTGGTATATTGTTTTTGTAGCGCTGTATATATTGGTATTTTACTAATAGCAATTTTGACTCCCTAGGAAACAATGATGTCAAGAAAGAGAAAAATTGACTCGGAGTGTAGGATATTCAAAGAACAGTGGACTTATGATTATTTTTTCATGCAGTACAAGGAAAGAGCTGTGTGTCTGATATGCCAGAATATAGTGTCTGTGTTCAAAGAATACAATTTACGTCAACACTATAAAACTCAACATAAAGATACATTTGCTTGTTTGGTCGGAGAAGTGAGAAAAGATAAAATATTAAAACTGAAAAATACATTAACAACTCAGCGAAATAGTTTTGTGAAGCAGAAGCAGCTAAATATTTCATCACTGCGAGCAAGGTTTCAAGTTGCCAAGCTAATAGCATGCACTGGCAGACCATTCGTGGAGGGAGAATTTGTTAAAGAATGCCTTCTTTCTGTTGCCAAAGAGATGTGTTCAGAGAAGGCCGATTTATTTAGTACAGTGAGTCTTTCAGGACCTACAATTACACGGAGGATTGAAGAAATGGGAGACAATTTGCATCAGCATTTGCAAAACTCCACAAAAAAACTTTCCTATTTTTCCTTGGCACTCGACGAAAGCAATGATGTTCGTGATTCTGCACAACTTCAAATTTTTATTCGTGCGACGAATGACTATTTCGAAGTCACAGAAGAGCTTGCTGCACTGCAAAGCATCAAAGGAACAACTACAGGAGAGGATATCTTTCGATTTAAAGCTTTCGTGACTGCAGGGATTCATCTTCTTGGTTCTTTCGGTAAAGTCACATAGAAGGGAAGTAATAAAAGAATTCTCACGACGTTTCGGCCACAACGCAAGCAGCCGTCCTCAGGTGAAAACCAGGTCTGTTGGGGAGACAGCGTCTGAATGAAACAGCACACGAGCTTGGAGCATATATAAGCTGGGTTGGAAGCGGGGGAAAGAGCGCCTTGACAAAATAATTTCAATATCAAAAGGAATTTAGCATATTTATGGGAAATGCAGGAATGTGATTAGTACTACATATGCCCGTGCTGCATATGTAGTACTAATAACATTCCTGCATGTCCCATAAATATGCTAAATTCCTCTTGATATGCAAATTATTTGTCAAGGCGCTCTTTCCCCCGTTTCCAACCCAGCTTATATATGCTCCAAGCTCGTGTGCTGTTTCATTCAGATGCTGTCTCCCCGACAGACCTGGCTTTCACCTGAGGACGGCTGCTTGCGTTGTGGCCGAAACGTCGTGAGAATTATTTTATTATGTTTTATTTTTATTATTTTATTACTTCCCTTCTACGTGACTTTACCGAAAGAACCAAGAAGAGAGGATATCTATGAAAAGGTTTGCCAAACTGTGAATGGGTTGGAGCTGAACTGGGCTAAACTAGCCAGTGTGACAACTGATGGTGCTCCGAGTATGGTGGGTCTAAGAAAGGAGTAATTGCTCGCATTAACCAAGAGATGGACAAACATAACCATTCTCATCCAATAGCCATACACTGCCTCATCCACCAACAAGCGCTGTGTAGTAAATCACTGAAGTGGGACTCGGTTATGAAATTTGTGGTATCTTGTGTTAACTTCATTAGAGCTCATGCACTAAACCACAGACAATTTCAGGCATTTCTGTCTGAGCTAAATGTTGACTATGAAGATGTTCTGTATCACACAGAAGTCCGTTGGCTGAGTCGAGGGAGAGTTTTGAAACGTTTCTATGACTTACTTCCACAGATTACAGCTTTTCTGCTTTAAAAAAACAAAGAAGTACCAGAGCTCAATGATGCAGAATGGAAATGGCACCTTGCCTTTCTGACAGATGTAACAGAGCTACTCAACAGTTTAAATGTGCAACTTCAAGGAAAGGGGAAGCTCATCTGTGATATGCAATCACATGTCAAAGCATTTGAAGTAATATTAGGCCTCCTCATCAAACAAGTGAAGGAGGAAAACTTATGCCATCTTCCCACAACTCAAAATCTGTTAGCGGAAAAACTATTGGTTGCATTCCCAAACAAAACGTGTGGATTCACTGGAAAAATTGCAAAAGGAGTTCCAATTTGGATTTAAAGAGCTTCATCTCCATGAACAGGACATACAGCTTTTCCGTAACCCATTTTCTATTGACATTGAAAATGTGGATACAATTTACCAAATGGAACTGGCTGAACTGCAGAATTGTGACTCTCTGAAAGACGCATTCAAGTCAAGCAGCCTTCATAATTTCTATGCATCTCTCCCCTCTGAGACATATCCTCATCTCAGGAACCATGCACTCAAAATGGCAACCATCTTTGGCAGCACTTATGTCTGTGAACAGACTTTTTCCAGAATGAAACATTTGAAATCTCCAACCAGATCTAGACTAATGGATGCACACTTGCATCACTTGTTACGACTAGCAGTGACAAATATGGAACCGGACATTGACCATCTCATTAGCCAAAAGCAGGCCCATAGTTCCCATTGAAATACTGGCAAGTTTGTTGATTTAACTTTACTTGTTCTTCATTTTAAATATTGTATTTATTCCCGTTTTGTTTCTTCACTTCAAAATAAGATATATGCAGTGTGCATAGGAATTTGTTCATAGTTTTTTTAACTATAGTCCGGCCCTCCAACGGTCTGAGGGACAGTGAACTGGCCCCCTGTTTAAAAAGTTTGAGGACCCCTGATGTAAATAGTAGGTCACAGTGTTTGGCAAGGGTCCTCAATAATGACAATTGCTGAAGGTAAATATGCAAGCATGCATTGCACAGATTGGTGTGAGCAAGATATGCATGTGTACCCAGTTGAGACCCCCAACAGAGGCTTTCCACTGATTCCACGAATCTTGGCCATCAAGGGTTATGAGTAAATAAATAAACCGAAAGACAAAAAAAGCCTCGACTGGAGGGAGCTCTAGAAAATATATGGGTCTACTCTTCCACGTTGGTAAGATTTCCTGGAAGCAGTGGGCGTTAGCCACAATTACTCCACCACACAACGACCTGAGGTGCATTGGTACTGCTTGATGGAAAGAGGCGGGGTTGGAGATGTTGAATAAAGTTGGCCATTGTTTCCACTGCTACGCTAGGAGATCGAATCGATCTGGCGACTTCTGAATTACAACTAAGGTGTGCTCAATCGGGAGATCATAGCCAACAATGTCCATAGAGAACTCACAACATCTCCCTTGGCAAGGTGTCTCTCGCAGCTGCGAGTCACACTGCTGCCACTTAAATATATTGCTGTGATCTTGGCTGTAAAAAGCTGTTGACCTTGCAAGGCCACTCGCTGACACCAGGCATGATTGGGTTTGGAATCCCACGATCTTGTTTGGGAATTGTGGCTTTTATGTTTGGTGTAAATTCTATATTATACCTTTCACGTTGGCGTGCATCACTTTACAGTTGTATCTTGGTGTGGGCACATTATATCCAACTGAGCGTTCTCATCAGCCGTAGAATATGTAGCGCGGACAACTTCTCTGATTGCCTAGCACAGCAGCTGTCTCTCTAGTTGGTGAGCCACTGCTTGGCACCCATTCTATTGACACTTGAGCACATGCTCTGGGGTGTGACCGTTATTCCAATGTATGATCAGGTATATTCACCAGGCAACTTATGCTGTTCCTAGAATTGTTGCTTTTTAACTTATTGACTCGTGCACGTACTTCTGTATGGGGAAATAGCGGATGTGCAATAAGCTACATCTAACACATCTGCACGAAAATCCTCAAATACACTTTTCAGTCAGTCGATCATTAAGCCAATTTATATCATCAGGTAAGAGCTCATTCATTCAGACCACAGGAACCATTCTGCAAGTAGAAGTGATCTTGTCAAAGTCAGTGTCTCTCTGCTCACGTGAGTGTAAGGCAGTGCTTACCTCTATTGGAGGCAACAAATGACACATTCCTGTGACGGGAGCCAGTCTCAACAACCACTGTTCAAGTCCCGCAAAGTCGGGCCTAATTAATTATCCCTGAAAAGCTGAGCAGACCTTGAATCAATACACATGTACTGTATATTCATGCCAATAATTGATTCAGTCAGTGATAAGAAGAGGTACTTGCAGATTTGTTGAAGAGTAACAACACAATGTTATATTTCATGCAACCGAGGCATCGTTGGCACAAACAAAAACTCTCGGCAAATGTTTCATTAAATTTATCGACACAGCAAAGAAAATTAAATGTCCTGATAGATGCGTTGTCGTAATAATACTGGAGCACTCTAACTTTGCACATTATGCAATTTACAAGCAACATTGCCAAGTCTTTCAATGATTATAATTCAAATGTTTCATTAAAACTATACTGCCAAATAAATCGTGGAGAATCATAGTAGAAAATTACCATTGACAGCCACCTCTCAATAATTCACCGCTGGAGGAAGATCTCCCCATGGCATTTAAGTCGTGGGGTGTATTTCACCATACTTCACCATGCTGGCAGAGGAGGGAGCAAGGACTGGTTCCGACATTACTCACCACTGATGTCAGCTGCGGGCTTCAATTGAACTCAGCTCGCCGGGTTTAGAGTGCAGTGAGCCAACCCCTGCACTGCAGCTCCCCCCTCAAGTCAAATGTACATGAGGTTGCATTTAACCGTGATCGAAGTTTAATTTGTCTCAGAATCAAAGGACAAAGTGTCTCGTGCGCAAACGAGCGTCGGCCAGTTCTCATGGTGCTGAGCAATGGGAAGTTGACTCACCATGGCAACCACTGCTGACTTCTCACAACTCAGTACTTACTTTAGCAACCTCATTTTTTGAAGGTGCCCAGCTCTGATTGTGAGTTGGAGACTCTAACCACGGTGCCACCCAGCCAATGTTGATCGTGATTGCTCCCAAATTACTGCTGCATCTCCCTTCATGTCTTAGAGAAGATGGCGACTGACAAACGCATGGGAAACTTAATAAAAAAACGTGAACTTTACTTTCCACGTTTCCTTCCTCCAGACCAAAAAAACATCATCGCAGACTACACTTGTACTGTATTGAGGTATTTATTTTGTGCTATCTGGAACACCAACCGCTCAGCTAAGTGGGGCCAAAACGAGTTAAAATCCATAGCCATTACATTATTATTCATCTCTCCAAGCTTTCTCGCTGCGCATTACAGTGCCAACAAAGAGATGTCAAAAGTAAGAGAGGGGTCACTTTGAGAGGTCACTTGGAGTTGGCAGCAGCACGAGCGCACGCACGGTGGGGGTACGGCGCCTTCGGGCGATCTCAGCGCGGCGGGCCGCCTCTCACGGCGAAAAGCCCCGGAGTCAGCGCTTAAAGGGCAAGGGCTCTCTCTGAGAGCCGCGGATCACTTCTGGTTATGAAGTTCACACGTTAAAGAGTGGCCTGTGATTGGATGGCAGTGGATATTAAAGTGCCACGCTTAAACTTTTTTTCAGCCTTCTTCCCAGTTGTGTTCCAATTGTTCGGTTGATGTCATAAATCAAAGTAGCCATTTGGAAATCTTCCCGAGCGGTGTGTCGCCCCATGTTAGAGAATGGTCCGTGGAAAGCGGTATCACAGAACTGTTTCTGAGATTCCTTCAAGTAACAGTTTCTACCACACACCCTGCTACAGACACATTTTTTGTGGAATAACTCTCAAGAGCTGGAAAATTATCCACATGAAGTGAAATCCAAACGTAATGTGATAAATCTTCTATGTGCAGTCATCAGTAACCAGGCTAAGACCGCCAACTTGCTAAAACCTGGATTCGAGCCCAGGATCTCAGAAGAACCGGTTCAGCGCCCTGGCCACTGAATCACTCGGACGCGTCGTTAATTCCTTCCTTTATCATGGAGATGTCACTGGGCCTGTGTGAACCTTCCTTCTGCACAGCACCATGTGCACACACACTATATTAAAGTGGATACATGTTTATGAAAATACCTGAATAAACATCTAACGTTATTACTTATTCAAATAACATTTTGCCTGCGTGTCCCCACATGGAGAACAATGATAGAGTGGTTTGTGCACTGCGCGACAAACCCAGTACGGTCGTGCGCACCAGTGGGAAGCGATATGCGAAATTGGCTTGAGCCTCGTGTAGGTTAACTCACCTTAAATGAGTACCTAGTGCAATCTGTAAACATCAGCACTGGGGAGATAAAGGCACCTGGGCGTGGCATTGGCCACTCACCCCCTCGTTTTGCCATGGCGGCCTTCATAGATGCTCTCTAACAGCACATGCCCCAACAGTCTGTTGAGGCTATCTGGGGGTGTTCGTCACTGTAACTCTATGTGCTGGGGGAGCTGCTGTAGCATTAGCGCACTGTGCTATAGTTTTAGTAACCCTGGTGTGATGTATCTGCACTGAGGAGACAATGACAGACGCGTGTGTTACTGGCCCCATTACAGTCTTTACAAGCGACGCCAACATGTATAGGTGGTTGATTTTTTCTTAGTGAATGCCTTTCACGCGATACTAAAGCTCCCAAACATCCTGGTCAAACCAGGTTTTCCCGTGTCCTGAAGAATTTATGAAAAAGTCGGAATTTTATTTCCCAGTTTAAAATATCCCGGTCTCACGCTCGACTGATGGTATGGCCAAAGGGCGGGGCTACCTGAGCAGTGGGTGGAGCTCGTCGAGGAGGCGACAGGGCCAATGTCAGAGAGAGCGAATCCACTCGCTGTGTGGGTCGGCGATAGTGCTTGAGTGGGCGTGGCGATGTAAAGTAGGCTGGGCTCACAAGGTATTGCTGCCAGGTCACCAAGTGTCTCGGTAGACCCTTCTTGAAATCATGTCATGCTATGATGCACTCACAAAAGTGGGCAGGTGGGGTTTGAATCTGTCCTGGGCCTCTCCTCTGTTGACTCATTAAAATGAATATCCGATGCAGTGTGTAAACATCAGCACTGGGGAGACAAACGCGGCCAGGCGTGGTGCTGGCCACGCCATCCCGTCGTGTCCTATACCACAGCGGTCCCCAACCTTTTTGGCACCAGGGACCGGTTTTGTGGAAGACTATTTTTTTCACGGACCGGGGGGGGGGGGTTTCATCATTGGGTCTTTCCCCCTTTTCAAAGAAGCTCTCCAACGACGTTTGTTTTTTTACTCAATTTGGCTCCGGTTGGCTTGTGGGCTTACCAAAACGGTGACTGAGACAAGTGCGCAGTGCGGAAAAGAGGCGCGGACAGAAGTGGTAAATATAATAATGGGAGGGCCAAGCACGGACTCACCGCTCACCTCCTGCTGTGCGGCCCGGTTCCTAACAGGCCACGGACCAGTACCGGTCTGCGGCCCGCGGGTTGGGGACCCCTGCTATACCAGAATTAATAGGTGCTCGCTAACAGCACTTAGGAAAAGCAGTCTTAATGCGTATATTTGTGTTTTGATTTCATTTTCTTGCACTGGTGTACCCATTCGTGCTTTGAGTGACAGACTTTTGGCAAACACTCATACCTGATGATGATTATACCATGTGTGCATGTGTCCTTCAAAAGGACGGAGAGATTGGCCAACCGTTTTGTCTGTACAACAACGTGCGGTGACTCTGCCAAAAAATCCCGATGAGCACAACGTCCTGAACTGCATCAGTGAGCCCAGCAAAAAGTACATTTTCTGCATTTATGAACATTGCTTGTCTGACTGATTCAGCAAAGATCTAATTATGAAAAAGGGATGGAAGCCAGTAGCCTCCTCCTTAATATGCGTGTGCGCGCGTAGATGTGTGTGCGTACAAGCGTGTGGCTCGGGAGCGGTGATAGTGGTTGGTGTACCGCACTGTGACCCTGGCAATTATAAGTTTGATGTAAGGATCAGTCTTTGGGCTCTCTTGGATCGACTCAGTCTTAAATGAATACCTGATGCAATGTGTAAACATCAGCAATGGGGAGATTAATGTGGTTAGGCTTTGGCCACACCATCCCCACATGTGCCATGCCAGTCTTACGAGAAACTCACAAACAGCACTTGCCTCAACAATCTGTAAAGCTATTTCAATGATATTTATCTTTTCTGTGAGTGAATCTAAAGAACAATGTAATATCCACTACAAAACAGTTTTATGAACCTGATGTTCAATACCTGTTCATCAACAACAACCAGATAAAATAGTTTTTGGGGCCTGTCCCAAGCCTCTGTCAGAAAGTAATTCAACCGGAGTGGTAATCACTAGCGCTGGGGAGGCAAAGGGCAGGGTGGGAGTGGTTCTGGCCACACCAGCTACTCCTAATCCGTGTAGGCCTTGGTAGGCGCCCACTCACAGCCCTTACCCCAAAAGTATGTTAGAGGCAACGCGTGAGTATATGAATATACAAGTTGAAACAAAGTAAGTTTTATTTCTACCGATTTAAAAATAAACCCAAAACACTCGTCTTGAGAAATGGCCTTAATCCAGGAGTGCATTGGGAAACAACGGCATGTGGGATGTCTGGACATTCCCTATTCTAATAGGGTTTTTCCCCTTTTTTCTGACAATAAAACTGAAACCTTTTTACAAGGAATCATGTCTGCATTAACCACAATACTTGCAGTCAAAATGCAAAAAACACACTCTGATAATATATGCATTGCCCTTGAAACTGATTGGTCCACACCAGACAACTTTTGGTACTGGCAAAGGAGGTCTAATGATGTAGATGCTTACCCCGAGCCCTCGTTACTTTGATAGTGCATTGTCTTTGAGCTGTACGCCTTTTGGCGTCATCTGGTCGAGCACCAATTGAGACGAGGCTCAAAAGAAAGCTGTCTCTGGTGTGGACCAATCAGTTTCAAGGACAATGCATATTTTATCAGAGTACGTTTATGTTTGCATTCTGACCACAAGTATTGTGGTTAATGCACACATGAATCCTTGTAAAAAGGTTTCAGTTTTGTTGCCAGAAAAAAGGGGAAAACCCCTATTATTATATTTTGGTACTGGAAAAGGAGGTCTAATGATGTATTCCCTATTCTATTAAATGGCATATTTAAAAATACTGCCGAGTTGCCATCATGTAGAGAAGTATTCACAGAATAAGTAATTTGCTGCTGTGTTGTGTGAACTAATTCATTTGGTTTCAATTTAAGCGAAAGATTCTTCCTCGATGTAAATGGTTATAACAATCACTTGCAAACCAGAGGTTTCACCAGCACGACCGTTGAAACAATGGGGCAAGTTTCTTAACCCCTCCGCCCCCCTGCTCCCCACCTCTCCACTCAGCAGTGTATACGGTACACTAATTAGGTGATCAGCAGGTCACATGCGGTGGAGTAAAGTGTGGGTACTGCCACCTCTTCTAAGACGTTTGGCCAGCATTGAATAGTAGCCTAAAAGACCCGGTGGAGAGAGGGGGTCTCACTTCTGGTCTAACCATAATCCTGACTTCAATTGGCTGGTGCCTGGAATGATTTGGGCTGTGAGGCAGCACGGCTCCAGGGAAAGTCCAATGGGAATATGCAGAGTCACCCCCGAAAGCCTGCTTCAAGGTGCTTCACGTCTCACCTGCTGCACCCATAAAGGAGACCGCCCCGCCCCCAACCCCCCGATACTCAAATCTCTGCACTCGCTCCCGATTCAGCTCCACGTCAACAAGGCTGCCCTCACCGTCTCCAAGACCCTCCATGGACTCGCCCCTGCCGAGCTCTCCGCTCTCATCTCAATCTACCCCCTTTCATGCGCTCGCCACTCGAGCAACCAAGGCCTTCTGTCAAAGCCTCCAATCAACCTTTCATCTGTGGGAGATTGCTCTTTCTCCCCTAGCCATCTGTGTTGTCAATTCCCTGCCCCTGTTAAAGTCCACGCTTAAAACCTTCTCATCTCAGCTGCATTTGAGTGACCGTCTCTTCTAAAAAGAAACCACGGTAGTGTAATATATCCCTCTATTCTCATGATGCATATGTCCCATTATTTTGTACAGTACATTCAAATGTGGTTGCATTTATCATCTCTATAATCCACATTGTATTCTATCAGTGTTTTCTCCAAAACCTATAATTATAATCAGCTTTCAAGCGCCCATGTGCCAACACGAGGTATATTCCCGAGATGTGACACACTGCCGTTGCTTTAGCACTGGGAGGGCGGCAGGGTGGAGCAGTAGTGATACTCGTGCCTCACAACAAGAAAGACCTGGGTTCGATTCCTGACTTGGACGTTTTTATGTTCTCAACTTCCTCTGAATGGATTTCTCCAATATCCTCCCATAACTAAACAAACGATGTCACTGGTATTGGCCAAACATGCTAAAAAATACTTGCAATTACTCAGTCGGGATTACACAAGATTGCCCGCCTACTATGAAAACATGGCAGGATTCTCCTGGAATGAGTCTTGATTGAGTATTGATGTTCAAAGAGCCTTCCATAGGAAAACAAGCAAAATCATAACAAAAATAAACCTATTCCAAAATAAACTGAAGTTAAACAACAAATATCAGGATGTGCTGACCTTGCCGAAAGGAACGAGAAACAGCATTTATAGCGATCGACTTTGGAAGCATAACTCGGTTGGCATCGTTGATATTGAAGAATCGGGATGAGTTGTTTTCCTTCATGCTTATGACATCCTTAATTTAGTTTTCATAATATTAAGTACTGCATATGTAATGTTTCTGTGTGTTGTGCCTGCCTTTGATGGTTTTACTTGTGAAATATTGTCTGTGCTTTGAGAACTGTAATTAATTATAGAGACATTGAAAACATAAAGATGCTGAGGCTGATGAAAGGTAGAAATATGTAAAGTATGCATTTTAAAACAACTTACAAGTACTAAGTTACATTGGTACTTTAGTCCATCCTAAAAGCATGTAATGGTTACAACAGTATTCATGGAAAATGTTGAATACCTGGCACACACACAGAGCTTATATAATAATTGTAAAATAATAAACAAAAAGGTGAGTTGTCAGAATCATCACAAAAATAAAAAATAAAACTATTATTCCTTTCACTAATAGGCATTGCAAAACAATGTTAGCAAATAGCAATTGGTTTTGATCTATCCCAGGCTCATCAGCAGGTTATCAAAGAGATTCTACCGGACAGCCTCGCCTGATACTATCACAAACAAGCATCTACAAGCACAGGTGTGGATTGCATTGACCCATGAGTCGTCCAGGCTGGAATTAAAACTTATGTTCCTATTGATGGAAACTGGTCTACTGCACCAACGGAGCTGTGTGTGTCATTTCTACAATGTCTAAATATTTTGATATCTATCCTAGCTGCGTAAAAAATGATTGCTTAATGATCACAGTTGGTCTCCATGTGCTATGGGTGGTGAAATGTGATACAGTAAAATGGGCTTCCATGCTGATTCTAGTCATGTGACTTACACATCTACTGACCATAGCCACCTCCTGTTAAAAGCAGGCTTGCTGCAACAGAGATTCCCTGAACATTGATGAGAGCTGCAAAGTTGCTACAGAACAGTGCTGAAACACATTGTGCTGACACAGTAAAGCTACCAGGCTGTTAGGCCTAATTGCTGTTGAGACCCAGACGTTTGAAACCGATCAAGAGCTTGACTAGAAGTCCAGTCGACCAAAGACAGAACATATTTTATTTTTATAAGAAGCTCCAGAATATAACTTGATTTATGCGTGTTTTCACCTTGAATAATCCACTACAGTGCATAGCAGATTAAATCATCTGAGGATAACAAATATGATTATATTCCATCCATACATTCTTTCCCCATGTGTGTGAGGTCACACAAGAAACATTATTTTCATTGACGGGAATATTTCAAGCTCACGCTCTACATTTGACAGCGTTAACCCTATGCCACGTTTTCCATGTGCTTTAAACACACACACACACCTAACTGGCACTTTTTTGTGGAGCACACGTACAATCTTTGCTCACTTGATCAATTCACATGCACCACATGTGCCAATGCATTCTATGTGCGCATGCCCAAGCAGCTTCTCTTTGGCCAGACAGAGGGAGCGATATGGACATGGCACTGACTCGAGACAAAACGGGCCGATTTGTTTATGGGAGGCTTTGTAAATGAATTAAATTGCAGATGACTGATTAGTAGCATCAGGGTTGGCCTCTGTAGAGGAGGCTCGTGGAGGATGCTACTGGGCAGTTTGGAGGCAATTAACCCCAAGCAATAATGGAGGACAGAGTGGTGGGGCTCACAACAACGAGCGGAGTTCCAGGCAGCTAAAACTAAACATAGTAAGCTCGCACAATGGGAAGTGCAGGTGGTGGTTCTACCAGTCATCTTGAGTCAAACCATAGCACCTGGGTCTGTCCCCATGACCTCCTGCGGGAGAGCCTTAAACACTTCACATTGCCTCAAAGTGCAGAGTCCGGCTCAAATTCTGTGCTGACGTCACCACTTCGTGCCGAATGGCAGCAGCAGCGGCAGCTGCTGACGTTGTAGTGCACGCCGTGCGCGTGCCGTGCATGGCTGTGTGTGTGAGGCCGCGCTGCTGCCCCGTGACGGCACCTGTAGGAGGCGGGCGGGTTGGCTCGAGCGCAGCAGTGCAGCGTGACGGTCCTGTCGGGCTGCTCCTCGAAAAACTCCGTGTCCACCGGCTGCTCTTGGAACACAGGACCCAGGGGGTGGCCCTTGTCTGCCATGGCAGGATGGAGCAAGGGACAGAGACAGACAGAACAAGCGTCAAAGTGTGACTGTCAGTGGATAGGTCATTTAGATGAGGGCAGGCAGTGTTAATTTTGTCCAAATGTTTAGTTGAATCATAGTCTTAGTCTAGAACTCAGATCACCGGGCTCAAAACACTGCGACCAACCACTGCACCACCGTAGTTATATCATGTAAAACAAAAACATTGTCGTAGTATAATCATGGCCTTTATATTGCCAGTTGAGGTTCAATGGATTTCAAGAATCTTTTTCAGAATGCTCCAGAAGGCAACTAGCGAGGAAGCCGACATAGGAGGCCACCTCACAGACCTGCATGTTGTGAGTCACACACACACACAATGGCATCTGCACATCTACAAACCCTGGCTCCAAAGCACAGGATTACAACAAACCTACCCGACCACCAAACTTCATTTTTATCAAACCATTGCAAGAGTTAATTTATAATATTGTAATGCGGATGTTAATGTTAGCCTTTTGTGATTTATATGCAGCAGGCAATGGAATGACTATTTTTCAGTTTATCATTACATTCAGTGAGGAATTGGACGAGTGCACATAGCCTTGTGAGGAGTGAAAAGGAATAAATATATGCTCCCATAAATGTTTCTAATGGTAATTGCAATGTGTTTGTTCTTATTTTAAACTACAAATGCATTCTTTGAATCGACAATCTGCAGAATAACACCATATCATTTAATTAAAAGCAGTGTTACACACCTTGGATGTTACTTTTTCTCACAAAAATATTTTTGTGGAAATGTAATAAAGGCAGGCTGACGTTAATGCAATTTTCCTATGAATGATGAAGAGGCATGCGACTTAAAACCCCCATTCTGAATATTTTATTCAATCTCCATAGCAGAATTCTGAACTCTTCCTCAGAGCAGCACTAAGCCATTTAAAATCGGGTGGTATTAAGAATGAGATTTTTACCTAATAATGACTTATATCCCTCTGTCAATCCATTGCTGGACGACGGCCTCCTCTCATGCAGGCAGTCTTGGTGCTTGCTTCACTTCATGTTGGGCAGTGCAGGATGGTGAAGGGCAGCCCTTGGACAGGTTCAAATGTGATCTGCCGCTGGTGTCAGCCATGTCCAGGTGTTAAACTTAGTCTTTTTACTGAGGTGTATCTTTCTTGAATAAATTAGCAACTAATTACAATCATTGTCCTTGGTGCCGATCACTCTCGGTTAGATTCCTTCACCTCCCTTCACCATCGCCAGCAGGGTCAGCTACAAGGTCCCCCCTTCTCCTGCCTGCACCACCACCGGGCCTCTACTCTCAGCTGTCCCCCGTATCTCTCCTCGCCGCTGTCGCACAGCGCTACAGCTCACAATGGAACTCTCATCCTCCTCCACAACGGCAGCGCAACTCCCGAGTTCCTGCTCTCTACACATGGAGACCGCTTAGGCGTTAATTCTAGATTTGAAGCTTTCGTGACTGCAAGGATTCATATTCTTAGGTTTTTTCGGTAAAGTCACATAGGTACAAAATTAAAATTACTTTCATTAATTTTAATTTTAATAGATTTTTTATTTTTATTTTTATTTTACTTTTATTAATTTTTATTTTTTACCTACGTGACTTTACCGAAAAACATAAGAATACGCTTAGGCGTTATTTATCCACGCTAGTCCCCTCAGTCTGGAACGTGGCCATCATCCCTATCCACTCAATCCACACCGACTTTCAAGAGACATGCCTGGCTTTCGAGTGGCTCCACACCTCTGAGTCGTGGTCATTTATTTCCGTGAAATATTGTGTGCTTTGTAAATCGCATTATTTATTATTATTGGGGTGTGAGGCAGTGATGGGTATTATTACAAGACCAGACAATGTTTTTGGTGAGTTGTAACATGTTTGTATTTTCAAAGGTAAAGATCATGTTTTTTCTTAAATCAAATGTTTATCCTGGGTTTGACCCTATCCATCAACAACAAAACACACGATGATCCATTATTGAACCCTATCATCCATTGGCATTTCATGCTTGTGGGCATTCTACTGGCGTTTTGCACTGAAACAGAAGTGCCAACCAGTAATGTCTGGGAAGAAAGCTACATTCAGATTTATGTCTGGATCACTTGGATAATTCTCACAGCTCAAGCATTGGAGTCTTGCTCCTCCAGTTTGGTGGTGGCCCTGAGCCAATGGGGAACATTCCATGTTTTTTTGGTGATGGCCGGGCTCAGCTGGGGGACGTTAATTCAATTAATATCGATGTAAAGATGGGAAGTGTGCAAAAGCAAAATGTGTTAATCAATGTGTTATAGCTGCTTTGACATCTCGATCAGAAACATGAACATTGACAAAGAATACGGAATAAAACGCTTAAAAGTGAGGAAATAAGAATGGAGAGATGTGTGCATGGGTTTACACCGAGCGATAGAAAACACACTCAGCTTAAATGACCCAAGTGACTGCCAAAAACATTAAACGCCATCCCTAGACCCATTCCCAGAAGGCACGATCGCCAGTGGGAGAGAAGAGTGGCTGAGCAGGGAATGTTCCTGAGAGGACGTCCACCGTGGAGATGGAGCCATGAGCTTGACTTGTGTGCAGGTGCTGGGTGGAGCGCTGCAATATGGGACTGTGAGGGGTGGTGATGGCTTCGGGAGGTCTTCTTCTAGCATCGGATTGATCATGGTTGCTGCTGATGATAATGATGAAGATGACATTCAAACTTTCAACCGCTGCTGGTATTTTTTGGAATAATCAAAGACAAAAGAATGAATGGGTATCATGTCCATTCCAGGATTCACGTTGATCCTCCCTCATCTATAATCGCTACCAAAGCCAATTGCTGCACTGGCTGTGTTTACATCGTTGGGGCTTGGACAGCATTAGCAGTGGGTGAACAAAGGGGGTTGGTTTCACCAGCCATGTTATCTTGTGTGCGTTTATAAGCCATGCACTATGCAATCGTTATTTTGCACTTTAGGTTGTCAAAAGCAGTTGTAGATTATTGCCGAATGCTAAAACTGTTGTTTTCTGAAATCTGCAAGTTTTTTCCATTAGAATTAAATTGAATGCATTTTGTTTAACTAGGTGACAGACCATTACATTTTCATTAGCTCTGCTCTGCGGAAGACATCGACTATTATAGATAAAAAAAACATGTTTTCCATTTTTACAACCTGCAGGTAATATGCAGCGTTTAAATATGAATTTCAGACTAAAGCACAAACACACAATGGCTCACTCCCATGAATATAGTTCCACAATGGTATTTGGAAACTGTTGACAGAAATTAATGGGCTTCTGTGAAACTTAATCCTTTCACTATTTAAAGTACCTCAGTGCCATGTGAGATAACTACATTGGTCTTCAGCGACTGTTAATTTAGTCGGGTGCCACGGTAGACTGACGTGGGAATTGCTCCCCTCTCCTCACCCTATCAAAGTGGAGTTACTCACCACACCGATATGACCCTGGGAGTCAGTGCCCATACCACAAAGGGCTTCATTAAAAGATCCTATTTACTGCATCAGACCAACACTAATGATCTGTACATTGCAACTTCAGAAGTAAACGGAATGTATGGTATAAGAGGGCACAAAACCACTCTCATCGGTCGACTTAGCCCACCATTTCTCCAAAGACAATAAAATTCGCACCACTTTTCTGAAAATCAAGTCACAACAGTTATTGTTTTATGGAGAGACTGGTCTTGTCATTTTAATGAAGAATCTCCACTACTTCTGCCACAGGGCCACCAACAAAGAAGGTACCACCCCTTGATCGTTTCAGTGGACACACTTTTTTTAATCAATTACTGTCCATCCGCTGCAGGATGACAGCCTCCCCAAACTTTGTTTTAGTCTTCACCAGAAATTGAACTCGCAGGGTTCATAGGTCACAGGGTTCATAGCACGGTTCACACTCACCTTTATGTATATATGTGTGTATATGTGTCTAATAAGAATACATATATTTGCACAAATAATGTCCACCAATATTTCTTCATAAAATGTGTTTCATATCCATTCTGGATTGCCAGAATGCCTGTGCTGTCCAGGATCCCAACACAATCATACACCATGGAGTGTGTGCGCAAACCCTGTTCAAAGCATGACTGCATGCCCTCTATTTTAGGTGCTGGATTTGGAATTGTGGCACCAATTCAAATCACATTTGGAACTAAAATACCAAGCGTGAATATGAGTGGGTTTTCACACTTGCTGATAACTCCAGCCACATTAAAGTGGGTCCCACTCTCTGTATATTACCTGTCTTGCTCTCTGCTTTTTACATTTCCTATCTTGACTTAAAGGTTTCGTGACTGCAGGAATTAATATTCTTTGGGTCTAATGATATATATATATTTTCACCTGATGACGATTGCTTGTGTTGCGATCGAAACAGTCGTGATATTTTTATTATTTTTCTATCTACATGGCTTTACCGAAAGACCCAAAGAATATACATTTCCTTTGTTTTAACCTTTCGTACGGTTATGTGGAATAAATGTTTTTGTTTTATTACTTTTTTACAGATTTCTCCATAAATACTGGCATGACCCTAAGTTGGCAGCTGACAATGGGAGCCACTGCACTTTTCTGAGTACAGAGCCATAACCTCTGACCTCCTGAGTTTTAAACCGTACAGCCTCAGTGAATTAACCACTTTCTCAAGTGTAGTGAGTGAGCTGATGGTCTCAGCTTGGGCATCAATTAACTGCTTTTTGTGTTTAGTTTGTTATCCTTCCCCCGCACCTCCGATAATCATGGTTGGCTACGTACGATGCAAAAGAAGTTCAACATACGAACATACACATACATACATATCAATAGCAATACTAACCATTTGCCACAAAGTGACGGTGATGTCACCACGGCACCTGTGCCAGACCAGATGCATTTTTACACATACATACATACAGACATACAGACAACAACAACCGCCATTCGCCACTAAGTGGCGGTGACGTCACCATGACGCTTGTGCCAGGCTATGTGCACCTTGAGGCCACGTGAAGTGTCGAACGCCCACTGGCAGGAGGTCACGGGGCAGACCCAGCAGTGCCACGGGTCGACTGACCGAGATTACGAGACTGGCTGATGCACCACCTGTGGCCCCTACTGTGCCAACTTGCTGTGCTTTAGCCACCCGGCGCTCTGCTCATTGTTGTGAGCGTCGCTCCTCCGCCCTCCGTTGTTGTTGGAGGGCGATTGCCTCCAACTGCCCAGTAGCGTCCTTCACGAGCCTCCTCCACAGAGGCCGATCTTTACACCGCTGGTACCAGTCATCAGCAAGTCCACTCAACTCCACATCCTCCTGTACCACATCACTCCATCTCTTCTCTAGCCCAGTACCGCGCCAGTCTAGCCCCCTCTATCCTGCTGAACAAAAGCTGTTTAGGCATGCAGGTGACTGGGCATGCGGGCTACATGACCCAGCCAATGCAGCCTTGCCTGCCGGAGGAGCTCACCGATGGGACTTTGCCCAGATCTTTCAAGGATTTGTGAGCTCCTCACACAATCCAGCCTGGTTAAACCCAGGATGGATCGTAGGCAGGCCAGCCTAAATGTTTCCAATCGGCGAAGATGCTCCATTAGGGAGAGTTCATATTTCTCAAGCATAGAGAAGGGAGGGAATGACCGTGGCCGAGAAAACTTTAAGCTTCCTGTGGAGCGACAGACCAAATAGCTTCCACACAGCGTACGCAACCGACGAAAATATAGTGCCGCTCAACTGATTTTGAGTGAGACCTCTGCTGTCAAACCGGAGCCGGTCATGAGCACACTGCCCAGGTATGGGAAACTCTCCACTCTCTCTGCAACTGCCCCATCACAATTGGGAGTTGTGGGAGTGGAGTGCCCGATGGTGCTTAGTTTGGTGGTGCTGATGGTAAGGCCCCACCTCTTAGTGGCACGCTCCAGTTTCAGCAGCAGCGCCTCCAACTCCTCCTCTGAGTGAGCGGCAATTACCAGATCATCGGTATACAAAACGTGATTGACCAATAGGGAGCCATCCCTTGACCGCATCCGGGCATTAATCAGCCTCACATGTATCTGTAATAGATGTAAATTCGTCTGGTACAGCTATCAAAGGCTTCACGAACTACGTGGTCGAAAAAGATGTTAAATAATGTGGGAGCCAGAGGACATCGCTGTCGCACATACATACAGATACACATACATACACATACATGCACTTTATAGAAACATACAAAGACAAAGATCCACCTGTATAGCCTGACCCAGACTGTTGGGGCAAGTGCTGTTAGCGAGCACCTCTAAAAGCCAGCACGACAATAAGGGGGTGGATGGCCAACACCACACCCGGCCGCCTTTTGTCTCCCCAGTGGTGATGTTACACACTACACCTGGTACTCATTTGAGGCTGAGTCGACCTAGGGAGACTCATGACCGGTTAAGCGTAAGCGCGCTAACCACTACACTACCGCTCTCCATACACATGCATAGATATACACTACATACAAAAGACACACATACCTACGGACACACATACAGATACACATACGTACATAAACATAAAATAAATGACTGCACAAAAACCCATCGCGTGAAATTTGGGTTTCAGCCACTACCTTTGCACTGCTCCACTTTAGAATTCCCTCCCTTAGTCCCTTCTCTCACGTCCTTATAACATTCTTATAAACGCGACCGTGCTCTTAGTTGCTGGCCGCGTTGCGTTCTGTCCCTGTGCGTGCGTGGGAGGGTGGGCCCTCTCACCGGTGGGGTGTCCCGTGCCGTTGTCGCAGGGAGACGAGTGGTGTTGCTGTGGCCGAGAGGCGCGATGCCCGTGGGGGTGCGAGTGGTGGGACGCCGAGTGGCTGGCTTGGTGGTTGCGGTGCACGCGCCGACTGTGCCCAGCGGCACTCTCCCCTGCCACTCTCACTGCCGGGGAAGAAGACATCCATGTTACTCTACATGTACATTGATGAAGACATCCATGTCACTCTACACGTACATTGAAGACATCCATGACATGTTATTGAAGACATCCATGTCACTCTACATGTACATTGAAGACATCCATGTCACTCTACATGTACATTGATGAAGACACCCATGTTACTCTACATGTACATTGATGAAGACACCATGTTACTCTACATGTACATTGATGAAGACATCCATGTTACTCCACATGTACGTTGATGACATCCATGTTACTCTACATGTACATTGATGAAGACATCCATGTCACTCTACATGTACATTGATGAAGACATCCATGTCTCTACATGTACATTGATGAAGACATCCATGTTACTACATGTACATTGATGACATCCATGTCACTCTACATGTACATTGATGAAGACACCCATGTTACTCTACATGTATATTGATGAAGACATCCATGTCACTCTACATGTACATTGATGAAGACATCCATGTACTCTACATGTACATTGATGATGACATCCATGTTACTCTACATGTACATTGATGAACATCCATGTCACTCTACATGTACATTGATGACATCCATGTCACTCTACATGTACATTGATGAAGACATCCATGTCACTCTACATGTACATTGATGAAGACACCCATGTTACTCTACATGTACATTGATGAAGACATCCATGTCACTACATGTACATTGATGAAGACATCCATGTACTCTACATGTACATTGATGAAGACATCCATGTCACTCTACATGTACATTGATGAAGACATCCATGTCACTACATGTATATTGATGAAGACATCCATGTCACTCTACATGTACATTGATGAAGACATCCATGTCACTCTACATGTACATTGATGAAGACATCCATGTCACTCTACATGTACATTGATGAAGACATCCATGTCACTCTACATGTACATTGATGAAGACATCCATGTCACTCTACATGTACATTGATGAAGACATCCATGTTACTCTACATGTACATTGATGAAGACATCCATGTCACTCTACATGTACATTGATGAAGACATCCATGTTACTCTACATGTACATTGATGAAGACATCCATGTCACTCTACATGTACATTGATGAAGACATCCATGTTACTCTACATGTACATTGATGAAGACATCCATGTTACTCTACATGTACATTGATGAAGACATCCATGTTACTCTACATGTACATTGATGAAGACATCCATGTTACTCTACATGTACATTGATGAAGACATCCATGTCTCTACATGTACATTGATGAAGACATCCATGTTACTCTACATGTACATTGATGAAGACATCCATGTTACTCTACATGTACATTGATGAAGACATCCATGTCACTCTACATGTACATTGATGAAGACATCCATGTTACTCTACATGTACATTGATGAAGACACCATGTTACTCTACATGTACATTGATGAAGACACCATGTCTCTACATGTACATTGATGAAGACATCCATGTTACTCTACACATGTACATTGATGAAGACATCCATGTCACTCTACATGTACATTGATGAAGACATCCATGTTACTCTACATGTACATTGATGAAGACATCCATGTTACTCTACATGTACATTGATGAAGACATCCATGTCACTCTACATGTACATTGATGAAGACATCCATGTCTCTACATGTACATTGATGAAGACATCCATGTTACTCTACATGTACATTGAAGACATCCATGTCTCTACATGTACATTGATGAAGACATCCATGTCTCTACATGTACATTGATGAAGACACCCATGTTACTCTACATGTACATTGATGACATCCATGTCACTCTACATGTACATTGATGAAGACATCCATGTCACTCTACATGTACATTGATGAAGACATCCATGTTACTCTACATGTACATTGATGAAGACATCCATGTCACTCTACATGTACATTGATGAAGACATCCATGTTACTCTACATGTACATTGATGACATCCATGTTACTCTACATGTACATTGATGACATCCATGTCACTCTACATGTACGTTGATGAAGACACCCATGTTACTCTACATGTACATTGATGACATCCATGTCACTCTACATGTACGTTGATAAAGACACCATGTTACTCTACATGTACATTGATGACATCCATGTCACTCCATGTACATGATGAAGACATCCATGTTACTCTACATGTACATTGATGAAGACATCCATGTCACTATACATGTACATTGATGAAGACACCCATGTTACTCTACTGTACATTGAAGAACACCATTAATCATGGACCCAACAGTAATCCACTGGAGTCTGCGCTCTTTCAACAGAGGAAGAGAAAAACGACTCAAACTCTCTCCTAAAGCCCTCGTTTGGGCGAGCAGACCTCAACATTGGCACTTAGCTTCTGAACATATCGCAGTGTGCAAGAGTGGTAATAATTATATTCTAACTTATATATCTAAGTAAAAATTACGTATTATTGTTATTTGGTTATTTCGGTGAAGTCACGTAAATAGAAAAATAATAATAATAAAAATACAGTGA
>NC_083834.1:0-24021 GCF_015708825.2 Lethenteron reissneri
ACACGCCCTCCTCAGTGAGGCAGATGTGATAGCTGCCTCCCCTGGTGCTTTTTCATTGCAGTTTCATGACAAGACCAGCGAGCCTAAATATATTTATACACATACGTTAACTAAGTTACCTGGAGTATGGAAGGCGAGGACATGAAATGAAGGGGTTTACAAACATTACATTGGTGACATACTGAGATAGTAACAGGCACGCGCTTATTGCCTGTGCTCCATCCAGTTACTGAGAGGTTGCGCAATCGCTGCCTCTTCCTGTATTTGCAGCGGAGCTCCGCAAATTTGGCGATTTTGACTATAAAAATGATTGTAATCGTAGAGAAATGACATTTATGAAACAGATCAGTGGAAAAATCTTAATTTGATTTAATTTTTTTTTTACTTTTAGTAACAGCTATTTTCATTGGAGTATGGCAGGTGAGGCTGTGCCTCCCCTGCCTCCCCTGACCACACGTCCCTGACATGCTGTACATACATAGTGTTGCATGCCTCAATTACAAATTCGGCAATCTCAGCCCTTTTGAGTTGGTCGCCATCACGATTCCGCGTGCAGACCGCACAAGAACAAAGTCATCTTTTATGTTGTTGTTTTATTATGTTTTATTTTTATTATTTTATTACTTCCCTTCTACGTGACTTTACCGAAAGAACCAAGAAGAAAAAAACAAAACATGATAAGATTCCTGTTCCATTTTGTTTCTGGTTTGCACGCATTTTCTGGCTGTTGAATGACCACTTCAGTTAGAGAAAGTGCTGCCACCTATGTTTTTGTACAGCTTTACTGTGGCACACTCAAAGGGGTGAATATATTTCTCATGAATATGTATGCCAAAACACAGGTTACTGGACACAAAGAGAGCACATTGAGGATTTGACACTACTTTGTACAACATGCATCATTTGACTGGAAATGCAAAAACTTGTTGGACTAGAGACATAATTTGGAGACACACATTGGCAACTTTATCACAGAGGGAAGGATGAGAGTAATCGTAGAGGAGTGGGATATCGAGCCTCTGGGGAATCGAAGTGTTTTAAATTTTAAATTTAGCCGACTTGTAAATGACAGTAAGACACCATGAAAACACAAGAGATTTCAAAGCTATTGTAGGTAATAGAAGCAGAGATGATTGATACATTTGTAATTGGAGAGAATGACAATACAGAACGTGTATGAGAATTTACAGCAGCAGGGACATGGAGATTAACACCCTTTCAAACAGAAGTCTAGATAATTAATGTGAAGGATACCTATGTATGTTGAACTTCTTTCACACCGTATGTATCTAATTGGAGGTGCGATTTTACTTTTCCCACCTGGTGTAAAAAGTTAAATTTAATTTGATTGTCACAGATAAACCCCAGATTGTCTGAACCATCTCTGTGCCCCCACCAAAGTTAACAGAGGAAATGACAACAGGCTACTGCAATCCCAGTTATACTTTAATGTCGCCAAATAGAGGACGGAGCTAATTGCAGACAAAAAATAGACCGTGAACATGAAACCAGTTCAGCATGTGGGAGAATTTAGACTGATATGAAGCGAGAGATCAAAATCCCAATAAGAGACAAGATGAAGAACAAGATGTCACCACTGTAAATAATCGTGCCACTCGCATTGCAATGAAAAGTCTGCTGAAAGTTGGGGTTAAAGTGGAAAAGGAAAGATGAAGCAAGCTACCTGAAGCTACGACCAACATGATGTGAAAAGTACAGCTGTGTCAGAGGTGATGATGTAAAATACAAATAAACGTTGAAACACACGGAACTTTGTAAAAACACGAGGCAAATGATATTACAAGTCAGAAGAACACTGGAGAGTGCATATATTACAATCGCCAATTGGAGCATGAAAGCAGAAAAATTACCCTGATGATTGACAAATCACCAATGCTCACCCCTAGAGAGCAAACATGGAACCATAACGCACGATGGAGATAGACCAGACAAGTGTTTCATGCCAACATGCTGGCAGTTGTCCTCCTCTCATCATTTGGGTCTCGGTCCTATACACATGTCGCTATTCATACACTTGTATAAGTGTACACGTTGGGTCTCTGTGTGTTTATGTTGTGTGTCTCTCTCTGTGTGTCTCTGTGTTGTCTCTTTCTGCTTGTGTGTCTGTCTGTGTGTCCCCGTGTCTGTGTATTGCCTCTCTCTCAAATTTTCCAATCTTTGGAAGAACGTAATCAACCATGTAAGGTGCTGACTGTTGTGTTAGCCGACTCTCTGTGTTGGATTGCATTGTATTGTATTTCTAAGTTCACTAGGTTTGTTTTCTACCTGATAACGATTGCTTGTGTTGCAATCGAAACGTCGTATTCTATTATTTAATTTATATTCTTTCTACGTGACTTTACCAAAAAAAAAGTACATCTATCTATATATATGAAAGTCAAAAATTGTCTGTTTGTGGGTTTGTTTGTGAGTTTGTGTGTTCGCGCGCTTGCGAACGATTTGCCTCTATAACGGTGGGATTCACGTGAAAATAAAAATAGCCAGGTACCACGCCGTAAACCCTGCGGTGAACAAGCGCTATTCCTTTTTCACATCCGTCAACTTTTAATTAGTTTAATTATCGATTTAGTGCGATTTTTGTGCGTTTACCTTGTGTGTATTTATTTATGACGCGTGCATGACCATACCAACTCACGTGCCTTCGATGGGAGTGAGGGGGACATTTTCTTTCACGTTAAAAATGCTATAAAAATACACTAAAAGTTCACGTTAATTCTTCACTGTGTGATGTCCCCCCCACCTCAATGCGTGCACTAATTACTACTATACATACTCTTTGGTTATTTTGGTAAAGTCACGTAGGTATAAAATAAAATAACCAAAGAGTATGGATTCCTGCAGTCACGAAAGCTTCAAATCTATGTTACTACTATACAGTCGCTAGATGCTACCACTATAGGCTGTATATATTACTGCAGAGCGGCCGGGGAGATCGTGGCTGGGGGGGGAGGGAGGTCAGTGGTAGCAGCTCAGCCGCAGCCTTCCAAGGTGCCACCTCGGCCAGCTGGACAATCTAGGCGAGGCCGGAGGCTCTGCACGGGACTAGGCCTCACCACGCCACTCTGTCAGGTCAGTACTTTGTGTTATAGAGTCGATAAATACTGCTATAGAGTCAGCATGTATTGCTGTAGTGATAGCAGGTACCATCACAGTCGGTATGCACTGCTATAGTCAAAGCAGGTACCACCACAGTCAGTACGCACTGCTGTTAGATTTTTAAGAGTACTTTTGAAATGTTTCTTTGGCCTGGGCAACGCCGGGTACATAAGCGAGTTTAATATAGTTTCGAAAAATATTCGTGATAAAATAGCTGGGTGGTACATGGGGCCAATCCCATATAGGATCACTAAGCTGGCATGGCTGGGATTGTGAGATCAATTTCGGGAAGCCACCCATGATTAGACGGCACTCATCGTTGCCGTGAGATGATGAGCTCAGCCTGAAACCAATGACTGCACAAAATAACGACATTATTAAATTATTTTTTTGCTAAATGCAGATTATATCAGCTCTATGGTGTCATTGACATGACATGAACACTCTTTACAAGGCATTTAAAACGTGCCCCATGAATATCATAAACATCGACCTCTCATTGTCTGCTGAAAGCTCTCATTAATATTGCAATATGTTGGCGAGTTTCAGTAGGGACTACGATCACTACTCAACATTGTAAAACATGGAAGGAAAGCATCGTGCAATGTTATATACTGCAGTGTTTCAACAATCGCAATTATTATAAACATTACTTGAATCACGAACAATAACTTGCTACATTTAAATGCAATTACATTTACTTTCCAGTCGAGTATGAGTCCCTATTGCTAAAGGTACAAGTGTCGTGCATGTATATGTAATATCTTCAATAATGGCGGGAGACGAGTTGACGGGGCAGCACTCTTTATTCACAACGGTTGCACACGTAACAGTCCCAACCGAGATAACACCTATGTCACACGTGCCTGACTCGGCCACGCACTCCGTCTTCCCCGTGGGGTACGCGCACCTAACTCTGCCTCGACTCAGGCTCTCTGGCTACGCTCTCCCCACGGGGAGCTATCAGACCCCTACGCGCACTCGGCTCGGGCCGCACTCAGTCTCTCCCGTAGGGTACGCGTGCCTACCTCTGCCTCGACTCAGGCTCTCCGGCTACGCTCTCCCCACGGGGAGCTATCAGACCCCTCTTGTCAGGCCACGGGTCTCGACCACTGGGCTACACAGCCCGAGCCCTTACAAGGGCGTCGGACCGTGAATCCCAAGGCCTCGCCTCTGAGCCTCACAGAACCCCGGCCCTTACAAGGGCAGCGGGGCTAGGGGTCCCAGGGCCTATCTCTTCCTCCGTCTTCTGTCTTCACCAGTTACCAACTCCCCGAGTGCCCGCGCGCATCGCCTTACATAGCCCTCCGCTCCCGAGGGGGCGGAGCCTATGCGGACCGCGATGTGAGCACCCACTTGATGTAACCAATCACCACGCGCTGCCTCACGATCCCTCCTGCCAGCGCGTATCACCACTACACATACGTGGAAGGTGTACCACTGCAACCTGAAGCTGTATGACTCCATACCCAGCACTTTTATGAATTTGAGGATCACGTGACATTTTGTTGAAGCATCTGGAACAATGTTCACTTCATGCATGGTCCAATATCTGATATGTTGTTATTAAAGCAAGTTAGACACATACATCCATTTAATAAGACTCCTTATGGCTGTTGTTCCATTTTATGTTTTAAAAATAATGTGTGGGTTTTAATGTTTGGAGTCCTGAAAACACTAAGCAACATTCCTCTTTTATAAATACTCAGCGGAATGGACCCTGCTATATCAGATCCTTTGCGACTGACCCCCAGATTGTTTATTTATACTCTGAGAGCAGAGCAACACATTTATTGTTATCACATATTAAAATCATTAAAACCTCTGTTATGCGATAAGTAGCCTTAACTTTGTAATGTTACGCTGATGTGTATGAAACGTGAGCCTCGGTGAGGTTGGCTCATTAAGCCTCGGGTTGGCCTTAACCATATATGACCACAGGGAACTTCCATGGTTGACGTCTTGAGGCCCCCAATATACACGCTGGGCAGAAATCCCGCTATTGTTGATTCTTTTATCAAATTTTACACTGCTGTCCACGCTGACACAGCATGTATGTTGGCTTAATAATGTAGAAATACTCTTGTATAGTGGCCCACAGAGAGATTACAACACAGAACCCAACACAGAGGACTGAAACGAGCCACTACCATTACTCAGTGCACATTTGTCTTTTATAAAAGCGGCATACTGTGCAACCACATCTGGACGGGTAGTGCTATGGTAACCGGAGGGTTATAAGTTCAACACCCAATCAGGTGTAAACTTACCCTGTCACCCCACTGGCAGAGTAGTATAGTATGGCTGGCCCTGGTCCTGATGCAAGTGTAATAAAAGGACTCGAACACTTCTTTCTGTCTTCGTGTCTTTATTCAGGTTCACGTCTTTACCCACACGGCACTCTGTTATAACTCCTGTATTTGTAGCCCCCGGCTATTCACTGCTATTATAGCTTCCTCACCCCTCTGACTCTCTGCTTCATCTACTGTAACCTCCTCCCTGCAGACTTGCTGCTACCCCTATGTGCAGACCCTCTGGCTGTCACTGTATGCAGACCCTGCTGCTACCCCTATGTGCTGACCCTCTGGCTGTCACTGTATGCAGACCCGCTGCCCACTCTCTCTGTGCAGCCCCGCTGCTGACTGCAGCCTCCTTGCTGCTTCGGGTCGGTCACCGCTGGCCAACGGTGCCGATCCTCGCTTCCCCCGTGTTCGTGGCGATCTCGCCACACCCCGCTTCGCCCTACGTGGCCTTCCTCTGTTCCTGGCTCCCAGTCACTCCCCCTGCTCTTCCGGTTCCCCTCCTTCTATACTCAACCCCTCTCCCCCCACGTGACCTAACTCCTCCCCCCCTGACGGCACCTCAGAAGGGCCGTTTACAACCGCATTACATCACCCTCCCCCCTAAAGAAAATCCAGCCGACCTCGGCTGAATTGCAACCTGAAAAGCAATGCGGGTGTAAAGGGCCAACACGCAAAAAGACACGAAGCATTGAAGAACATTATAACAATAACACAACACAACACAATCTAACGAAACGTGAGGGATTTCGAGCGAGTACGGGTAGCCGGGCCGTCCCGGACGGTCGGCGGCCCACCCGCCGAGCGGGAACGTGGAAGGGTTTTAGGGGCGACGGGCGCAAGTTCTTCCGTCGCCATTAGAGGCCCGCCACTGTCCCGCTCGCGTCCAGAAACATCCCGTACTCGCGTCCGCGGAGGGATAGGAAGAGCTGCAGGTCCCGTGGGTTCTGCGGCTCCGGTCGGCGTCCCACAAGCGGAAGGTCCTCCTCCCTGCGCTGTCACGGCCGGCTTGTCTGTGAAGGGTACGACAGGCGCTCTCGCAAGGTCAGCAGACACAGGCAAGGGCGAGTCGGCAGCAACAGACCCCGGCAAGGCAACTTGGGGAGATGACGCATCCGGCCGTGGGGCAATGTATGGCTTCAACCGGGACGTGTGCACGAACCAACGCCGTGCACCAACCTGAACACGCGCCGACTGTGGGTTGGGAACCTCAATGAGGCGGACCGGACCCTGCCAAGGTCGATGTAATTTAGGAGATGTACCTGGCCGCACCTGTGGGCAATGAAGCCAGGCCAGGTCCCCCTTTTTCCAGGGACACTCCCCCTTTGAACGTCGGGCACACCGCTCATTCCTGGCCTGAGCCTTGGCAGTAGCCATGCGGGCATTTTCCCTCGCCTCAGCGACACGCCGAACGTTGTCCTTAATATACTCAGGAAGAGGCTTAACAGGCCCCCTCGCACCGGTTCCCAACTGGTCATGAATCGGCGGCACGTTCTCACGGCCGTACATAAGGAAAAACGGCGAGTATCCAGTAGCCGCGTGCGGCGTCATGCGATACGCCGAAAGCACCCCAGGGATATGCAAATCCCAATCAGATTGGTTTTCCCCGACTGTATGGCACAGCATGGCGGACAGAGTCCGATTCAACCGTTCCACCATACCATCCGTTTGCGGGTGGTAGGGGGACGTCCGTATCTTTTTAGTTCCAAGAGCCGCACACACCTCCCCCAACAATTTAGACGAAAAGTTACGTCCCTGATCCGTAAGGAGCCTCTCCGGAGCCCCTTTGTCCATTACATACCCAAATAGAAAGGCGTCCGTGATAGACGCCGCTGACTGGTCAGGCAAGGGCCAGGCCATCGGCCAGCGAGAGAGGTACTCCACCCCCACCAGTAAATACTTATTCCCTTTAGCTGATGGCGGAAAGGGTCCCAAAATATCTAACGCCACCAACTCATTAACCCGAGATACTTTAATCGATTGTATCGGCGGAACATATGGATGTTTAGGCGGCTTACGGCGGGCACAATCGGGACACGCGCGAACGTGACCGACGACATCCGTCGTCATGCCGTGCCAATAATAGTCTCGTTGCAGCGTCAACAGGGTTTTCTGCACCCCCAGGTGTAAAAGTGTGTCACAGTGCAAAGATCGAATCAACTCATAGCGCAATGACGCAGGCACAACGAGACGCCAGTGTTCCTGTATCCCTTCCCTCCACATCAGTAACCCATCTCGGAGAGCAGTTTCCGAATTACCACCCGCACCGACTTCCTTACCCGCCTTCTCCGTTCGTTTCCGTAACGACACCAAAGAATCGTCCAACATTTGCTCCCGAATCCACACAGACCTTGGAAGACGCAAAATCCCGTCAGCCGGTCCCCCTTCAACCGGTCCCGGTGTAAGCGGAGGTTCGAGAACATCCACTGCCCGCGCGACAGGTTGAGGGGGGGGCTGAGCCGGTCCACACCTATGCGTCCCCGACGCACACGCACAAGGGGATTGTTGCGGCAACCTGGACAGTGCGTCCGCGTTAGCGTGACGCACACCCTTCCGATGGTGAATTTGGAAGGAGAATTCTTGCAACGTGTCCAGCCATCTCGCCAATTGTCCGGATGGCTGGTCCATCTTAAGAGCGTACTGCAAGGCCGCATGGTCCGTTCGGACAATAAACGACCGACCGTACAGATACGGTCGAAATTGGCGGAGAAAATACACAATAGCCAAAAGTTCCCTGCGAGTGACGCAGTAACGAGTTTCCGCGGGAGACAAAACCCGACTCCCGTACGCCACCACACGCTCAACACCACCTTTTGACTGGGACAACACCGCCCCAATCCCGGTGTCACTCGCATCAGTATCCAGAATGAAGGGATGTTCAAAATCCGGATAATCCAACGTCGGCGCAGTAGCCAGTAGGTCGCGCAGGCTCCGAAACGCCGCCTCCTCCGGCGGTCCCCACACAAATTTGTGCCCCTTCCCAGTAAGGAGATGCAAAGGCCTGGCGATAGTAGCGAAATTCGGAACAAACCTCCGGTAATATGAGGCGAACCCCAAAAACCGACGCACATCACCCACCGTGGCGGGGGTTGCCCAATCCCGGACACACGCAGTTTTCTCTGGATCCGTGGCCACCCCGTCCGCACTAACAATATGTCCCAAGTATCGAACGGAACGTTGCAGTAGATGACATTTCTTAGGCTTGAATTTCAAATTAGCAGAACGCATTCTGGCAAAAACGGCCTCCAACCGCAATAAATGCTCATCAAATGTGCGGCTGAAGACAATAATATCATCTAAATAAATGAGACATGTCTCCCACTGCAACCCCGTCAATACCAACTCCATCAATCTCTGAAAGGTGGCAGGGGCTGCATTCAACCCCATCGGCAGACAGTTAAATTGGAACAACCCCTGCGGCGTACGGAACGCTGTCTTTTCCCGCGAGGGCTCGTCAAGGGGAAGCTGCCAGAAGCCCGAAGAGAGATCTAGCGTTGAAAAAAACTTAGCCCCTGACAAGGCGTCGAGAGAATCGTCCATACGCGGCAGGGGATACGCATCTGCCACCGACACTTTATTTAACTTCCGAAAATCCACACAAAATCGTAATTTACCATCTTTCTTTTTAACCAACACGACAGGCGCACCCCACGGGCTATTAGACGGAGATATAATATCCGCTTTCAACATGTCTTCCACTGCCCCTCGAACGTGCTCACGCTCAGCCGGACTCATCCGACGCGAGTTCAAGCGGATAGGGGCCGCGTCCCCCGTTTCGATGTGATGAGAGAGCAGCGAGGTGCGTCCCAAGTCCAAATCGTCCGAGCTAAACACATCGGAATAGCTCGCTAATAATTTATGAATCGCACAACGCTGCTCAGCGGAAAGGGCCGAATTTTCCGCACATAATTCGGCGATCCAACGATCGTCCACCCCTCCGTCGTGTGAAACACCACCCACCAGCCCCCCGTCCGGAATGTCACTCTGAGCCGTAAACGCCGTAGTGGCGTGTGCCACAACGGTACCAGCCGGCACACACACGCTTTCAGAAGTCGCATTTAACACCTGCAAAAACGGGCGCTGATCCGGACGGACAATGGTTTGCGCCCCCACCAGTGCCAATCCGCCCGTAACAGCGGCGGACGGCGACAGCAAAATTCCACAAGCACTCTGCCGACCCGGAACCGGCTTCCGGTATCGTAGGGGAATGAGCATCTGCGAGCCAGGTGGAATATCAACTGAAACTTCCGATAACGCCTGCACCTGGGCAACCGGAGCCGGTCGCCCCCAGGTGGACTGTAAAAACGCCAATTTGCGGCCCCCTGGCAGTTCAATGCAATTTTCATTGATTCTAATTAAAATGGGCATCTTAGCCAAAAAATCCGTGCCCAACAAGCAAGGAACCGCCAGGGACCTCGAAATTAACACAACGCCCGAGGCCGAGACCCCCCCGATAGAAATATTAGCGTCCACCTGTCCCACGATGCCCATACTACCCCCGTTCGCAGCGATGCAGGAAGCGTAAGCCGGCCTCACGGCCCCCGGTGGGATGTTCAAAAGATGGAATATGACATCCGAAATAATGGTCGCGGACGCCCCGGAATCCACCAAAATACGCACGTCCACCCCTTGGATCGACCCCGGTACAGTGGACGAACCTGTAGCGGCCGCGCCACTGCGTTATCGAGCGACAAGGCGCAGATACTGGCCTCCCATATTTTAGAACATCCGCGTCGCACAACAACGGCGATGAGTGAGGTGTCAGGCCTTGCCGGGTGTCTGGTGCGCACCGACTTGCCTGTGCCGGAGGGTCTTTCTTTGGGACGTCCGCGATCGAGGCCTCCTGCTGGGGCGGCCCCGGAACCCGGGCCCAGCAGTCCCTGGCATAGTGGCCCCGACGGCCGCAGCGGAAACAGTCGACGTCGGGTCGGCGCGCAGCAGGCACCCCGTCCCGACGTGGCCGCGCCGGCGGCGGAGCCCGCGGCCCCGGCTCGCTTCGAGCCGGCCACGGAGTGGAGGCGGCCGACAGCTCCTTTGGGCCGGTCGCATCCGGCACGTACACGGCCTTTGTAGGGTCCCACCCTACGGCCCCCCCATCGACGACAGGACCGCCCGTCCACGCCGTGACTTGTTTCCAGCGGCGGAGATTGAACTGGGCGTCCAAACACTTAGCCGCGGTCCGGGACGTGAGTTTCTCGTGACCGCAAGCCGGCATAGGAATGCCCAGATCCCGGGATAACTCCAACATCTTCCCCAAGATGAGAGGTTCCAGCAGGTCAGGCTCCGTCTCCGGGTAAGCGGCCATCGCGAGTTCCAGCACGGCGCCCCTGTACGCTACAGGCGACTCCTCCGGTGCGCGTTGCCGCTGCACGAAGCGGCGATGGGCGTCATCCGGTGGCTCGTACGCGTCCGCCATTTCGTCGAACACTCCACGCAATGTTTTCTTCTTCGCAGCTTTTATAGAGCGAAAAAAACGAACAGACTCATCGTCAAGGAGAGTCGGAAGCACCTCCAGCGCCTCGGCGTCCGTCCACCTTGCCGTTCGTACCGCCGCCAAAAATCGACAAGCGAACGCACTCCAATCGCCCCCGATGGAGAACTCCTTAACAGTTGTAAGGTGACGACTGCGGCTCCTTGGCCTGCTTCCGTCCGTCACCGACTCTTCCGGCGGCAAGTTCAGCAAGGCGTCGCAACGCGGTGTCGCCAAGATGGCGGACGATCTTCGTGGCGGCCCCAAGATGGCGGCTTCCCGCCTTCCGTGGTGCGCCACGCCCAAGATGGCGTCTTCACGCCGCGTGGTCGATGGCGGCGCCATCGAAGACGACCCGGGCTCCTGCCGATCACCACCATCACCTTCCAACGCCGCCCTTGGCGTGACAAGGTCACACAACTCCGTGATGACGGTTTTTAGGGTCGCCAGTTGCTCCGCCATCCGGGTCCATCTTAAATCTTCGTCCTTCAACGCAGATGGGTCGGGCGCAGCGGCAACCTCCTCCACAGCCGGGCCCTCACGGATCTCTCCCTCCGCCGAAGTGAAGCCGACCTCAGGAGGAAGATCGTCGTCGTCCGATGATGAAGCCGACGCCGGAGATGGGATATTCTTCTTCCTCAGTTGTTTCGCCATGCCGTTTCACTTCTGACTCCAGTGTAATAAAAGGACTCGAACACTTCTTTCTGTCTTCGTGTCTTTATTCAGGTTCACGTCTTTACCCACACGGCACTCTGTTATAACTCCTGTATTTGTAGCCCCCGGCTATTCACTGCTATTATAGCTTCCTCACCCCTCTGACTCTCTGCTTCATCTACTGTAACCTCCTCCCTGCAGACTTGCTGCTACCCCTATGTGCAGACCCTCTGGCTGTCACTGTATGCAGACCCTGCTGCTACCCCTATGTGCTGACCCTCTGGCTGTCACTGTATGCAGACCCGCTGCCCACTCTCTCTGTGCAGCCCCGCTGCTGACTGCAGCCTCCTTGCTGCTTCGGGTCGGTCACCGCTGGCCAACGGTGCCGATCCTCGCTTCCCCCGTGTTCGTGGCGATCTCGCCACACCCCGCTTCGCCCTATGTGGCCTTCCTCTGTTCCTGGCTCCCAGTCACTCCCCCTGCTCTTCCGGTTCCCCTCCTTCTATACTCAACCCCTCTCCCCCCACGTGACCTAACTCCTCCCCCCCTGACGGCACCTCAGAAGGGCCGTTTACAACCGCATTACACAAGGAATGAAATGGGGTCCCCTGTCCAATATCACTTGGCAGCCCGGCACCCTCTCCAGCCCATCTGTCCCAGTGCAGTTGCGCTGCCTGCTCAGCCAAAAACTTCATCACTGCACTGAGGTCGATAACGTTTGTTCCACTTGATGTGAAATTAGAAATACTTTCCCTTGTGATTCAGGGTGGAGCATTGGTCTAGTGAAGAGGTGTGCTGACGGAGTAACTATTTGGCATGTTTTGTTAATCATCATTGCTATCCTCAGACGGGGCAAACAACTGATGAGAAGTTAAGAGTTGGTGATCCCCGGAGAACAAGTGGGATCCCGCCCTTAACACAGTTACTGCTGTCGCCAAGTTGTGGCCCTCGCAGCGTAGCTGAGTTACAGAAGAAATCCCAGATGTGTTGGTGAGGCTGCTTCCTTTGTAAGGGGACTTATGTTAAGTTAAATTGTATAACTGAAACGCTTCTGTGTGGAGGAACACGTTTTTCCACACAGATAAATACAACCATATATTCTAAGCATCTGTCTTGTCTTAGTTTAATTGGCACTTTTTGACAGTGGAGTGTTTGCTATGTAATATGCTGCTGTGGATTAATTGAATGGGGCTCTTTACATCAAGTACCATAATATTATAAATGCATGCGGACGCTTGGCTTAAGATATACACAGCCTCAACTTAATTCTTTGCAAGGCCATATAAATGGGAATCTAAGGCCGTATGGTGGTCAGTAAAACATGAAGCCAACCGTTATTTATGGCAAATTCTCAAAGAGCCAACTATATATTATCACAGTCCAAACATCTGCTATTATTATATTTTCAAGTTTTGTACATTACTCATGGGCAGCAATGCAGACATGTGTATTGAAGCATTATGAATCAAAACCGGCCAAGAATGGGATGTGAGTGTTAATTATGCAAATGAAACAGTGGATTAATGGTGTTCATGAATTTAGCAGAGTGCTTATTTTCACTGATTATGAACAGAATACAATAAACAAACAGACAATGTCACTTTCATGGAGGGAATGCTATTTGTGCTCTTCTGATATCAAGTAAAGGAGTATTTTTATGGTTAATACATCCATAGAATTAATCAGGGCTGCTGCTGGACTTGAACCGTAAACCTCTGTAACAAGCAGTGATGTGCCCTACCGTGGGGCCACGTCATGGCCCGAATGAATGACAATGGCAAGGGGAGACCTCGTCCATTGTTATTAGATGGACAAAGAGCCCCAACCTATTATTCACAGTATGATAAAAGCATGCAAAATTGTTGCTCACTTTTAACACTTGATTTTACATATAATAGTTTTTCTTCTCTAAAAATGTAAATTATACTTCACTGAAATACCCACAGTCCCTGTACAATCCTTATATGTGGCGTGCCGCTGTGTCGGGAAACTTTTACAAATGCACAGGCATGGACACGATTGCTATCTCACCAACAGTCTCTGCAGGTTTGCAATGCTACACACAGGTACTATTTACTGATGTATAATCGTAATGGGTTCAACTGAGTCGCAGACGTAGACCTGGAGGCTACACCTTTTATTTAGTTCCAACACATGGGGTAACTTCCCCTTATCAGAATAACAACCTAAGGTGGTGACCACCCAGCGAACTACACTAGTTACTACACTAGTTACTACGTAACTGTTACTACGGACCGGGCCCGACGACTTCGGCACAGGTCCACGTGTTTCAGACTCGTTGAACGGAGATCGTAGACGAAGAGTTTCTTCCAGGATGAACAACCACCCCGGTCCCTCTCGGGACCCGGCTTATATTCTACGCGGCGTGGCCGGCTCCGCCCTTGGCCATGTCCACCTTCCAGAATCCTCGGGAAGGATCTGAGTCCCATTTACGTGACCCCACTAGCGCCCTGTTGGGGCCCCTCTGTCAACTTAACTGGGCACGTGTCCTCCCGGGTCAACCAGAGTGCCATGGTCTCGCACAACCTTATCCTTCGGTCGGCACCCACACACCCTGTCCTGTAAGGTCGGCACTGCACTTACAGCATGGTGCCATGCAGCGCTATTATTCAGCGCACATCCGTGCCCCTCTAGGGCCGGTACTGCACCCACAGCATGGTGACACCCAGCGATGTCACTACATAATTATTCTATGTCAGGAATGCAATATATTTCCGGATAAAACATATATTGCTTTGAAATGCAATGTTAGTCAGAAAGTTGAACAATAAACAGCGTGTTGTTCTAACTGGACAAGTTCCACGATTAACGTGAACAATGAGCGGCGCCTTGCATCAAGCAGCACAGACGTCACCGAGTGCCTACGTGTAGAAAGTGCGCCGCACAAATATGCTGGTCCTTTTAGATTTGAAGCTTCCGTGACTGCAAGGATTCATACTCTTAGGTTTTTTCGGTAAAGTCACGTAGGTAAAAAATAATATAAAAAATTCATGAAAGTAATAATAGAAATAAAATAAAATAATAAATCACGACGTTTCGGAGGCAATACAAGTCTCTGTCATCAGGTGGGACCGTCACAGCTAGATTTACTGTATTTACTTGATACAGGGTTTCTTGATACAGTAAATCTAGCTGTGACGGTCCCACCTGATGACGGAGACTTGTGTTGCCTCCGAAACGTCGTGATTTATTATTTTATTTCTATTATTACTTTTATTAATTTTTAATTTTATTTTTTACCTACGTGACTTTACCGAAAAAGCTAAGAGTATGCTGGTCTTTCTCTTGTTAAACAACCCGAACTGACCCTTGCTGATATTTTACAAACTAAAAATGAATAAATGTAACCAACCATGCTACTGGATGCCTGGAAAAACGGACACAATTTAATGGTTCAAGGTTTTCCTTAATGAGAACATACTTTAACGTCATGCAATGCAAACACGTAATGTATTAAATAATCCACAATAGTTTATGCGACTTTTTAATATAGCTAGGTATGCACCTAATTTAGGATATTGGAGATGGGGTTTGCGGATCACGAAGAGGTGGAGTTGGGTGCTAGGAGGATTTCTACATCTGATTTCAAGCTCAGGATTCCGTAGGGAAGGAAACACCAGCACGTTGTTCCTGCCTGTCATGAGCCCAGCGCAGGTCCATCGTGAGGCCTCATTGGTCACATTTCCATTGAGCACCATCAACCTTGACGTTTGTCCTCTGCCCATGTTTTGTGTTAATGACATCACAGCATTATTAGCATAAATTTTGCCACACACATTTAACCTGTGATTTTCACGCATGGCCAAGCATGGAGGTGGTTTCGTATGTTGGGCATGGCAAGGTGAGGTGGGTAAATGGATCGGTAATGATATTCCACAGACGTGCGCAAGAGGTAATTATGTTGGCGATTATAAATGCACTTTGTTAGATAAATACGCGATGAATTACTTAACCTTTATAAAGTACAGTATATCAGTTATTTAAAAAATGCAATTAATTTTTAATTAATGTTAAATTTACGTGATTTATTTATGTGATGGATGACTAAACTAAAAAATAACACAATTGTGGTTTCCGCAGGCTGTTGGTAAATCGTATGCTGTCGGTATTTCAAGCTACGGAGATTTCCTAAATTAATCTAAAGACGCACTACATATTAAACTAGTTTAAAGAAGTCATGTGGTCCAAAATGTGTGCTTTTTACAGCCTGTGAGTGGAGAATCGTGGATTAGTTTTCATTGCAATCTTCCACACACCGTCAAGCCAAATCAGCTCTGTATTTCTCCGTGTAAAATAAGTTGCCGTAATGATCTTGTTGCCAAGTCATGATACGCCTTTGGTTGAGTCATTCTTGGTGTCAGGCATTGTGAAGGTCATTAGTGTTGGCTCCTGGTTCCCATTGTCCTCACTGCAAGGTTCATCTTTAGATTTCTCGCTTCTGAGAATTACCACGGGGGAACGAAGCACAGCATTGAAGCCTCGGTGAACATGAGCACCTGCACGCAAACGCGGTCATTGAGACCAAACTATAATTGAAACAAATAAAAAAAATGCGATGTAACCCTTGGGTCCTGTATCTTCTGTTAGAAGTGAGAAATAACAGTTTACACCCGATCGGCGGAGGAGAGTTGTGCTGTCCATTTCTACTCCGCAGCCGTGGCCAACTGCTCGGTGTTTCATTGGACCCGTGGTGCGGTAAATACAGTCGCGTGAAGCTCCTTTACCCTCATCGTGCATCCGGCCTTCCACCGCAACCACAATGCTTTGAACAACAGAGCATACACGACCTTATAGATGGGTCTTGGCAGTGAAGCATGGCTCAGGAGCCATCAGTTGAAGATTTTTGTTGCAACTGATAAATTACAAATGCAGCTGTGTCAGTCAGCCAAACATGACGGACAGAGTGCACCGTGTTTGAATGGTGTAGAGGGAAAAGTGTCCAAATGTGGACATTGTTTTGTTGGTCCAAGGCTAGGGTTGTTAAACTCTTTTTTTTTGCATTACCAGTAAGCACGTGAAAACATTTAAAAGAAAATGGTTACCGGTTTCCCACACACAGATAGAAATGTTCCTCCATAAATACACTTTTTATCTGTTAACATTTTAACTGAGAAATGAAGGGCGTTGCATTTCTTTAACGATTAAAGGGTTTGGACCCTGCGGACCCTCATCTCTTATGTCCTGTGGAGGGCTTGTGTGCCTTCAGGCTTTAATTCGAATGAGTAAAATCGAAACTATTTTCAGTAAGAAATTAATATACAATAACATTTAGGAAATTTTTTTTTTCAAAACAACTTTTTACCATTCTTCATGCTACAACATGTTATTAAATGTTAAGAATTATGTATTCGTATCTTGTCCTTATCCTTCCTCTGTTTAAGTGACTTTGCCTTTTGAAAATTAAACTCACTGATTTTATACTACGTTTCGTGGTAGAAACGTCACTGTTCAAATGTGTTCAGAGTCATGTTGGATGGTGGGTCGTAAATTAAGTTTCTGTGTTGGAAATCGATCTCTGGTGGCCTTATATACACGTGGAATATGTGTGTTGCAAATCTGATTGTCATAAACCGGTTGTAATATTTGCCAATTTTTATATCAACATTTTTATAGACATTGGAGAAGACATATTCATAATTTAATTGAATATAAATGCTTCACAAACGTTATGCTCTCAAAAAATGGGCTTTAAAAATGTATCCAGATAGATAAACAGAGTAACAGACTAACTCACACTTGCTCCGTTATAGTATAATAATGATGGCTTGCTTGCTTTCCAAGAGGGTCATTAGTTTCAGTCAGTCTTTTAGTGCAGCAGTTGACACAACGCACAAGGTTCATAATTCCTCAATGTTTGTCAACCCAGCAGTATGAGTGTGTACTCCAGTCGACCGGCAGGTCACGTGTGGTGGAGTAAAGTGTGGCCGCTTCCACCTCTTCCAAAAGGTTAGGTCAGCATGGCAAAGTAAGCCCTCTGTATGTATATTGAACTTCTTTCGCACCGTACGTAGCCAACCGTTCTAACCTCTAGAGCCATCCTCTTGTGGGTGCCCTTCTGCCCATAGTGGCACGGACAAGAAAATCGCAGGGGGTGCGTCTTTGCATTTTCAATGAGAGTCGAGGGGGGAATTTCCCATGCAGTTAATTTTTGCTGCTGGCACCCCGAGATGGCTTGCCACTGACCAATGAAAGTTTCACGCACCGCGTTGTTGGGACAGATTCACGGAAATCGACTTTCAGAAATGGAAAACGATTCTTAAAACGATTACCGGTTTACCGCTTGCACTTTAACAACCATACCTGGTTGAGAAGACAGCGGAAAAGCAAAATGCTTACTTTCTTTTCCTAGCCCTGCCAGCACCTAGAATGCATTTCATGTTATATCAACGCACATGCTCGCTTAACTTCTCCCACTTTACCTCAAATCATTCCTCGACCTTCCATGACCCCTGTGCAAACCTCTGAATGTATCCACACAAGTGGACATTAAAGAGTGCTGTCAAATAATTAGTCGATTGTGGTGATGAGATGAATCAACAGCAGTGGGAGGAACAGACTGCATCATTAATAAGCACTGCATCTGATAGCGAACAGCATTACCAAGTAGACATTTACAAATCACGTGCAACAATGCTGTAATTATAAGGTGTGTTTCTGGGGTTTTATTCTGGCACAATACCAAAGTGTGGACATCAGTTCAGAACGGCCATATTTCTATGTTCATTGGCATGCACAACCATCCTGTTGTGAGAATAATTACAGCAAACAGAACACTTATCTCTAAGCACGTGTCATGCTTTCCAGGTTACGATTGTATTCAAGTTGTTAACCATTTAAAAACCAGAGTCAAAGCATTAGGAGGAAGACTCTGGCTCAGAGCCAGTCGTGAAAATTTCGCAACACGATGGCATGGGCCAATCCACTGCTGGATGAAGGCCTTCCCAAACCACGTCTGTCATGGGGGCTGTTTGACCATACTTCACCACGTATGACTTGGTGAAGGTGGTGGGGCGGGGCTATCACTCATGACCCTTTTCAGATATTGCACGCCACTGACGGTAGCCCTGGGTAAGGATTGAACTCGGGTAAATTGGTTCCTGGTACGACATACTCACCACTATGTCACTGCTCCTCCCCAACAAGCATTGCCTTAATAGCAACCGCATTTATACAGCTCCTAAAGACATGAGCATCCCAAAGTGTACAGGGCAAGCGTATAACATAAATACAAGATTCATGAAATATAAATATTTGAAACTTGATATTTTAAATTCCCTGTATATTTTAGAGCATAATCTTTACAATGCAGTGAATCTACAGGTAACTGTACAAAGTGTGATTAATTTGTTGAGTTTTGCTTTTGCTCATTTTCAAATGTGAGACTTCAGCCACGACACAACAATGATTAAATGGTGTGGCTATTTATTAAGGATATAAATATCCCCATTCATAGCAGTGAGTGCCCCACTCACAATCATATCATCGGTTCAAATCTATTTCAGACTTGGATTGACTGTCTGCATTTCTCGAGCATGGTTGTTAAAAATGAGCACGGCTCTGTCATGTCCTTACAGAGAGGACATGAAGTGTTATGGGATATTATCGGGTGACTTGGAGCCTCCAGCACAGATCTGCAGTCATTTGAAGTGTTTCATTTGCCCGAACGCTGCACGTTGGATGTGTACTGAACTGTGCTGCTGCTTTCACGTCAATGTCCAGGGTCACCCTTGCAAAAGTTATCTCTGAAGTTCCAATGGGTTCTCACCTGGTGAAATGCATTTTATGAATCAATAGTTGGCACTTGAAAACTGTATTCCCCAATTAATACGTATTCTACTTTTTAAATAAAAGTGCAATTTTTTGGCTTTCTCTTCAGTTTCATACCAGAGCTGGCTACGAGTTTGATGTCCCGGCTCAGCAGGTGAAACGATCGGCAAGTCTCTTAAATCTCCCACCTTTATCCACCCAGCAGTATACATGGGTACACCACATTTGGTCAATTGGCAGGTCTCGGTGGTGGGATCAAGCGTTGAAATTTCCACCTCCTCCAAGAAGTCTGGCCAGCATGGAAGATGAGGCCAAACTGCCCTGTCGATGAGGGCTGTTTAGAGCTCTCTAGTGCAGGCCTCCGTGTCAGAAGTGGAGTGCACAAGCAGTTACCGAGCTGCACCTTCACATTTAGGTTTTTTTTCGAGCTGGAAAACAAACAAGGGAATGAAGTGTCTGACTTGACACAAGCCTGTGTTCGTGGATGAGCTGTGAATGTCCATCATTAAAAGAGCAGGTATTGTAGTTTGTGAAAGCTGTTTATGCCAATATCTCTCTAATTGTGCATTTGGGTAATGCGAAAGGAATTATCAGGGTGCTTTCTATCTCTCAGTCTTCACATAAAGCCAGGAAAGGTCACAGCCTGTGAGATTCAATAAAACAACAACCCTGTTTGTTCAAATGGATCCACCTCTGCTGGGTATTTACTGCTTTGGTTGAGGAGGTTAATGTGAGTCGTCATTATGCAAATGAGAATGAACACGATGGCTGAAATGCCGTTTTACAAAGCAAATCGTGCACTGCACTCGGAAGATATATGATCTTTGCATGATACTCGCAAACAAAAGTTAGCATTATCAGAATAGTGTTGTGTGATATTACTTGAAGTACACTCGACAAAATGTGTGTTTTCACGTGTTTTAATGACGTGCACGGTAATATTTACAGCAAGAGGCTTTTGCCGTTAAAACTTAAGCACTGTTGCATCCCTCAGGCATTGAGGCGTTAATAACAATGCAAAGTGTGTGTCCCATGGTACAAATAAGTAACAAGGGAAATAATATGGGGAGGGTGTGGTCTGTTTGGAAAGGAAGTAATTGAAAATTATAAAAGCGTGCAGTAAACAATTGAATGTGCCCAGCTTCCTATAAACCTTGACCCCCCCCCCCCCCACAATAGTGGAAGGGGGAATGGAGGAAGATCCCAGCCACAAACATCTCTGTGGTCCAGCGCCAACCAGCAGTGAACAGGAGCAGTCCCAGGAAATGTCCAAGCTGTAGGCTTGGGCACCCGCTGGGGAGCAGGGACTGGCAAAGAAGCTCGAGCAGAAGGGAATGGAAGAGGGGCACAAGAAGACTGCCTCTGACACCACCCGAAAGTGGGAAGGAGCCAGCAGGCGCCGGCTCGCTTGCTCTGCTCTGGCGACGGTGTCAGGCCGATGGTGGTCCACGATGTGCAGGGACGAGCTTCACTTGAAGTCAGATTGCTTGTGAATGTCGCCCAAAGCGGGTGGTGAACGCCAGCTAAGGTTAAAAGTGTCTTTTTATTTAAGGGTATGCGAGTGTTTGGGAATGCGTAGGTTTAGGTGTGGATAAAAGGGTCATCCTGTTGCATATCGTCAGCCCACCATGTTGTCCCAGAGATATGCGACTGCGTGAAAACTGGCAGGGTGGCTTGTCAACAAATTAAAGACCGCAACTCGATTGAATCCCCTCAGGTGCATGGTCTCGAATGCTCTCACTCGACTTGACCCACGATATACACGGGAGTGACCTGGCTGACAGAAAATATAAGAGTGGCGCCGACAAAGGTGAGCCTGGAAAAGCAGGCAAGAGTCTAAGCGCCACATGTGCAAATGGAAAATACATATCATTGCAACGTAAAGATAAAAGTTCGCGTGATGTGCGATTCAATCACGTGTAAATCATTGCTCATCTGTGAAGAGTCCGGAGCCAACTATGACGGAAATTCCACCTTTCTATTGTGGAATGAGCCCATTTTCTAGGGCGCCTACTGTTGACTTCTGGATAATAAGATGCACCCCAAACTCTGGCATTAAAATATAGGGGGAAAAAGCGCCATGGTTTTACAACTTTATTTAGCCAGTGCCAAGTCACCTTGCAGTGTTGCCCCCTTTTGTGTCAGAGCTGTCCTTGGAGGTTGACCATCGGCTGTGGACATGCACAGTCCTTTTGTCAATCCACCGCTAGACACCCATAATCCGTGTGGACCATGGGATGCCACTTGACCATACTTCGCCGTGTGGGTTGGTGCAGAACAGCATATCAGTTGATTTTGCGAATGATTGTGCAGTGAATTCAAAATCAGACGGGCTCGAGACTCGGTGAGGCTTTCATGGATAAATAAAGTCATTGTTGCCTGTGAGAGGGCACATTTGGGCTTCAAACGCACAAATACATGCAGAGATGTGTGCCTGAGTTTCCAAGGATTACTAACCTTTTCACCTGTGGCTTATGTGATATAGGGATGAAATGGGGTCATCAGGTTGGCTTGTAATACTGTTTTCCTAATGCTGTTTAATACACATCAAGAAAGGCATGCGTGCCATGGACTTCATGTCTGTGGCAAGTCCATTTTTATTTTGCCATCTCCTTAATAAACAATCTAATCAAATAACCTTGATTTTTTTTTTTACCTAGGATTGTATTACCCCAAATTCAAATCATGTCAATGGATATTGGAAGCTAAGCAGTTTGAGCCTGATTATTACTTGCTAGGTGTTGTAGACGTTGGACTGCAAGGTGTGGTCAGGATATATCAGTGCTGAGTGTCACCCTCTCATATTTGTGTCCTCTGGTTGACACCCACATGCCAATCACTCACGAATGGAATGGCCAAACATCCCAATGCTGTACCCTCACGGAAATAGTTTTGAGACTCAATAAGGTTTTCCTGGGCAAATAAAATACATTCTCATGTACGTATGTATGTCGAACTTTTTTCACACCTCAGGCCTTCTAAAAATATTAATCTCGATGGATTTCTCACTTGCCTTTACATAAATTTAATTGAGTTGTGCATTTATGTGCATGTTTGTCTTTTTTAATGTATGTATTGGAATTTGTTTTATCTTTGTTACTTTTCATACAATTTGATTTTACCAACAAATTTTTGTGATTTTTGTTTATGTTTTATGTGAGTTTTTTTTCAATGCTGATTTTACGTTCACGGTACATTTCTGTGCTTTTATTTTTATCCCAGGATTCCCTTTTAAAACGGACTCGTGTCACGATCGATTCGTACACAGTTCTAAACAAATCTGATTGACTGTATTCAGTCTCCTGTGTAAGAAAAGCAATGAAAACATCACCAAAGGTTGTTCTTCTCGGAAAAAAAACACACCAAGTCGCTTGCATCACAGAGAATATTAAAAAGAGATAAAAAGTTACCTCTAAATTGTTCATTAAAAGCCTCTGAGACGATTTCTGGCCTCGATGGAGCGTTCCGCTTGCGTGCAAACGCCTGAGTCAACGTCCCGCTCGTGGACATCCCCGCACACGGAGGGCGATTGACCCTGGCGTGCGGATGCATTCGGAGCTATTCATTCGCCACGTTAGCCGTCACGTGCTTGCTTGGCTGTGCCCAACGTGAACGCACCAGAGGAGCAGCATTGTCAATCACTTTTTCATCACACAGCTTTGTTTATTTTTATAATTATTATTTTTGTGCATGTTCAATCTGACTAGAAGCAAGCATGGACAATTATTTGGGTAAAAACGTGTACATCCATACAAATCAGATTATTCCACTATCACCCGGGACAAAATGTCCATAATTCTAATTTAGAATTGAGATGGATTGTCACATCATAGGGCTGTGAGGGATGCAGAGTGCATGCAGAGGCTTCATCCAACAGTGGATAGACAAGGGCTGATTATCTATATATATAGCGCACACATTGCACTGAAGAAAAATAACGTGCTCGTGTTTAAAAATATAACTTCTTGAAATAATATTATATAATAATGCTGTAATGTATCGAGGTCTCTGTAATGGGATATTTGGCAAATTACATAAATAAGTGTTTGCTTCATATGAGAGGAAATGTAATGATGAATTTAATTTTAGTTGTATTTTCATACATATATGAATTAATAGCTCCACGTCAGCGTGAATTTGTGTTGCAGGCATCATGTCAAGAAGCACGATTAAATAAATACACATCCTGCTATAACTACAACAATGAGCAGTGCATTCATCTGTGTCGAGGCATATCAACATGCTTCAATATGCCCCTCTTTAAGAATTGTAGAGTGCTCGCACCACAGCAGGGAAAATGCCCTTACACGACATTAATTTCCTGTGCCACTCGGTCACCTCGTTCATTCAAGATGTTTAGAATGTGAGTAATGAGTAGAAAGAAAAAAACATACATGTGATCAATTCTGACCAGTCGTAGGTAGCACTTTTCAATCAGGGCACATGTAGCCATTGCTCAAGTGGTCGCTCTTTAGACAATGCCGCTCATTTTATGAAATGTAAAATTACGTCCAATATATAAATAAATATAACATATCATTGTATTATAACAAATGGTTTCATTTTATCCATATTTTAATTAGAATCCTGGGATACATTAACGAGGGAGAATCCCAGTGAAATCCTGAGAAAGCCTGCAGCTTTTTTTGACAAACTTAAGAAAATGTTTCCTTGAGAATGGGGGGGGGGGGG
>NC_083834.1:24521-96763 GCF_015708825.2 Lethenteron reissneri
GGTTTTGCGGCCTCAGTGTGTACGCATCAAATGGGGGAAGCGGCGGTGGTTTGTGCACTCCTCCAGATTGAAACCCTTCGTTGCGGTCCGAGTTCCCACTTCACACACGCGTGGCCAGACATGTAGGGGGTCCGCCGACTCACAGGGTCCGTCTCCGCTGCTCTCACCTAACGTGCTGCCGGCTGTCCCGCCCCCAGGTGCACCGGTAGTGACGGGCTCACGCCCGACAACCCCTCCTGGGGATGCCAAGGGTCACGCGGCAACGGAAAGTGACTCACTCGGACACGGACGGTTGCCACCCAACAGTCCGCCATCCGGGGTTGCCCCATGTGACGGGCCTGCTGCAAGAACGCGCGCGAAAATGCGCAGACTTTTGTGAGGCCCGGAGAAATGTACATATGTTGTGTTCATTGTGTGTTGTGTGGGTGGTGTGTTTCCTGCACATTGGATTGTACATATGTTGTGTTCATTGTGTGTTGTGTGTGTGGTGTGTTCTCCTACAAATTGTATATAGGGTGCTCTTACGGTATTCATATTTATTCAGGGGGGGTGCGCCGGGTTAATTCTCTTCATGCTGTTGTGGTTATTGTTGGTGTTCTTGTTGTTGTTATTGTTGAAAAAAAATTGTGAGGCACACGCGGGTTCAAGGGGTAAATACACTTTTATTGTTGTTTCTTGCAGCCGGGACGGCTGCGAGCTGTACAGGGGGGGGTGATGTAGGGGTGTTACGGAGGGGCTGTATACAATGGGATCAGATGGGAAAGAAACACAGTGGGCGTGGCTATGTCGGTGCACGGGCAGGTGCTCCCAGCGACGTCCGCATCGGGCAGCCTGGGGGGCTCACTCGGAGCTGGGATCCCCCGGGGCCCCACCCCTCAGCGGGGCTTTTGGTATAAAAGGGGATGAGCCGGAGGGCTCAGAAAGAGATTTTGAAGCTAACCAGTGAAGATCGAAGATCGTCATAGATAGAGCCCTGGACTCCCCTGGATCGCCGCCCTTGTCAGGGCCGGACAGGATCGAGCCAGCGGCGTGGTCCCGAGAGCCAGAGCCGGTGCTCTTATAAGAGCTGGTCTGGGACTCCGGGTACCGTGAGCCCGACTTACCAGTGTCAGGCTAGCTAGCCTTCCCTAGCCCGTTAGTGGAGGACCCAGGGGTAGGCTAGGCGTAGCTAGAAGTGTATCCCCAGTTAGACGGGTGAGGGGGCCGATACTCCCTCCAGTGTTGTATGTCAGTGCTGTACTGTACCGACACGGAATAAATACGTGTGCCTCCAACCCCGGTGTCAAAGTCTTCTGGAACACTATTACATCTGGTGTTAGAAGTGATCATCCACGAACATGGACACGCGACGGACAGCTCGTGCCAGGGTACTGGGGGCGGAGGACAACGCTGCAGAAGTTGAGCCCGAGATGGCTGAAGATGACGCCGAGCAGCCGGGGCCGGATACGTCCACACCGCAGCGTCTGGATGGAGGGGAGCCGTCAGCAGATGGACTGCGGCAGGCTCACGCGAGACTGGCGGAGCTGCTCTACGCTGCTGCCGCCACGCTCGACCAAATTACGCGGCTGGGGGCTGGTGGACCGCCACGGAGCGACAACAGCCAACGACCAGCACGGGTTCCCGCCATTTCGACGGAGCCGGAGTTTGATTCTCCCGCCATCGCCGCAGCAGCTGCTGAGGGCGTGGCCGGGCTGAGCCTCGCGTCCGACGTCGGCCGTACAGTGGCTGCAATGTCATCAACAGCGGCCAGCGCGTCATCAGTGGTGCGACCGGCGATGCCACTCGTCGTTCGCGCCGAAGCCGAAGCCGAGACGAGTGACGGGAGCAACGGGGGGCGACCTTCCACTGCGGCCGCTGCATTACACCAACGTCTACCTCCCCTCAAGGAGTTTGTGGGCGAGGATGGAGACTCGGGCCGCTTCCAGCAGCGCTTCCTCGCACACCAGGAGATGGCGCAGTGGACCGATGCCGAAGCTCTCCGCGCGCTGCCGGCGCTGCTCGACAGCGATGCCCTCACCACTCTCACCTCGGCGCCGAAAGACAAGTGCGCCACGCTGCAGATGGCACTTCAGTTGCTGGCTGCAGTCTACGGACCACCGTCTGACTGCAGACAGCTATTTTACGATCGTCAGCGGGGTGCAAATGAGTCGCCCCTGGCGTATCGCACGAGTCTCCTGGCGCTAGCAAGAACGGCTTTCCCGCGAATGGACGACGAAGGAGTGGACGCCATGGTCACCGAAAAGATCCTCTTGCTGGCTGACGAATTGGACATCGTCGTTGTGGCGCAGGACGACGCTGAGATGTCTTCCCTCCGGGCCGCACAACACCTCCACGCCAACCTACTATCGCAGCGACGAAAGGCCAGCAAGGCGGCGACCGGCCGTGCCGTGGCTGCAGCCACCCTCCCGGCGGAGGAAATCTGCGCCGTCGACCGTCAGCTGGAGTGGAGAGCGGAAGTACGGCCGGCTCGGGACGAACCGAGCCGCCTCGACCAGCAATCGTCATCGGCAGCGCTCCCGCGCTGCTACAAGTGCGGCCTCCGGGGTCATGTCGCCTCGGGATGCCGTTCTCCTCGGCAGCGCGGGGCGACGCATCGACAGGACGCCGCGCCTCCTCCCAAGCTCCAACATAACCCGGCGAGTCGCGGCACCCCTCATGTTTGGCCCACGCACACACCCGTCACACACTTACGCACCGCAACGAATGGGGGGCCGAGATTGCACACCGTCGTGCCAACACGTACCACTGTGGGGAGTAATATCCAACCCAGCCAGTGGTCCATGTTGGCCCATCGCGTTGTGGCCGCGTCGTCGGGGTCGTCAGCCGTTGTGGGGCACATTGATGGGGTTGAGGTGCGCATCCTGGTCGATACGGGAGCATCGGCGACCATTATATCAGAATTTATTTACAACATTCTTCCCGTTCAAAGCCGTCCTTTGCTGCCCGTTGATGTTCCGTTCTATGCTGCTAACGGGGGCTCACTGGACATCATTGGACAAATTCGAGCGCAAATTTGTATCGGAGATATCAAATTATCCAGCCCAATTTTTGTCTCCTCCTCGCTGGCGGTTCCGTGCCTGCTGGGGACGGACTTCCTGGGCAAAATGCCAATACGTATCTTAATCGACCAGGGCTGTATTGAGCTCCCGTCGGGCCGACGTATGGCATTTCTACCGTCTCCCTCTGCGGGTCGGACGGCGTTCGCAATGGTACCGGCGCTCGTTGACAGAACGGTACGCGTACCGCCGGGGGCCCAGATGCTGGTGCCTCTTAAATTACGTCGGCCTTTCGCTAAAGGGATTGGGGACCAGGGGGTTCTGCTGGGGCCATCTAGGGTCGGGGTTAGCAGACCTCATTTAATTCCGGCCCAGACCATCGTTAAAGGGGACAGGGACCCTTTCATCGCGGTCCTCAATGTGGGGCCGCGGACGGTGGTGGTTCCACAGGGGACCGTGCTTGCTCACGCAACGCCGGTGCCCTGTGAGGAGCCCGTCGTAAATCACGTGAGCGCTGCCCCTCTGCCGCGACCACATACGGACAGTGATGAGGGGTGGCTCGAGGCGCTTTGTGCGGGATCGACAGACCTGTCGGACTTGGAGCGTCAAAAGCTTAGGACATTGCTGCGTGAATTTTCCGATGTTTTCAGTCGGAACAAATACGATCTGGGCTGTACTCATCTGCTGCGTCACCATATTGATACGGGTGACAGCGTGCCAATTCGCCAGAATCCTTTTCGGTTAAGTCCCGCCGAAAAGGACCATGTCAAATCGGCCGTTGATGACATGTTAGCCGCCGACATCATTTCTCCTTCTACCAGCCTTTGGGGAGCGCCGATTGTCTTAGTTAAAAAACATGACGGCTCGTTGCGATTTTGCGTCGATTTTCGTCGCCTCAACAAAATTTCGGTTGCCGACGCATACCCGCTCCCACGGATGGACGAATCGCTTGATACCTTGGCGGGGGCGCGATTCTTCTCCACATTGGATTTGCTTTCGGGATTCTGGCAGCTTCCTCTGGACGATGATTCGAAACCCAAAACTGCATTCCGTACACCGCACGGCCTGTTCCAATTCAACCGGTTGCCGATGGGACTCCACTCAGCGCCGGCAACTTTCCAGCGATTGATGGAATTGGTTTTGGCTGGGTTACAATGGGACTCGTGCTTGATTTATTTGGATGACGTTATCGTCTTTAGCAAAACATTCGACGAACATCTCCAGAGGTTGCGGGCGGTTTTCCTCAAAATGCGGGCTGCTAATTTGAAATTTAAACCCCAAAAATGTCATTTGTTACGCGAATCCGTGCGTTATTTGGGACATATCGTCAGACGCTCAGGTATTGCTACCGATCCCGCCAAAACGCAGTGTGTCAGCTCCTGGCCGACTCCCACCTCTGTGGGAGAGGTCAGGAGTTTCGTTGGTTTCACGTCGTATTACCGACGGTTTGTCGCGGATTTTGCAACGATCGCAAAGCCCCTACACGCTTTGACATAAAAGGGGGTCCGGTTCCACTGGGGCCAGGACGAGGAGGCTGCCTTCTGATCCCTCCGGGACGCGTTGGTTAAGGCTCCTCCCTTGGTTTACCCTGATTTTTCCAAACCCTTTTTGCTCGACACGGACGCGAGCAACACGGGTATTGGGGGCGTGCTTTCGCAGGTGGTTGACGGCGTGGAACGGGTAGTCGCGTACGGTAGTCGGGTGTTCTCTCCAGCAGAGCAAAGGTATTGTGTCACCCGTCGGGAACTGTTGGCAATTGTTAACTGCATCCAACAGTATCGCCCATATCTGCACGGTCGGCATTTCACCGTCCGCACAGATCATGCGGCACTACAGTACGCCCTGCGAGTTCAACAACCATCGAGACAATTGTGTCGATGCTGTCCCAACAGGTCTCGGACTCACAGACCGATTGGGACCTTCAAATTCAAGGGGTCTTGGCAGCATATAGAATGGCTCCCCATGCGGCAACGGGATTTTCTCCCTTCTTCTTGATGTACGGCCGCGAACCTGACCCGCCTGTTCAGACCCAGCTGCAGATCTCCGCGCCGCGGGGTAAAACTAAATTGGCCGACCACGTTAAATTCAATATTGCTAAATTAACAGAGGCACGGGAAGGCTGCTATACAAAATTCCGACCTCCGCCAGAAGGCTAACGAGAGGCTCAGGCTGGGTCGGGTGCACGTACTGCAGTGGAAACCGGGTGACAAGGCATGGTTACACTGTCCACAGGTACCGCTTGCAACCTCCTCTAAACTGGTGCGGCCGTGGCGGGGCCCTGTGGAGGTGGTTCAGGTTTTGCGGCCTCAGTGTGTACGCATCAAATGGGGGAAGCGGCGGTGGTTTGTGCACTCCTCCAGATTGAAACCCTTCGTTGCGGTCCGAGTTCCCACTTCACACACGCGTGGCCAGACATGTAGGGGGTCCGCCGACTCACAGGGTCCGTCTCCGCTGCTCTCACCTAACGTGCTGCCGGCTGTCCCGCCCCCAGGTGCACCGGTAGTGACGGGCTCACGCCCGACAACCCCTCCTGGGGATGCCAAGGGTCACGCGGCAACGGAAAGTGACTCACTCGGACACGGACGGTTGCCACCCAACAGTCCGCCATCCGGGGTTGCCCCATGTGACGGGCCTGCTGCAAGAACGCGCGCGAAAATGCGCAGACTTTTGTGAGGCCCGGAGAAATGTACATATGTTGTGTTCATTGTGTGTTGTGTGGGTGGTGTGTTTCCTGCACATTGGATTGTACATATGTTGTGTTCATTGTGTGTTGTGTGTGTGGTGTGTTCTCCTACAAATTGTATATAGGGTGCTCTTACGGTATTCATATTTATTCAGGGGGGGTGCGCCGGGTTAATTCTCTTCATGCTGTTGTGGTTATTGTTGGTGTTCTTGTTGTTGTTATTGTTGAAAAAAAATTGTGAGGCACACGCGGGTTCAAGGGGTAAATACACTTTTATTGTTGTTTCTTGCAGCCGGGACGGCTGCGAGCTGTACAGGGGGGGGTGATGTAGGGGTGTTACGGAGGGGCTGTATACAATGGGATCAGATGGGAAAGAAACACAGTGGGCGTGGCTATGTCGGTGCACGGGCAGGTGCTCCCAGCGACGTCCGCATCGGGCAGCCTGGGGGGCTCACTCGGAGCTGGGATCCCCCGGGGCCCCACCCCTCAGCGGGGCTTTTGGTATAAAAGGGGATGAGCCGGAAGGCTCAGGAAGAAATGTTGAAGCTAACCAGTGAAGATCGAAGATCGTCATAGATAGAGCCCTGGACTCCCCTGGATCGCCGCCCTTGTCAGGGCCGGACAGGATCGAGCCAGCGGCGTGGTCCCGAGAGCCAGAGCCGGTGCTCTTGTAAGAGCTGGTCTGGGACTCCGGGTACCGTGAGCCCGACTTACCAGTGTCAGGCTAGCTAGCCTTCCCTAGCCCGTTAGTGGAGGACCCAGGGGTAGGCTAGGCGTAGCTAGAAGTGTATCCCCAGTTAGACGGGTGAGGGGGCTGATACCCCCTCCAGTGTTGTATGTCAGTGCTGTACTGTACCGACACGGAATAAATACGTGTGCCTCCAACCCCGGTGTCAAAGTCTCCTGGAACACTATTACATATGCAGCACTGTACATTTAGGCTGCAGTAAGATGATTACACAAAGTGACCTTATTTAACACAGTAGCTTATTCTCTTGTATAACTATTCAGTGCTAATGTAGGTGCTGTGTCCATCCAGGACCTATAGTTGAGATTCATGTTATCTAAAACAATGTTATAATGCTGCAGTGTTAATTCGTTGTATTGATATTGCAAGTATTAATGGATGCTGTATTTTGTGTTGTCTTTTTCCATCAGTTATACCTCGTTTCATGCATTAAATACGTTGGAGTCAGATGTTCACCCTGGCTCTGAAGGTTTATTGAATGCGAGGTTAACTACTTAGATAGTGGTGCAATGCAGCACACAGCAAGGCCGAGACAAATGGATTGTTGAACCTTTGGTGACTGAGCCGAGATTAGAGCATACCACACGCAACAAATTTTACCTCAAATGTAAACTGGGGGGTTGAAGCCAGGATCTCAGGAGGTGCTAACATTCGACGGTTAAGCCACTCAAGCACTACCATCTCTCTCGGCTTGTGATTAGGCAGAACCTATACATTTTATTTGGCATTGCCAAGACGGGAAGTCAAACAGTCCCATGATAATAGGGTTTGTAGTCAAGCAGGAGAAGGCCAGTGCCAAGCGATTCCCCTTGGGCTGGACTGTAATTACGTCAGATCTGATTTGGTATTTGAGTGCAGCCCATGACACAGTAGCAGTGAGAATTTATCGAACAGGTCATTCATCAGTTTGAACATCCAAGTAACGACGTGCTATTGCAGCCAATATTAAATGTTTGCTCGTAAAAGTCACGATGCACTGCCGTGAAGGGCCATAGGTAATACAGAAAAAGCCCATCTCTGCAATTAAGCAATGAATAGTCCAGACCCTGCTCATGAGCTTCAGAAAGTTGAAACCAGTCCAGAGTTTTCTTATTTAAACAAATGCTGCAATGACATGCCTATAGGCTTATTACAAACTGTTATTGGATTTTTAAGTTGAGACAATGTCTTGTCCATTCATTAGGTTGCCTATACATTGACTTATCCCATTATCCTTCATGGGAGATAAAATGAGTGTGACCCTGAGGGCAAATAAGTGTTATCCTGGCCATAAAAATGTAGAATTTCCTCCACCAGCTCAGGGCCACCAATGAAAAAAGCTTCACCCGACGTTCATCTGAGTAGAGACCTTTATTTTTCATGCATCATTATCATGAGCCATGATCAATCCACTGCTGGATGAAGGCCAACAAAACTCCGCCATCCCTCGTGATCCTGAGGTAATACATCTAGCACGTGTAGCCAGTATGGGTTTATGTTATGACTCACACGTATAATTATGAATGGAGTTAATGATGACCATGGATTGGACTGATAAGACTCACGTAACTGCACAGTAGGCCACGCCCACCACTAGAGTAATCAATTCAGTGTACATGGCACCTATTCAGATTCGGGTGGACGCTGTAGTGGGATTGAGCAGTGAGGTGTTGTGTAACTTGGTCGATTTGTGCGCATCTGGTCATAATTACAGATGCACGAATTACTCCTCAGAAGAACACTTTGAAATAAAGAGTTGCAGTTCCACAACCGTCTGGTGTCCCTCAGTGATGGAGTAAATCAATCCTCAAGGAGGACAGAACACAACGCAGAGCATCCACTCATTGCCTTTGAACTCATCTATTGTTTTTTTTAATAATCGGCCTGTCCCCTCGTTACGATCATGGGAGGAGTAAAATAGGGCTAGCCGGTTACACATTAGTGGATTTCATTGCTCCATCATCCTGGACGCCTACATTTCTTGGTTACCACTCGGTTATTTTTAGCCATCGGCCATCCCTTCTAGCAATTGTCCTGCCCAAGCCCACCTCCTTTTAATTAACAGATTTAATTACGTATTTAATCTGTACATGCTCTGTGATCCATGTGTATTGTCAGCGGAGCGGGATACAAGGTTTTTAAGGAGTACCTTCTTTACTAACGCTTTTACAGGTTCACAGGTTCGCCCTTGCACTCTCCCTCGTCATCTAGCCTAGCCTTAACTCAACCCTCACCGTGTAACACCGATGGCTCCGACCGAGACAGCCAACAACTATCCGCCTGCGCAATATCTAGTGAAGACGGCAGCGACAAAGGTGGTGAAGACGACAGTGACGATGAGACGAGTCCACTCCCAGAACCGGCAGCCACGAACTCCCGCTCTCAGCTGCTTTTATGCTACCCAGCGCGGCCTGGATCTGCCCTGGCCATGCCTCCCTTCTCAAACCCACTAGCAGGTTCCAGGGGCTTCAAGATGGGGTCTTCCATGACCCTTGCCCCAGTTCCTCCGCCCTGCCCACACACCCGTGTATATGCTCACCGTCGTGTGTACTGTTCGTCCACCGCAGTTGCCGTTGCTGAACAAGTCGGCGCGATTGCACTACACATGCGTTCTGCTTTCTATCTCTCAACATAGTTCCAAGCGTGCAACTCTCTCCATGCTTCTATGTACACAGTTTATCTTTTACTCGGATATGCGAACAATGTGACAAACAGCAAAAGCCTCCGTGTGAATCTGATGTTTCCTGGAATGCATTGCTGGCTGATAACATGCAGTCGTATATATGTCAACCATATAACCACTCCGCTTCAGCTATCATCATGCAAAGTTGTTCGTGAATACATATATCGACTTGATATTTATGTAATGACAGGGTGCCATCTGTTGACGAGGATGGGTAATCATGAGAATGGTTGCGTTATATAATAACCAACTAGAATGGGCATAACTGGGTTTAAGGTAAAAGGCGGAGTCAGTCAGGAAGCTCCGGGAACCTGCTCGAAGGTTCTAAAAATGGGCGTGGCCAGAGGCGGGGCCTGGTTATGCCGGGAAGTATATAAGGGGGACGTGACCCAAGGTTCGGGGGTGTCGTGGGGTCTCGGGTCTTGGCTGCCATCGCTGTCTTCGTCGTCATCTCTCTTCATTGTCCGGCCGCATAGCCGATCCTCTGCACGGCTCCCATCAGTTAGACGCCGACTATGGGCTGTGTAGATGGGTCAGCGTTGCGTAGACATGTATATATATGTCGCCCAGTGATTGTGCCTGAAGTGTGAGAAATAAATAAGCCCTCTACACGTTGTGTCTCGGAAGTCGGTCACTACATTTATATTAAGATAACCTGAACACCTCTGCATGTTTTGTGCTATTGTATAAAAGCAATGTGTGCCCAGTGAGGATTGGATAGTTTTTTTCTCAAACTGCATCAAGAAAATAATCGGCCTATGAATGAAAATGAATGCACAGTAAATCTTTTATTCCACCATATACCCATGTGCTAGGAATATGCACAGGAACCACATATCAAAGCGCATTTACACACACATGCACACACTGAATTTTAGATTAATTATTACGATGGATTTATGATGCAATTATGAACCCTCGAACTTCAGCCAAATAAATGGAAAATGGAAAATAAATAGCGAGCATGGGTTAAATAATTAGGGAAATGGCACATGTGCATGCATGATGCCCCTCACGACCTTCTGCTGCAAGCCAATACCATATTGATTAAAAGGCAAGGGGTGGGGTGCAGGAAAAGGCTCTCTCAATAACAGCAGTGCCACAGCTCGGACATGCTTGTGCCGGAACGCACATCGCCACACCGAGCTTCCTTTGATTTTTCGCACAACTACTGAGATCACAAAATTACAATGCAATGAACCTATTCACTGCATAGGCGAGCCACAAATAGTACACACTCAGAGGTCTATTCATCGCTCATTGTTTTAGGCATGTGTCAGAACTGTATAACGACTTCTTACCATGGACTGTATTGCAGTTGCAATATATGGCGTAGCTATAAACCCTGCAATCCGAGTTTGATTCCTGGCCATGACTAGCATCAGTTGCGAGTGGTATTTGAACCGGTCCTGAGCCGCCCTCCCCTTACCAATGGCACTCAAGCATTTCCCATGAATGACACGGCATAAGGAGACCTTCATCCAGCAGTGGATTGACAGAGCTGTAATTGTTAGTATAATATGTATACGTACCTCTTCACCAACCAGAACTGACCATCATTGTAAAGTATGGTCAAACGACCCCTATAACCAACACTGGGTGGGGAGGCATTCATCCAACCTTGGATTAACAAAGGGCCAAAAGTAATTATTTTAATGATTGCAGTTGTCAGGTTTCTTTAAGAAAGATATTCACTCATTGTCATTTGTGTACCCACATTTCATGCGTCAAAATGGCATTTTCTGTATTCGGCAAAAAGGATACCACACAAATTGTTTTTCATTTCTCTTGCTTGTGATGATTCCACCATAAAATGCACGAGTTCCCAGTGGAATTACGAGAGGGATAGAATGCACAATCACTTGTGAACGTGGTATGCCACGTCGCCCAACAGATGCATTCACGCATGACTGAACAGGCTTATGGCCACACACGGGCAGTCGTGTGTGCATGCACGTACAGTGCGAACAAATTTACACAGGCATACATGCTCACAGGCACCGACATCCGAAGCTGTATCAGCAGCTTATTAACTCCGCTGTACGTACAGGCCCCCTTATACATCTCCGTTTGGAGATGATGACTGGCCAAATATATTGGTAATTGGAAACGTGCGGCACTATGAAAGCCAAGCAGTCACCATAACAAGGTGACATGGAATTTCCCCACACGGTGAACAATTCTCAAGCCGTTATTGTACGAGCACTTTGTGCATGCCATACTTTTAGTAAGATAGGTCTACATGCATATCCTTAATCTGAATATGAATTGCTACGAATATGGAAGGAGCGGTGGTGCAGTGCTTTGCACACTGCACTATAAACCTAGATAGATACGTTTCATTTCCAGCTATGGCGAACATCAGTGGCGAGTGATCTCTGAAATCATACTGGAATCCGTCGCACTTCACCAAACCAGCACCGACCAACATAATGAAGCAGGCTAAAACAAGCCCCATGACTAACAGTGTGGGGTGATCTTCACCCAGCAGTGAATTGACAAATGGCTGAAATATACATCTTATTCCATATCAACAATGCTAAACGGATCACATTTGCAGCGTAGTTTCTCCCCTTGTGCTTTAATCAGGCAAGTGTGGCGACACCTGCCAGGACTCCAGCATTTTTTTAGGCAAGGGGATGGGGGATCATGCAATCTGTGAAGCTCCCATACCTTTAGGTGCTGCCAGATGGCCAGGAAATGGCAGTACAGAAGGTGGATTTAATCCAGTTTTGAATGTTCTTTCATAGTTTTCTCCAGGTCCACTCTTTCCCCTGATTGTTTCCCCTTCATTAAGGGGATTACCCAGACATCTTAACGTAGCATCCTACTGAAATACTCTTAAGACTTAGTGAATCTTTCCCGAGTCTTTAAAACGTTTCATTATTACAGTAGAACTCTTATCTGAGCCAGTCTGGTAACTGATATTCGCCAAACATCCAAATGCTAAAAAATACCTGCCAATGATACAATTAGGATTGTACTGGACAACATTGCCCCAGACTGCAAAAACTTGCCAAAACCCTCCTGAAAAAGTATTGAGACAAAGCAAGGCTTTGCTGGGTAAATAAGCATACAGATAGTAAGCATCTAGCCTGCAGGAGCACTTGCTCAGAAGTTTATAAAGCTAAATGAAAGTCTTTTGTCTTATAATTACAGCCCTCTGTCAATCTACTACTGGATGATGGTCTTCCCATGCCACTCATGGTGTTTGTTAGAACATACTCACCACGCTGGTAACTACAGCGCCACGGTGGCGAGAGGGTGCCACGGTGGTGAGATGTTAACTCCCTTGCCTGGTATACAGGAAGTCGTGGGTTCGGTCCTTACCAGACGCCTGTATATTTGGAAGACCACTGGCTCTTGCCAGTGGTCTTCTCAGCTGTACGTAACTCAGCTCACTTGGTTTCTCTAATCAAAGACACCTCACTGTCTCCAGATGATGTGCTTGTCAGTTTCGATGTAGTCTCTCTGTTCACCAAGGTACCTGTCTGTGCCTGACACCATTGCAATCATTGAAGGCTTGTTCCAACAGGGACTGAATTCTGATGTGCCAACTTTGGTGAGGTACTGCCTAACTCACACTTACTTCACCTGGAATGGTACATTCTACAGACAAGAGGAAGGTACCCCAATGGGTTCTCATTTATCGCCAGTGGTAGCAAATGTTTTTATGGAGAAATTTTAGACAGATGCCATCCAGACATCCACCCTACGTCGTTCCTTGTGGAAGAGATACGTAGATGACACGTTCCTCATCTGGCCATATGACCAACCAGCACTAAACCAATTCTTCAACCACATTAAATCTATACACCTAGCCATCAAATTCACCATGGAAATGGAAAAGGATGGTAAGTTACCATTCCTAGATGTTTTGATCGAGAAGAGACCTGATGGCTCGTTGAGACACTATCTACAGGAAAGCCACCCACACAGATGCCTATCTAAAGCCTGACTCCCACCACCATCCAGCCCAGAAGAATTCCCTCATCAAAACACTGCACCATAGGGCCCATTGCATCTCCGACCAGCACCACCTAGCCAGCGAGCTGGAGCACGTTACACCAAGCCCTCAGGCAAAGCTGTCTCCCCAACTATGGGGAGACAACCCACCTGATGGCGGTTGCTTGTGTTTCGATCGAAACGTCGTGATCTATTAATGTTATATCTACGTGACTTTACCGAAATAACCAAAGCGTATGTATATATGGAGTTTATATATTTTTTTACATGGTCGCATGGATTTTTCTCCAGGTCCTCCGGTTTTTTACTCCATATTTTAAAACATGTGTTTAGAGTATTTGGCAGCTATACATTTCCACGTGATAAGCCACTTCGGTGAAAGGGGGATCCAGGACTGGTTCAGATATCACGCACCACTGATGTTAGCCATGGCTAAGAATTGAAGTCATGCCACAGAGTTCACTGTGCTGTACACTAACTATTGTGCCACCGCTTCATCTCACTTTGTTTTATTTGCACGGTGGGCTACGTAAGGTGTGAAAGCAGTGCAACATACATACAAACATCTCAATATTGGACAAGAGAGCTGGGGCATTTGTTGGCGCTAGTTCTGGCTACCTTCCCCTTGTCTGTGGTTTCCCACGCCTCCGTGTAAAAACTGTGTGTTTTACAAAGTCCACAGTTTTTTGAGGGGATGCCATTTTTTATGAATAAGACTGCTGGAAAAAATAAAGCATTATAAACACGTCACCTTCCGTCCCTGTTTGAACGTGTGGTTGGTTTATTCTTCAAAGGGTGGCCTGTCTTGGAAAGGCACCCTAAATGCCTACAGGGGCAGAAAGGTAAACGCAAAGCTGAATATTCTCGGGAAAGTGAAAGAACAGAGCAGTGCTTCTGCTCCAAGACTAATTGGAACTGACGTGCACCAGCACCAGCACACTTTACTTCTCCATATAATCAAACATGTAATTCATGTTGTCTACTAATATAATGAATAACATGTTATTAGCATAGCTATATGATCAATATACATTAAGAACCCTGTATACACCAAAATCTGATGACAGAGTTATTTTTGTAAATGAGTGGCTGTCAAGTGTTACAGCATCTTGTCAGAATGGATCAGATTTTTCAAAATTAAGGAAATAAATTTGAAGCTAATTCATGTGCCTGCGCAGTGGTAATTCCAACGTTTGGTATGATAGGGGCAATTGCCCCCCCCCCTACCCCCATTGAGATCCCAAAAATGGGTAGTTTATTGTTGCTTAGCAGAGAAAAACGTATTGAATGAACGGTATTATTACTATTAATGTCGGACCACAGTAAAAAGCCTGACATTTCAGGACCCCCCTTCTCCTGGGGTGGTTCAAGGTCCATTTTTGTGCTGACGGATGATTTTTTAAATATATATCTAAAAAATGTTTTACTCTTTTAATGGAATTTACATATTTCCAAATAATCATGGCAAAAACTCTGATGTGAGCTTCATCATTCATAATAAAGATTTTTGGGTTAGATCGCGTAAGTATAAATGCGTCAAAACCCTCCACCACCCGACACAGCCAATTAGTAAGGAATTCGTCACGTAAACAAAACGCCAAATAGTTACTACTTTAGCCCACCGGTGTGTTGGAGAGTAAATCCACAACATTTACAATTTGAATACGTTTCGCTGATAATTACATCCAGCATCATCGGGTTATTTGCCAGAACCTATTATATAATTACAATACCCCCCCCCCCCCCATTCATCCGCCTCTGCACCTGATTGGGTTCAGGTGATGACGTCGTCCTGCTCTATTTAAGACCGGAAGCAGGTGGATTGCTTCACGATTCTGGCAAATAGCCCGATGGTACTCGATGTAATTACCAGCGAAACGTCGTATTCAAATAGTAAATTTTGTGGATTTACTCATAAACACACCGGTGGGCTGAAGTAGTAACTATTGTATTTGGCGTTTTGTTTACGTGACAAATCTCTTACTAATTGGCTGTGTCGGGTGGTGGGGGGTTTTGACACATTTATACTTATGCGATCTAACCCGAAAAACGTTATTATTAATAATATTGGTCGCAACAGCCTACGTGTTAAAGTGAGCTTCATCAGTTGTGCTCGCTACACTATTCTTTCGATGAGTAATATGCAAAGTGTTTCCAGTTTCTCAAGCCTGTTACAATTGTTCATCGCATTGAAGTTAATACAATCAAAAGTCATTCACCCTATTGACAAGCCAGCCTAGTTTATGTCACCATCTCATCGTTGCGAAGTTGACTCTGTCCATCCACCCAGCGCTTCTTTGGTCGCTGCTATTCTGGAGTCTCTCATTAGTGTACCTTACCGTCTGTCGACCTGGCATATCTCTCTTCTTCTCACCGTGTGAATTGTGTTTCCTTTGCTGAAAGATGGCACTAAGCAGTTGGCCCCTCCTTCACACCTTGTACTTATGAGCTCTGCATCTCTTTACCCACCTCCATCTTTCCACCTTAACACACATATTACTTGGTCGTCTACATAGGCCATTGGGGCAATTGCTGTTAGCGAGCACCAATAAAGGCCAACACAGCTCACACGGGTAGTGTGGACCGCTCCATGCCCAGCCACGCTTATCTGCCCATAACTAATGTTTACAAACCACACCATGTACTCGTTTTCAGTAGTCAACCTAGGCAATTACTAGGACACAGGACAGGTTCAGAGGTTACTTGCTACTAATGTAAGCAATGGCCAGTAATCAACCCAGGTTTCTGGGTTTATAGCTCATGCACAAACTAAAACACCACTTCCCACCCACTACCTAATTAAACAGACGCAAAGACGATCATATAGTCATAGGATTATGACCATCAACACTTCGATGCAGAACCTTTTTGAAAGTATTGAGACTCATGGAGGCTTTCCAAAATAAATCGCAATAACCGTACTGAAATTGGCTTAAACTCCTTAACAGTACAGGTTGTGGTGGTATGACTATCACTACACCAAGTATGATAATTACTTTGCAACCAGGTTGACCTAGAGGAGGCCTAATACAGTCTAATACCATTTACCACCGATATTTGTGGTTATGATGCAAGTGTACGGCTTGCACGAAGGTCGCAACTGTGAGGTACGCAGCATATGCGACGCATAAGGGCCCAGTCGGCCATAATTTGAGGCCCAAATCAAACATAAACGAATAAAACGTGTAAAGGACATTTATTCCAACAATTAACCATAAATGTCCAAAAACATTTTACAAATAAAAAAAAATTTCCGAGCGTTAAATATGCAAGACGCATAATAACTTCATTGTGAGAATTGTACATTTTAATGTTTTACTAATACTGTTACTGTGAGACTGTCTTCCACTAAACCCAAGACACGGTGCAACTAAAATAATATATATAGTTATAGAACTACATATTATTGTATACGGGTTAAAACCCATCCGTACTGATTTCAGTAAAAAGGGGCCCCGAAAGTTTTATCTTGCACAGGCCCCCCCCTCCTCCCAGTTGAAATTGGTAGTTGTGCCCCTGCTTGAACTAAAGGGTAGTTCGTGGTGTGACGCAATAAGGCAATGGGCAAAACAACACCAGGAGAGTCACAGGGTAAGGGTGCAAGGTGTTAAGGGTACAAGCAATGACTTCCTCACATAAAGGACAAAAAGCCACTACCGAGTCACCCGTGCAGAGTGTGCGCGGTCACCCGTGCAGAGTGTGCGCGGACACATGAAAAGCCCTCTGCCCATCGACAGGGAATTGTACTGGCCACAGTCCTTACATTATTCGTTTGATGCCAAAACTAAGTCCAGACTAATTTTCAAAGCCCGTTGGCACGATGACAAGCCACGTTATAATGCACATGATACTTCACATTTTGCAGGCGACATTGTGCGTTGTACATTGCCCCCCCCCCCTCACCCAAGTAATTACATTGGCCACAGGTTACATTGTGTGCAATTTTTATACGAAGGTCCCAACCAGGCATTGGCAGAAGATCAATGGACTTGGCAGTCGCCGCTCGCGTGTGCCCTCGTAGCTCGGTTGCACCTCTTCACGCCATGACCTCCCCAGACAGCCCCCACAGAACCCACCACGGCTGTTTGGGTGCTCGCTCCTTCCTCCTGTTCGCCCATTGCAGGGCCATCCTACCGCTGCTAGATACTGGACACCACGCAGTCTAACAGCTTCCAGGCAGCCAGCGAACTCTGTTGGCGTGGCCCATCCTCTGTCTTTGGCCTAAATATACTCCAGGGCCCAAAGAAGTCACACAATTATTGTAATTTAATTGACAACATGTGCAGGAAGAGCCAATGGGGTACCTTCAATTCCCTCTTCTACACAAAATGGGTATGCCTTGATTGAGAAAGTGTGCACTTTCAGCCAATGGAGTGTCTGAACCACTCTCTTCGCCGACAGACTGATTTTCCTTGTGCTCATTACCTTTGCACTCAAAGCTCTCCCAACAAGTTTAACAAACCATTCGATACTCAATTTCAAGAGTCAAAACGACCAAATAAACCTGAGTCCCCTGGCTACATCTTACTCTCTTATTTATTCATCTATAACATTCAGTCTTAATGAATAAAACCACCCACATCTAACAACCAGTATCACTTCACTTTTAAGGTGGGGTAACACAAAAGTAAATATCACCTGGCCTGAGAAATGAACTCAAAACCTTAACGCATTTAATTTCCTGCCCCAGGCTAAAGCAACATAGCAACCTTGCCATGTGCATTACTATGGCGCCTCGGGCGCCATTGTGTTTGCCGTTTAACATCAGACAAGACTGGAATCATATTCAGGTAACCAGTTTCATAATGCAGTCTGATAACCATTACACCACGGCTTCCCACACAATACAGGCCGATAAATATATATATACGTCTTCTCTCACTGGGCACAACACAGGGTAATATATATACACGTCTCTACTTTAGTTACACACAGCCGACCTCTCTACATAGTCCCATCGCCTACATCCAACCACACAGCTGGCTGACTAGTGTGACGATGACAGCCATGGGAGCCGTGCAGAGGATCTTCCATGTGGCCAGACGACAGAGAGAAATGACAGCGAGCAGCAACGCACCCAGGACACGGGACCCTGCAACAACCCTGAACCTTCAGTTCCATCCCCCTTATATACCTCTCGGCGTGGCCATATCTCGCCTCTGGCCACGCCCCCTTCCAGAACCTTCGAGCAGGTTCCCGGAGCTTCCCGACTAACCCCACCCAGAAATGCCTCCCTTCTGATTAGTTGTTACATAACCTTGCTCATACCCGTGATTTCCATTCCAGGCCGACAGGTGGCACCCTGTCGTTACATAGGCATATCGACTCCTGAGGCAAGTGCTGTTCATAACAAACAAACAACAAAGATCCTCCGTATAGCCTTAAAAGACGCTTGATGTAAGTGCTGTTAGCGAGCACCTATAGAGGCCAGAATGGCACACAAGAGGTGGGTGGCCAGCACCATGCCCGGCCGCCTTTGTTTCTCTTTAGTGGCAGTGTTTTTACACATCGCACCAGGTACTCATTTGAGGCCGATTCGACCTAGGGGAAGCGCAGGACCGGTTTAGATAATCGTCACTGGTATTGGTCGTGAGCGGGAATCGAACTCGGGTTCCCGGGTTCATAGCTCACCACCCTAAAAGCTACACTGCCGCTCCCCTATTAAGACCAACACTGGACACAAGGTGGCACCAGCACCACCACCTTCGACTCTCCAGTGAAGTTAGGTAAAATAATTACTGCATCCTATGTCACTGTTGTCGCTTGTTGTATGCCATTCTATGCATACATGGCACACAGTTCATCTCCGATGGCCAGTCTTGTGGGTGGCGATGAGTCCGAGGAGTAGGCCATTGGTGATGGTGTCATGGTCCAAATTAGCCATTTAAAAAAATAATTATCGGCAAATTCCTTAATTGAGAAACAGCAATTGTTACCTCATACTGCGAAACTCAGCAGAATCATCCTTGAAAGCGTCTTGAAATTCAGCGAGGTGTTCCTGGGTGAATAAAGTCAAACATAATATAGAGTATTATTGGGTCTTTCGGTAAAATCATGTAGATAGGATCAAAGAAAATAACAAAAAAAACACGACGTTTCGATCACAACACAAGCAATCGTCATTAGGAGAAAAAATAGCGGGAAAGCTGCTGAGGGAGGCTGTTTTAAAGGTTCTACGATCTTCCATTGACATGCTAATCTCTCACAAAACAATGGCAACCTCCACAGCTTCGTCGTCGTGGAGGTAGCTCTCCGATCTTACATTTACATGCAAATTTCTCACTTTAACATCACTAGCCCCGCCCACTTCGCTTATGACCCTTGGGCTTTGAAATGGCTACACCCATTTCAAACCTTTAAAACAGCCTGCCTCCGCAGCTTTCCCGCTATTTTTTCTCCTGACGACGATTGCTTGTGTTGCGATCGAAACGTCGTTTTTTGTTTATTTTTGTTATTTTATTTGATCCTATCTACGTGACTTTACCGAAAGACCCAAGAATATAAATTCCTGCAGTCACGAAAGCTTTAAGTCAAGATATAATATAGTGTTATAAATAAACAGCTTTTACTCATGTATTGTGAACTATAGGGTGTTTAAAAGAAAGCACAATAGGATGCTCAATTACCTGCTGATTACGGCTCACGGTTGACAATATAGCTCTGATTATTCATGATGCAATTACTATTCATAGAAGATATTTAAATTACCCAGTATGATACTTTTACCAAAGTGGCTGTATGGGTTTTCTTATTATCAAAATAGCTGTTTTCTCAATGCACAATTATAGTCTTACTAAAGGCATGCATTTGACAATCAATACTACTGTAAAAAATTAGTAATTCGTTGATACAATGTCGCTCGGATAAAAAATTATGCGCTGCTGCATCCTCTCGCCTCAGCACTGAAGGGTTTATTCCTGACGTCTGTGCAAATTGACCGAAAGCTTTCATTTTAAAATGTAATGGCATTTCATTGTGGATTTTAGGAATCTTGAAAGCAATTCATCTTGTACCGATTTTTCTCTTCATTTTAGCCATATCTCAATTTGTCTTGAGAATCGCACGTATCATAGTGCGCTCTGCTATTGCTTGTGCATTTCCAACTTCGGAGGGGTCTTATTCCACTGAGTGAGCTTTGGATAATTTCATGGAGATTGTGCCTTATTAACACATACTTGTTTCAATCACAACACTGACGATTATTTAATAACGTTAGGCGTCCCAAAATAATAACACATTAAAGCAATTGTATTTAAATACAGTACAGTAGTACTGATCGTTTCAGTGTATATATTACTATGGAAATGGTCTTTAATATAGGAAATCCAAGTGCTGTAGATACTGGGCTTTCACAAAACACCCATATTCTATAAACTGACTATTCCTCATTCAATTACCTTAGACAGTATTTTTGGATGTACAGTACTTAGTATAAGATGAGAGGTAGTGCAGCAGTTAGCGCAGTCCTATGAACATGGCAAGCAGAATTCAAATCCTGGTCATGGCTTTCATCAGTGGCGAATACTATCTGAACTAGTCCTGAGTGCCTTCTTTCGCCAACCTACACAGACCAAGAACCCCCCATAATCGACATGGCGCCGGTTTATTTTAACAAGGTGTGGACAGTTAAATCGTTGAATGTTATAATTTTAATGTAATCAGGTAAAAATAACTTTTAGTCTTTCTCTTGATTATCACTCGAGTTTAGGATTCACTTTTTTTTCAATTACTATTAAAGTTAACATCAATGATTTATTAAATTATTGAAAATCGGGAGCCCTAAAAAAAAAGTTAAGAATGACCAGTCAAAGTTGCTTTCCCATCAAAATGCCCATTGGTGACACATATTCTGCTTGAAGCACTAAGCCAGTTTATTTATACCTTCTGATTGTGTAACGACTCAGACGACGAAGTAGTAAGAGCCACTTTTATTTGGACACAGCCAGAATAAAGAACCCAAGGCGTCGTGCTTCTCTTCCAGCTTGTAACTTCCTCAGAACGTCCCCACTCCTCGTGCTCTCCCCTTTTATATTCCTCAGACCCCTTTCTCGAACCTTCTTGTCCGTGTTTTTTTTCCTTTAGCCAATCGCTATACTCTCTGTTTTCCGATTTCTCGCTCAAACCGTATTCCTTAAATCACTTTAAAAGTCTGCCTCCCGACCAATCACCGTGGAGGCCTCTTTCTACCAATCAGAGACCTTTATTTATTTTCAAATAGCCGTTTGGCTGCATATTGGCTTGGGGTAATTTTTCGGTTATTACAATTGCAAACCATATAATGTAAGAACCAGAGGTGGGACAAAGTCATTGTTATGCAAGTCCAAGTCGAGTCTGAAGTCATCAAATTCATGACTCGAGTCTGACTCGAGTCCAAGTCACATGACTCGAGTCCACACCTCAGGTAAGAACACTCATAGCCCTGAGACAAATACTTGAGAGTGCTTCTGGTGGGCTATTCCCCATTAGGGTGCCATTTACACCTTGCGCAATTATTTAACAAACCGTCTGGCAAAACAGAGCTGACAAGCAACAGGGTGAGCCTGTGTAACACATCTCGGCTTGCCCTTCCCATGTGGTACACAGAATGGGAGCATGTGTTGCACTTCTTTATAGAGCTTCGAAGGGGATTATAAAATAAAACACGATATCCTCTCATGAATGACATATTTTTTCCGCTGTATATAAAAAAATAGGGGTGGCAATGAGTGTGCGTGTGATACTAGATTTATACAATATTTCACGAAATAGTACAAAAGGCACACGTTTGAGATGCATCTTACTTTGCGGAGCATCTTGCAATCCAAAGAATACGTTTTCTCAATTATATCACGTGACATAGGCGCACGTGAACGATTGCCGAGACGAATAGCTGCCGGCCTATTCCTGCATCTTCTTCTGGATATCCAAATAGCTGTTTTCTCAATGCACACATGCTGTAGGAAGTTTGCTTTTTCGAATAATCATTATTCTGCAGGTGAAGTTTATCTCAGTGACATTGATTTTAGTGTTCACATTAATAAATATATATTTATGTTAATTAATATACCTTTCTATCAGTTTGCGTCCAGGTTCTGGGTGGCTAAATTCCATTGCAGGGTCGTGAGGAGAGGCGGCAGCATGGGAAGGCATTCGTCCAGCAGTGGATTGAGTGGCTGATGATGAATATTTATTGCATTTATATACTTGAGAAACCATGTACTGACTTGGTTCCCATTGTTCTGTTAAGGATTGTATATATTGATCAGGTTTTACTCAGCTTTTTTCTGCAAGGATTTAGGAGAGATGAAGAGGAATACTGCACTGTATTGTAAATTGCTGTATTTTTGCTTTACAATAAATACATGTTTTCACGTTAAAAGCTTCAGTGTGCTTTTCTCCCCGAGAGCATGTGAATATGAATGACATACTACTTTATGCCGCATCAATTACTTTGTGTAAAAGTCTTTTTTTATATAGCCCCGGGACATAACGGCATTCTAATGAGAGAATGACTAAACACACTGTTAATTCTTTAGATTCAAACGTGTCTTAAGACCGCTACGTTCTCTTGTTCAAGAGCTTTAATCGAACCTAGTATTGATAATAATGGAACGACAAGTAATCAGCATGATAAGAACATTTAAGACAGGTTGACATTTTAAATCATATGACAAGCATTTTGCAACAGCATGCATTTTTATTGAACTCTGCATGCTCGATCGATGTGGTTGATGCATTACAGGTTGCTGTTAAAATTTCAATGAATACAAATGAAGTCAATTGGATTAACAGCAACATTGCAAATGTTTTCAAACCTCTGCATCGATCCATGTTTTTGTTATGTTGCACAGACAATCTTGTTAACATTCTGTCACCTCGTATCATTAAGAACAATGACCAGGTGCTTGTATTCACTAGATAGAGCACCCGCACAAACCTACAAGACTACATCAGATAATCCATTTAAAAACTGTCTCATCAGTCATGGCTAATAGTTATCATAAAAAAATAACTTATCATTATTATAATTCACCATGTTTTATCCACTGCTGGATAAAGGTTTCTCCATTCCATGACCATTTCTGTATTATGTTGAACCTGTTTCGCACCGCACAAAGCCACCGTGCTCATCGGAGTTCTTGCGATGCCACATTCCATCTCGCTCGTTGGCATCAGCTAATTTTGCCACCCCACCTCAGCAGTGGTCATCCACTCTGGTGAGTTACCGCCTTTGGATGCCATTCCATGACCAATCTGGTCCACCTGCTGTCATCCCAGCTCACGATGTGTCCATAAATCAACATGATGCCTCGAGTTTGCAGTTTGTTCTCTAATCCACGCGTTAATCTTCTTGTCTCAGTGGAATTCCCAGTACATAGCTCTAAATGTGTTTCGTGCAATTACAATTTTTACTGGTAACATTTGTACTTTATAGCACCTACTATCTATTTACCTAGTAAATGTGCAATATTTGTAACCCTACACTTTGAACAAAAATCAGGCAACTGAGTAACAACTAATTAAATTTAGACACTTATTGTATTGTTGAAGATTGATTGATGCGACCGCACCTCAAGGACGCTTTTTCCCTCTGCCAGATCCTACATCTGAAGTCCAGTAGACGCGCCACCTCCATGATCTGCCTGAACAGTCTCCCATCATTTAATCTTAGGTCTTCCCATTGGACAACGGGCTCTTGCCATTGGACAACGGACTCATGGAAAGCACTCCAATGTTCGTCTTAGTAACCAGCCCTCCTTCATTCTGCACACATGTGTAATGCGGTTGTAAACGGCCCTTCTGAGGTGCCGTCAGGGGGGGGAGGAGTTAGGTCACGTGGGGGGAGAGGGGTTGAGTATAGAAGGAGGGGAACCGGAAGAGCAGGGGGAGTGACGGGGAGCCAGGAACAGAGGAAGGCCACGTAGGGCGAAGCGGGGTGTGGCGAGATCGCCACGAACACGGGGGAAGCGAGGATCGGCACCGTAGGCCAGCGGTGACCGCCCCGAAGCAGCAAGGAGGCTGCAGTCAGCAGCGGGGCTGCACAGAGAGAGTGGGCAGCGGGTCTGCATACAGTGACAGCCAGAGGGTCTGCACATAGGGGTAGCAGCAAGTCTGCAGGGAGGAGGTTACAATAGATGAAGCAGAGAGTCAGAGGGGAGAGGAAGCTATAATAGCAGTGAATAGCCGGGGGCTACAAACACAGGAGTTATAACAGAGTGCCGTGTGGGTAAAGACGTGAACCTGAATAAAGACACGAAGACAGAAAGAAGTGTTCGAGTCCTTTTATTACACTGGAGTCAGAAGTGAAACGGCATGGCGAAACAACTGAGGAAGAAGAATATCCCATCTCCGGCGTCGGCTTCATCATCGGACGACGACGATCTTCCTCCTGAGGTCGGCTTCACTTCGGCGGAGGGAGAGATCCGTGAAGGCCCGGGTGTGGAGGAGGTTGCCACTGCGCCCGACCCATCTGCGTTGAAGGACGAAGATTTAAGATGGACCCGGATGGCGGAGCAACTGGCGACCTTAAAAACCGTCATCACGGAGTTGTGTGACCTTGTCACGCCAAGGGCGACGTTGGAAGGTGATGGTGGTGATCGGCAGGAGCCCGGGTCGTCTTCGATGGCGCCGCCATCGACCACGCGGCGTGAAGACGCCATCTTGGGCGTGGCGCACCACGGAAGGCGGGAAGCCGCCATCTTGGGGCCGCCACGAAGATCGTCCGCCATCTTGGCGACACCGCGTTGCGACGCCTTGCTGAACTTGCCGCCGGAAGAGTCGGTGACGGACGGAAGCAAACCAAGGAGCCGCAGTCGTCACCTTACGACTGTTAAGGAGTTCTCCATCGGGGGCGATTGGAGTGCGTTCGCTTGTCGATTTTTGGCGGCGGTACGAACGGCAAGGTGGACGGACGCCGAGGCGCTGGAGGTGCTTCCGACTCTCCTTGACGATGAGTCTGTTCGTTTTTTTCGCTCTATAAAAGCTGCGAAGAAGAAAACATTGCGTGGAGTGTTCGACGAAATGGCGGACGCGTACGAGCCACCGGATGACGCCCATCGCCGCTTCGTGCAGCGGCAACGCGCACCGGAGGAGTCGCCTGTAGCGTACAGGGGCGCCGTGCTGGAACTCGCGATGGCCGCTTACCCGGAGACGGAGCCTGACCTGCTGGAACCTCTCATCTTGGGGAAGATGTTGGAGTTATCCCGGGATCTGGGCATTCCTATGCCGGCTTGCGGTCACGAGAAACTCACGTCCCGGACCGCGGCTAAGTGTTTGGACGCCCAGTTCAATCTCCGCCGCTGGAAACAAGTCACGGCGTGGACGGGCGGTCCTGTCGTCGATGGGGGGGTCGTAGGGTGGGACCCTACAAAGGCCGTGTACGTGCCGGATGCGACCGGCCCAAAGGAGCTGTCGGCCGCCTCCACTCCGTGGCCGGCTCGAAGCGAGCCGGGGCCGCGGGCTCCGCCGCCGGCGCGGCCACGTCGGGACGGGGTGCCTGCTGCGCGCCGACCCGACGTCGACTGTTTCCGCTGCGGCCGTCGGGGCCACTATGCCAGGGACTGCTGGGCCCGGGTTCCGGGGCCGCCCCAGCAGGAGGCCTCGATCGCGGACGTCCCAAAGAAAGACCCTCCGGCACAGGCAAGTCGGTGCGCACCAGACACCCGGCAAGGCCTGACACCTCACTCATCGCCGTTGTTGTGCGACGCGGATGTTCTAAAATATGGGAGGCCAGTATCTGCGCCTTGTCGCTCGATAACGCAGTGGCGTAAGTTGGCTCGGCGGGTTGTCGCGGCCGCTACAGGTTCGTCCACTGTACCGGGGTCGATCCAAGGGGTGGACGTGCGTATTTTGGTGGATTCCGGGGCGTCCGCGACCATTATTTCGGATGTCATATTCCATCTTTTGAACATCCCACCGGGGGCCGTGAGGCCGGCTTACGCTTCCTGCATCGCTGCGAACGGGGGTAGTATGGGCATCGTGGGACAGGTGGACGCTAATATTTCTATCGGGGGGGTCTCGGCCTCGGGCGTTGTGTTAATTTCGAGGTCCCTGGCGGTTCCTTGCTTGTTGGGCACGGATTTTTTGGCTAAGATGCCCATTTTAATTAGAATCAATGAAAATTGCATTGAACTGCCAGGGGGCCGCAAATTGCCGTTTTTACAGTCCACCTGGGGGCGACCGGCTCCGGTTGCCCAGGTGCAGGCGTTATCGGAAGTTTCAGTTGATATTCCACCTGGCTCGCAGATGCTCATTCCCCTACGATACCGGAAGCCGGTTCCGGGTCGGCAGGGTGCTTGTGGAATTTTGCTGTCGCCGTCCGCCGCTGTTACGGGCGGATTGGCACTGGTGGGGGCGCAAACCATTGTCCGTCCGGATCAGCGCCCGTTTTTGCAGGTGTTAAATGCGACTTCTGAAAGCGTGTGTGTGCCGGCTGGTACCGTTGTGGCACACGCCACTACGGCGTTTACGGCTCAGAGTGACATTCCGGACGGGGGGCTGGTGGGTGGTGTTTCACATGACGGAGGGGTGGACGATCGTTGGATCGCCGAATTATGTGCGGAAAATTCGGCCCTTTCCGCTGAGCAGCGTTGTGCGATTCATAAATTATTAGCGAGCTATTCCGATGTGTTCAGCTCGGACGATTTGGACTTGGGACGCACCTCGCTGCTCTCTCATCACATCGAAACGGGGGACGCGGCCCCTATCCGCTTGAACTCGCGTCGGATGAGTCCGGCTGAGCGTGAGCACGTTCGAGGGGCAGTGGAAGACATGTTGAAAGCGGATATTATATCTCCGTCTAATAGCCCGTGGGGTGCGCCTGTCGTGTTGGTTAAAAAGAAAGATGGTAAATTACGATTTTGTGTGGATTTTCGGAAGTTAAATAAAGTGTCGGTGGCAGATGCGTATCCCCTGCCGCGTATGGACGATTCTCTCGACGCCTTGTCAGGGGCTAAGTTTTTTTCAACGCTAGATCTCTCTTCGGGCTTCTGGCAGCTTCCCCTTGACGAGCCCTCGCGGGAAAAGACAGCGTTCCGTACGCCGCAGGGGTTGTTCCAATTTAACTGTCTGCCGATGGGGTTGAATGCAGCCCCTGCCACCTTTCAGAGATTGATGGAGTTGGTATTGACGGGGTTGCAGTGGGAGACATGTCTCATTTATTTAGATGATATTATTGTCTTCAGCCACACATTTGATGAGCATTTATTGCGGTTGGAGGCCGTTTTTGCCAGAATGCGTTCTGCTAATTTGAAATTCAAGCCTAAGAAATGTCATCTACTGCAACGTTCCGTTCGATACTTGGGACATATTGTTAGTGCGGACGGGGTGGCCACGGATCCAGAGAAAACTGCGTGTGTCCGGGATTGGGCAACCCCCGCCACGGTGGGTGATGTGCGTCGGTTTTTGGGGTTCGCCTCATATTACCGGAGGTTTGTTCCGAATTTCGCTACTATCGCCAGGCCTTTGCATCTCCTTACTGGGAAGGGGCACAAATTTGTGTGGGGACCGCCGGAGGAGGCGGCGTTTCGGAGCCTGCGCGACCTACTGGCTACTGCGCCGACGTTGGATTATCCGGATTTTGAACATCCCTTCATTCTGGATACTGATGCGAGTGACACCGGGATTGGGGCGGTGTTGTCCCAGTCAAAAGGTGGTGTTGAGCGTGTGGTGGCGTACGGGAGTCGGGTTTTGTCTCCCGCGGAAACTCGTTACTGCGTCACTCGCAGGGAACTTTTGGCTATTGTGTATTTTCTCCGCCAATTTCGACCGTATCTGTACGGTCGGTCGTTTATTGTCCGAACGGACCATGCGGCCTTGCAGTACGCTCTTAAGATGGACCAGCCATCCGGACAATTGGCGAGATGGCTGGACACGTTGCAAGAATTCTCCTTCCAAATTCACCATCGGAAGGGTGTGCGTCACGCTAACGCGGACGCACTGTCCAGGCTGCCGCAACAATCCCCTTGTGCGTGTGCGTCGGGGACGCATAGGTGTGGACCGGCTCAGCCCCCCCCTCAACCTGTCGCGCGGGCAGTGGATGTTCTCGAACCTCCGCTTACACCGGGACCGGTTGAAGGGGGACCGGCTGACGGGATTTTGCGTCTTCCAAGGTCTGTGTGGATTCGGGAGCAAATGTTGGACGATTCTTTGGTGTCGTTACGGAAACGAACGGAGAAGGCGGGTAAGGAAGTCGGTGCGGGTGGTAATTCGGAAACTGCTCTCCGAGATGGGTTACTGATGTGGAGGGAAGGGATACAGGAACACTGGCGTCTCGTTGTGCCTGCGTCATTGCGCTATGAGTTGATTCGATCTTTGCACTGTGACACACTTTTACACCTGGGGGTGCAGAAAACCCTATTGACGCTGCAACGAGACTATTATTGGCACGGCATGACGACGGATGTCGTCGGTCACGTTCGCGCGTGTCCCGATTGTGCCCGCCGTAAGCCGCCTAAACATCCATATGTTCCGCCGATACAATCGATTAAAGTATCTCGGGTTAATGAGTTGGTGGCGTTAGATATTTTGGGACCCTTTCCGCCATCAGCTAAAGGGAATAAGTATTTACTGGTGGGGGTGGAGTACCTCTCTCGCTGGCCGATGGCCTGGCCCTTGCCTGACCAGTCAGCGGCGTCTATCACGGACGCCTTTCTATTTGGGTATGTAATGGACAAAGGGGCTCCGGAGAGGCTCCTTACGGATCAGGGACGTAACTTTTCGTCTAAATTGTTGGGGGAGGTGTGTGCGGCTCTTGGAACTAAAAAGATACGGACGTCCCCCTACCACCCGCAAACGGATGGTATGGTGGAACGGTTGAATCGGACTCTGTCCGCCATGCTGTGCCATACAGTCGGGGAAAACCAATCTGATTGGGATTTGCATATCCCTGGGGTGCTTTCGGCGTATCGCATGACGCCGCACGCGGCTACTGGATACTCGCCGTTTTTCCTTATGTACGGCCGTGAGAACGTGCCGCCGATTCATGACCAGTTGGGAACCGGTGCGAGGGGGCCTGTTAAGCCTCTTCCTGAGTATATTAAGGACAACGTTCGGCGTGTCGCTGAGGCGAGGGAAAATGCCCGCATGGCTACTGCCAAGGCTCAGGCCAGGAATGAGCGGTGTGCCCGACGTTCAAAGGGGGAGTGTCCCTGGAAAAAGGGGGACCTGGCCTGGCTTCATTGCCCACAGGTGCGGCCAGGTACATCTCCTAAATTACATCGACCTTGGCAGGGTCCGGTCCGCCTCATTGAGGTTCCCAACCCACAGTCGGCGCGTGTTCAGGTTGGTGCACGGCGTTGGTTCGTGCACACGTCCCGGTTGAAGCCATACATTGCCCCACGGCCGGATGCGTCATCTCCCCAAGTTGCCTTGCCGGGGTCTGTTGCTGCCGACTCGCCCTTGCCTGTGTCTGCTGACCTTGCGAGAGCGCCTGTCGTACCCTTCACAGACAAGCCGGCCGTGACAGCGCAGGGAGGAGGACCTTCCGCTTGTGGGACGCCGACCGGAGCCGCAGAACCCACGGGTCCTGCAGCTCTTCCTATCCCTCCGCGGACGCGAGTACGGGATGTTTCTGGACGCGAGCGGGACAGTGGCGGGCCTCCAATGGCGACGGAAGAACTTGCGCCCGTCGCCCCTAAAACCCTTCCACGTTCCCGCTCGGCGGGTGGGCCGCCGACCGTCCGGGACGGCCCGGCTACCCGTACTCGCTCGAAATCCCTCACGTTTCGTTAGATTGTGTTGTGTTGTGTTATTGTTATAATGTTCTTCAATGCTTCGTGTCTTTTTGCGTGTTGGCCCTTTACACCCGCATTGCTTTTCAGGTTGCAATTCAGCCGAGGTCGGCTGGATTTTCTTTAGGGGGGAGGGTGATGTAATGCGGTTGTAAACGGCCCTTCTGAGGTGCCGTCAGGGGGGGGAGGAGTTAGGTCACGTCGGGGGAGAGGGGTTGAGTATAGAAGGAGGGGAACCGGAAGAGCAGGGGGAGTGACGGGGAGCCAGGAACAGAGGAAGGCCACGTAGGGCGAAGCGGGGTGTGGCGAGATCGCCACGAACACGGGGGAAGCGAGGATCGGCACCGTAGGCCAGCGGTGACCGCCCCGAAGCAGCAAGGAGGCTGCAGTCAGCAGCGGGGCTGCACAGAGAGAGTGGGCAGCGGGTCTGCATACAGTGACAGCCAGAGGGTCTGCACATAGGGGTAGCAGCAAGTCTGCAGGGAGGAGGTTACAATAGATGAAGCAGAGAGTCAGAGGGGAGAGGAAGCTATAATAGCAGTGAATAGCCGGGGGCTACAAACACAGGAGTTATAACAGAGTGCCGTGTGGGTAAAGACGTGAACCTGAATAAAGACACGAAGACAGAAAGAAGTGTTCGAGTCCTTTTATTACACATGTTCTCCAACACCTATTGATATTTTCTCTTATGAACTTCTGAATTGTTTGAAACTCAATTCAAGTGATGTTCCTGTTTTTCTTGATTGTAATCTAAATTAATATTTGTATTAATGTGGGAATCTATTTAATAGTTTGATTACTAATACTTACAATGTATGTATTGGTTTTTATAATTTCTGCTGTTGAAACAATACTGCAAGTTTTTTTTTAAATCACCCCCTTCACCTCTATCCACCCAGCAGTATAAATGGGCACATCACAGTCAATCAGCAGGTCGTGTGTGTCGGCATGAATAGTGGGTACTCATACCTCTTCCAACATATCTGGTTAGTGTGGAAGAGTTAGCCAAATACCCTCTATTGCGGTGTGAGCAAGTATCGTAGTTCTGCACGTTTATAGGATGACTATATTTTCAGGGATGCACCTATACAACCTATTCTATATATTGTTCTCATAATTACATTCCTGTAATGCACGACACACACTTGGCAATTTCTCTTTCCCAGTGTTTCATTTATGCATTTATAGAGCTCAGAGCAGTAACTTCACGTTCTTAAGATAAACAGTCTTCGACCTGGGTTTTCTAGGAAGGCCTTTGATAAATTATTTTCCACCATGGAGTATTTGTTCAGCGTGTTTAACCATTTATAACACCACATATTCATTACTCCAGATTACACGCCATAGTGTAATGATAATAAAAGACAATGCATGTATATATTATAGGATATTTTTTGAGTAAGCTACAACATTTTTTAACTAAAACAACTGTTACAGTACAACTCTGAATTAAATAACATCCAATGCAATTACATCTCAATACGCTGTTTAAAGCGGGCATATATTTGAAATGTAGAGGAAGTCAGTCATAGGCAGAGGAAAAAAGTAAGGTATTTAGCCTGGACATGAACAGGGGCATAGAGCCGCAGAACGGATGATTGAGGAAAGGGAGTTCCAGACCATGCGGGCAGCAGAGGAGAACGAGCGACCCCCACTGAGCAATGATTGACTGGGTGAATTTAAAGAAAATTATTGGTTGTTGGAGCGGATAGTGGGAAGTATAGTGACACGTAGATAGGGGCGAGTCCATCAAGGATTTTAAATACAGGATGAGTGTGATCCTGAAATATATCTAAGATTGGACTGGAAGTCAGTTGAGAAACTGGAGCATTGGTGTGATGTGGGCTCGTGAAGGCTGGCAGCAGCATTCTGAATATCTTGGAATTTGGAGATGAGGGATGTGGGGAGGTATAGTAGAGAGTGTTACAACTGTCAAGACACGGGATGTGATGAAGGCATGGATGGAGGTCTCAACGCATGTATTTGCATACAGCATTTAAGTAATTATCACTTTTGACACAGCACGGCTCGGCTATTAAAGCTATATAATTGCAGTGTCTCGCACCCAGATCATTATGGCATTTTCTCAATGAGACAGTTTGAAAATGAGAAACACCGAGCCTACTGGTACATGACTTCAAAGTACTCAAAGGATGGTCTAATAAGATACATTTGCTTGCAAGAATACATCTTCCACATTAATGTATTCCTAATTATGTCTCCTTTACAATCATTGCTCTAATTATACAAAATATACAGAAACTTTCGACTTAAAGCTTTCGTGACTGCAGGGATTCATCTTCTTGGTTCTTTCGGTAAAGTCACGTAGAAGGGAAGTAATAAAATAATACAAATAAAACATAATAAAATAATTCTCACGACGTTTCGGCCACAACGCAAGCAGCCGTCCTCAGGTGAAAACCAGGTCTGTCGGGGAGACAGCGTCTGAATGAAACAGCACACGAACTTGGAGCATATATATAAGCTGGGTTGTCGAAGCGCCCTTTCCCCCCCTTCCAACCCAGCTTATATATATATGCTCCAAGCTCGTGTGCTGTTTCATTCAGACGCTGTCTCCCCGACAGACCTGGTTTTCACCTGAGGACGGCTGCTTACGTTGTGGCCGAAACGTCGTGAGAATTATTATATTTTGTTTTATTTGTATTATTTTATTACTTCCCTTCTACGTGACTTTACCGAAAGAACCAATAAAATACAGAAACTTTGTTACATAAACCGATTATGTAATTATGTTTCATCATATTCTTGGTTCTTTCGGTAAAGTCACGTAGAAGGGAAATAATAAAAATATTCTTTTAATACAGTGCGTGCCGCCCTCTAATAACAGTTGTAACCACAGGATGCATACATTTGGTTTGATTTATGTTTTTTTACACTTTAATCAATAGCTTACGACTGTATTAGATAACTAATCAAACGCCAATTCAAAAGCTGGTCGTCAGATAGCATATATAAAACTTTATTTCTTATTAGACTCGATGGTGTAAAGTGCGGTCTGGAACTCTTGTTATCCATCGTCTTTCTAGCCTATTTTTATGTGATGTGAAGAAGGGCCATTGCCTGACACGTCACCAATCATATACTTTTCATTTTAAGGCAGTGTTATTGACGGATGTGTTGAGTATTTTGTTCCTTTTCCTTATGCACCACTGGCAACGCAACAGCAGCATCACCAAATAATTGGAGTTAAAAGCACCATTCCATCGCTGTGGACAACTGTTGACCAGCACAACGTACACAGCAGTGTACAAAACTGCACTTGATTTCAGTGTCATGGGCAGAGGCTTTTTGCCAATAAGTTTGCACAGGCCATTGTGACCTATCAATATAAAATGTCAATGTTAATGAGACCAAGTGGGTTATTGGAGGTTCCCTCATGCGATCCCATGAGTGCAACTTCTCTCCTATCCAGGTGCCAGCGTTCAGTTCGGATTTTTGTTTGAATTTTGCAACCCCATCACTTCATTGGGCCATTGAGCCGATACCTGTGAATTGACTGATATATGCACGGAGGGTGGAAGCTATTCACCATGGATGATGTGTTGCCCTTCCCCAGCTTAACACATAGGTTTTCACGACCAATATTATCCATAATAAAGGATTTATTTGGGCTTAGATCACGTAAACATAAATGTGTAATTAAACCCGCTACCATCCGACAAAGCCAATTAATAAGGTTTGTCACATAAACAAAACATGCCAATTGGTTACTACTTCAGCACACCGATGTGTTGGGGAGTAAACCCACAACATTTACAATTCGAGTACTATGACATTTTGCTGGCAATTATAACCAGCTCCATCAGGCGATAGCCAGAATTGTGAGGAACAAAAAAAAATCTGTATTTATGCCATTCCCCTGTTTGTGGATGTATTTAGCGTTGTTTGCTTCTTCACTTATTGCATGGCAAACGTCAAGCAATCTTTGTAACTCCTGCATGAAGTGGGCTGTGATGGAAAAGTCTGCATTATCATCACAACAGGGCTGGCACTCATTGGCCACATCGTGTTGATGCAAAAACAAAAACAGAACTGCAAAATCAGCAAGCATTGTGCTCAGCACCAAATCATAATACATTTAACGCAGAAGTGCCCAAGCTGCAATGTGTGTTCAAGCCATGCGAGCTTGGCTTAGACTTGAGGATCAACCCCCCAATTGTTTAATTGCATGTAACAGTCACACCACGCCTCAGACGAGCAATCAGAATAAAATGTATTCAATTTAGAGGAATCTGATGAGCTATAAAGCTCTTTTTTACAGATGTCCAGTAGGGGCGTTGAGGTGCCGCCCCACCAAGCAGCTGGAGATGAGAAATGATTTATCTCGTAAAAAAAACTTTTCTATTAATAGTTTTGTTGTGTTTAAATATATGATTCTTTCAACGTGAACTGCCTAGTGAAGATAATATTTTAAGTTTTTCACATGAGAAACCGCTGCAACACCACAGTCTTATTTCTGCCTCAGGGAGGTCTCGGGGCGGCTGTGAAGGCGTCCGAGTGAGAGATTTCCCTTCATTCACTGCGATTCGCTTGCATTTTAGCCACGCCGTTTGAGACCCATTCAGGGTGGTAAAAAAGGCGCCGAAGGGGGCCATCCATAAATTACGTCACGCACCCAGGTGGGGGAGGGGGGGTCAGACATTTGTGACGATGTGTGACGATGGGGGGGGGAGGGGGTGTTTGAGAAATGTGACGTCACATCAAAATGTGCAACTTTAAATAAATATAGACAACACGTTCTACTTAATTAAATAGACTTTTTAATACATGTTTTCTCCTACAACATGAGAGTGCAGTGCCACATTAAATACACACTACAATGATAATAGTTTAAAGCGATTTGAAGCATGTTTAATTTTTTTGGGGAGGGGGGCAGAGCTTTGTGACGTCATATTGGAGGGGGGGTCTGACGTTTTGTGACGCCGTGTGACGAAGGGGAGGGGGGGTCCAAATCGTCCAAAATCGCGTGACGTCATTTAGGGACGGCCCCAAGGCTGTAATGAGACGATGTCACAACGCGAGGTTGCACTGTGCAAATATAGCAGCTCACGGCCTACACGCCCTCGGAGGAAACAACAGCAATGGCGATGGCAGTAGGTGCAGCAAACGAAGAATTAGCAACGAACACTATGGAGTCATCTTCTTGGTTCTTTCGATAAAGTCACGTAGAAGGGAAGTAATAAAATAATAAAAATAAAACATAATAAAATAAAATTATTTTATTTTTATTATTTTATTACTTCCCTTCTACGTGACTTTACCGAAAGAACCAAGAAGATGAATCCCTGCAGTCACGAAAGCTTTAAATCGAAAACTATGGAGTCACACCTAGATATTCAATTTGAAAGGATGACAATGCGGGAGAAGTTGAATGTCAAACAACTGGGTCCTGATCAACCTAGTTGAGGGTCATGGGGACAGCATTGTTTTGTATTGTTCATAAATGCCTACCGTTTGTAGATGAGAAAGTTATATCACTTTCATGGGAATGCCAATAGCATGACCAGGATTTTCTTAATTAGAACACCATCATTTCAGAGGTCACTTTACAACAGCACCACCTAGTGGAAATGTCACGAGCAGCCACTGCAAATACACTTTTTTTTTATCTTACCAGGCCCACTGAGCTATTACCTTATTTTTTCAGAAGCGACCTGGCCAAAAATGATAGCTCAACGAAGTGGAATATCTCGTGTAATTTTAGAGTGGCCAAATACATGCGTTAGGGTTAGGGATTATGATTAGGGGTTAGGGTTAGGATAAGTTGGGGTTTAGGGTTAGGTTAGAGTTATCGTTCGGATAGGGTTAGGGGTTGGGAGTTATGGTTAGGTTTAGGGGTTAGGGGTTAGGGTTGCAGGTTAGGGATTAGGGTTCGGGGTAAGGAGTTACGATTATGGGTTAGGGGTTAGGGTTTAGGGTTAGTGGTGCGGGTTAGGGTTAGGGGTTAGGGTTCGGGATAAGGGTTAGGGGTTAGGGTTAGCGGTTAGGGTTAAGGGTTAGGAGTTAGAGTTAGGGGTTCGGGTTAGCAGTTAGGTTTAGGGATAGGGTTAGGAGTTAAGGGTTACGGTTTGGGGTTAGGGTTAGGGTTGGGGGGTAGGGTTAGAGGTTAAGGGTTTGGGTTAGGGGTTATGGTTACAGGTTGGGGTTAGGGGTTACGGTTATGGGATAGGGGTTATGGTAAGGGGTTAGGGTTAGCGGTTAGGGTTAGGATTAGGATAGATTGAGGGTTTAGGGTTCGGTTAGAGTTAGGGTTCAGATAGGGTTAGGGGTTGGGAGTTATGGTTAGGTTAGGTTTAGGGTTAGGGGTTACGGGTTAGGGTTTAGGGGTTAGGGTTTAGGGGTTAGGGTTGCAGGTTAGGGGTTAGGGTTCGGGGTAAGGAGTTACGATTATGGGTTAGGGGTTAGGGTTTAGGGTTAGTGGTGCGGGTTAGGGTTAGGGTTTAGGGTTCTGGATAGGGTTAGGGTTTAGGGTTAGCGGTTAGGGTTAGTGATTAGGGTTAGGGTTAGCAGTTAGGGTTAGTGGTTAGGGTTAGCGGTTAGGGTTAAGGGTTAGGAGTTAGAGTTAGGGGTTCGGGTTAACAGTCATGTTTAGGGATAGGGTTAGGAGTTAAGGGTTACGGTTTGGGGTTAGGGTTGGGGGGTAGGGTTAGAGGTTAAGGGTTTGGGTTAGGGGTTATGGTTACAGGTTGGGGTTAGGGGTTAGGGGTTATGGGTTAGGGGTTAGAGTTAGAGGTTAGGGTTAGGGGTTAGGGTTAGAGACTAGGGTTAGTGGTTAGGGTTTAGGGTTAGGAGTTAGTTTTAGGGGTTCGGGTTAGCAGTTATGTTTAGGGATAGGGTTAGGAGTTAAGGGTTACGGTTTGGGGTTATGGTTAGGGGTTACAGTTATGGGTTAGGGTTCGGGGTTAGGGGTTACGGTTAGTGGTTAGGGTGTAGGGGTTAGGATTTGTGGTTTGGATTAGGGGTTATGGTTAGGGTTTGGGGTTAGGCTTTAGGGTTCGGGGTTAGGGTTAGGTGTGAGGGTTAGGGGTTAGGGTTAGAGATTAGGGTTAGCGGTTAGGGCTACCAGTTAGGGTTAGGAATAGGGTTAGGGGTTAGGGGTTAGGGTTTCGGGTTAGGGATTAGGGATTAGGCGTTAGGTGTTAGAGGCGAGGGTTTGGGTTAGGGTTAATAGGGATAGGGTTAGTGTTATGGGTTTGGGTTACAAAGTCAGGATTAGGGGTTGGGGTAAGGATTAGGATTAGGTTAGGTAGGGTTATGGTTATGGGTTAGGGTTTAGAGTTAGGGTTAGCAGTTAGGGATAGGGGTTAGGGTTAGGGGTTGGAGGTTAGGAGTAAGGATTAGGGTTGTGGTTAGGGTTCGGGTTAGGGGTTAGGGGTTATGGGTTAAGGTTATGATTTGGGGTTAGGGTTAGGAGATACGGGTAAGGGGTTAGAGGTTAGGGGTTAGGGTCAGGGGTTAGGGTTCTAAGTTTCGTTTCGTGGTTAGGGTTAGCGGTTAGGGTTGGCTGGTAGGGTTAGGGTTACGGTTTGGGGTTAGGGTTGGGGGTAGGGTTAGAGGTTAAGGGTTTGGGTTAGGGGTTATGGTTACAGGTTGGGGTTAGGGGTTAGGGGTTACGGTTAGGATTTAGGGTTAAAGGTTAGCGGTTAGGGTTAGGGGTTAGGGTTAGAGACTAGGGTTAGTGGTTATGGTTAGGGGTTAGGAGTTAGGGGTTCGGGTTAGCAGTTAGGTTTAGGGATAGGGTTAGGAGTTAAGGGTTACGGTTTGGGGTTAGGGTTAGGGGTTACAGTTATGGGTTAGGGTTCGGGGTTACGGTTAGTGGTTCAGGCATAGGGGTTAGGATTTGAGGTTAGGGTTAGGGGTTATGGTTAGGGTTTGGGGTTAGGTTCAGGGTTAGGGGTTAGGTGTGAGGGTTAGGGGTTAAGGTTAGGAGTTAGGGTTAGAGGTTAAGGTTAGCGGTCAGGGTTACCAGTTAGGGTTAGGAATGGGGATAGGGGTTATGGTTAGGGGTTATGGTTACGGTTAGGTGTTAGCAGTTAGTGATAGGGGTTACGGTTAGGCGTTAGAGGTTAGGGTTGGGGGTTAGGGTTGGGGTTAGGGTTAGAAAGTTAGGATTAGGGTTAGGAGTTTGGATTAGAGGTTAGGGGTTATGGGTTAAGGTTAAGGGTTAGGGGTTAGGGTTAGGGATTAAGGATAGGGGTTAGGGGATACGGGTAAGGGGTTAGGGTTCTAGGTTTCGTTTAGTGGTTAGGGTTAGCAGTTAGGCTTTGTTGTTAGGGTTTGCTGTTAGGGTTATGGTTTGGGGTTAGGGGTTCAGGTTATAGGTTAGGGTTAGGGTTGGGGAGTAGGGTTAGATGTTAAGGGTTTGGGTTAGGGGTTATGGCTACAGGTTAAGGGTTACGGTTAGGGGTTAGGGTTAGAAGTTAGAGGTTAGCGGTTAGCGGTTCAGGTTAGGGATAGGGTTAGGGGTTAGGGTTAGAGACTAGGGTTAGTGGTAAGGGTTAGCGGTTCGGTGTTAGGGTTAAGGGGTAGGAGTTAGGTTTAGGGTTTCGGGTTAGCAGTTAGGTTTAGAGATAGGGTTAGGAGTTAGGGGTTACAATTATGGATTAGGGTTAGGGGTTACAGTTAGTGGTTAGGGCGTAGGGGTTAGGATTTGGGGTTAGGGTTACAGGTTAAGGTTAGGGGTTAGGATTAGTGGTTAGGGTTAGCGGTTAGGGTTACCAGTTAGGGTTAGCAATAGGGATATGGGTTATGGTTAGGGGTTATAGTTACGGTTAGGCATTTGGGTTAGGGGTTAGGGATTAGAGGTTAAAGATTAGGTTTAGGGATTAGGTGTAATGGGTTCTGGAGACACTTGTAGAGGTAACTTGTTTATTACAACCCAACACTCTCCAACAGTCCAACTCTCCAACAGTCCTGACACTCCAACTCTCCAACACTCCTGATACTCTGTTACAGCCTAGGTACACAGCCTAGGTACACAGCCTAGATACTCTACTCTGGCTACGCTCTGGAACTCGCCTCACGAGGTCGTAGAGTCGGGAGTTCTAGAGTCCCATCACTGGCTCTCACAGCGTCCCAGGGTCCTCCGATGGCTGGTCTTGGGTCTTGGGTCTTGAGCTACGACTGGCCCTGATCGTCCAGGGAGCTCCGCTTTTATGCCCAGTCCCCAACGAGGGGTGGGGCCGTGTGCGCCCCCAGATATCCCACAGAGCACATACAGCCCCCCCCTTTGGCGGCGCCAAGGGGATTAAGCGCCTGGGAACCCAATGCCTGGCGCCAAGGGGATTAAGCGCTAGCCCGCCCAGGGACCCAGAGCCCCCAGCAGCCCCTCCCTTCTTATGTCACTACATTACCCCCCTCTACGTAGCCTCCAGCCGTCCCGGCTGTCAATAATTAGAAAGTTTAAATTAACGAAAGGGAGAGAGAGAAAAAAAATACGCGAGCCTCAACAGGAAAAGAAAAGAGAACAAGAAAGCAACCATAAATACCATAACCAACCTGTACAACTTTACACTATATACAAGCATCGATCAACAAAAAGGTGAAGCAATGACACGTGAACAAACGACCCGCGGCACACCTAGCCCTCCTCGGGATCCGCATAGAACATTACATGTCAACCGTTAGCACCCCCCGCCTTTTCAACATGGCGCCTCCATCCTAAAACTGCGCACGTCGGCCATATCGGGGGGGAATTTCCGTGTTACCACCCCACCGCCTTTCTGACGCGGCATCACAACCAGTAGCACGCATCGGCCATATCGGGGGGCTTCAACCCAGTCTCTCTCCAAGACTCGCATTGCAGCATATAGCTGTACCGACCGAGCTGAGACCCAATCTCTCTCCAAGACTCGCATCGCAGCATATAGCTGTACCGACCGAGCTGAGACCCAATCTCCCTCCAAGACTCGCATCGCAGCATATAGCTGTACCGTTCGATCTGAGACGACCCATCGTTCACTCCCTGCACAACATGCACCCTAACAACTGAGGGATACAGTCCCAACGTAACGGGACAACTACACCTGAACACCACGAATCTCCAGCCCACTGTTTCAACGCGCCTCGGAGTGTTTCAATCTCCGGGCCGTCAGGGCGAGCCTACTGCTCCAGACGCACTACGGAGGGTCTCAACCTCCGGGCCGTCAGGTCAAGCCGTCAGCTACTCCATGACGGGACCACACTCTCCGAGCCATGTGAGCGCACAGCCCACTAGGCTAGACATGCCACGGAGTGTTTCAATCTCCGGGCTGTCAGGTCAAGCCGTCAGCCATAGCATGACGGGACCACACTCTCCGAGCCATGTGAGCACACAGCCCACTAGGCTAGACATGCCACGGAGTGTCTCTATCTCCGGGCTGTGTGGTCAAGCCGTCAGCCATAGCATGACGGGACCACAACTCTCGTGTTAGATACGCAACACCCACTGGGCCATCCTGGTCAGGATCTGCACCCCAAGATATTTGAGAGCCAGCATGACAATTCTAAATCCTTGGCAGCATGTCACCATCTCAAGATAAATGCCCCATACAGTCTATTCATCGTTAACAATGACAGCACAAGCTATACATTAACAATCACGAACAAAGCTCAATACAAACCATACATTGTTAACAATCACAAGCAAAGTTTCGCACACATTGACAACACTCACGAGCGAAGCTCCACACAGTTTACCCAACAACAATCAAGACAACGAAGAGAATGTCAACAAAAAAATCATTAATCCGGAGCGCGTAAATGTACGAAATGTCAGGGGCCTGGTCTCCCGACCTCCAACCTTTGGCCAGAGCAGCAAAGGCGGCGACCAGCGTGTCGGTCGATGTGCCGGCCCCGGCGCCGGTTACAGTAAGAATGGCGCCCTCACTGTCCGGTCGCAGCGCTGATGACGCGGTATGCTAGGTTGCAAACAGCTGTCACCCGGCGGTGAGGGACGCAGCGCTGATGACGCGGCGTTGCTAGGTTGCAGACAGCTGTCACCCGGCGGTGAGGGACGCAGCGCTGATGACGCGGCGTTGCTAGGTTGCAAACAGCTGTCACCCGGCGGTGAGGGACGCAGCGCTGATGACGCGGCGTTGTTCGGTTGGACAGCGCTGAGCCCAGAAGTGATATCACTCCCAGCAGCCACTGCTCCCCCGGCAGAAGTGACGACACACCCGGATGTATTTGCGGCGGGAACGGCTGCCATCTTTGTGTTGGAGCCGGCGGAATGGCGCGGCCGCTGCGCCGCCTCTCTCCCTCCTGCCTCCGCCTGTGAGCGACACATGTCGTCCAGGATGGAGACGGTGGCGTGGAGCAGCTCAGTGAGGCGAAGCAGCGCCTCCTCCATCACTGCTCCCGACGCTGGAGAGGGGACGGTCGGCGGAGCAGACAGCTGTTCAGCCGGCGGTGCAGCGTCGCTGTCGGCTGGCGTTGGCCGCCCCATTGCTGCTTGTTCCTCGACATCGTCGTCAGGACTGAAGGTACGTGGCTTACTTCTTGTCTCCATAGCCACTTCTGACGCCAAAAGTAATGGGTTCCGGAGACACTTGTAGAGGTAACTTGTTTATTACAACCCAACACTCTCCAACAGTCCAACTCTCCAACAGGTACACAGCCTAGGTACACAGCCTAGATACTCTACTCTGGCTACGCTCTGGAACTCGCCTCACAAGGTCGTAGAGTCGGGAGTTCCAGAGTCCCACCACTGGCTCTCACAGCGTCCCAGGGTCCTCCGATGGCTGGTCTTGGGTCTTGAGCTACGACTGGCCCTGATCGTCCAGGGAGCTCCCCTTTTATGCCCAGTCCCCAACGAGGGGTGGGGCCGTGTGCGCCCCCAGATATCCCACAGAGCACACACAGCCCCCCCCTTTGGCGGCGCCAAGGAGATTAAGCGCCTAGGAACCCAACGCCTGGCGCCAAGGGGATTAAGCGCCTGGCCCGCCCAGGGACCCAGAGCCCCCAGCAGCCCCTCCCTTCTTATGTCACTACATAGGGTTAGGGATTAGGGATAAGGGATTAGGTGTTAGGTGTTAGGTGTTAGGGGTGAGAGTTTGGGTTAGGGTTAATAGGGTTAGGGTTAGTGTTAGGGGTTAGGGGTTTGGGTTACAAAGTCAGGATTAGGGGTTGGAGTAAAAATTTTGGTTATGAGTTAGGTTAGGTAGGGTTGAGGTTTAGAGTTAGGGTTAGGTATTAAAGGTTTGGGGTTAGGGTTAGCTGTTAGAGATAGGGGTTAGGGTTAGGCGTTAGAGGTTAGGGGTTAGGGGTTTGTGGTTAGGGTTAGAGGTTATGGTTGGGGTTAGGGGTTAGGGTTAGAAATTTAGGATTAGGGTTAGGAGTTTGGATTAGGGTTAGGGGTTATGGGTTAAGGTTAGGATTTGGGGTTAGGGATAGGGTTCAGGGTTAGGGTTAGAGGTTCAGGGTGATAGGTTAGAGTTCGGGTCAGGATTAGGGTTTACGGGTTAGGGTTAGGGGTTATGGGTTAAGGTTAGGAGTTAGGGTTAGGGGTTAACTTTAGGTTCACGATTAGGGGTTAGGGTTACGGTTAGGGGTTAGGGTTTGGTGTGAGGGTTAGGGGTTAGGGTTAGAGACTAGGGTTAGTGGTAAGGGTTAGTGGTTAGGGTTAGGGGTTAGGGTTAAAGGTTAGGAGTTAGGGTTAGGGGTTCGGGTTAGCAGTTAGGTTTAGAGATAGGGTTAGGAGTTAGGGTTAGGGTTAGGGGTTACAGTTATGGGTTAGGGTTCGGGGTTAGGGGTTACAGTTAGTGGTTAGGGTGTAGCGTTAGGATGTGGGGTTATTGTTAGGGTTTGGGGTTAGGGTTTAGGATTAGAGGTTAAGGTTAGGTGTGAGGGTTAGGGGTTAGGGGTTAAGGTTAGCGGTTAACGTTAGGGGTTAGGATTAGAGGTTAGGGTTAGCGGTTAGGGTTACCAGTTCGGGTTAGGAATAGGAGTAGGGGTTATGGTTAGGGGTTATGGTTACAATTAGGCATTTGGGTTAGGGGTTAGGGTTAGGGGTGAGGGTTTCAGGTTAGGGATTAGAGGTTAGAGATTAGGGTTAGGGATTAGGGTTAGGGATTAGGGTTAGGGATAAGGGATTAGGCGTTAGGTGTTAGGGGTGAGAGTATGTGTTAGGGTTAATAGGGTTAGGGTTAGTGTCAGGGGTTATGGGTTTGGGTTACAAAGTCAGGATTAGGGGTTGGGGTAAGGATTAGGGTTATGGGTTAGGTTCGGTAGGTTTAGGGTTATGGTTATGGGTTAGGGGTTAGAGTTAGGGGTTAGGGTTAGCAGTTATAGATAGGGGTTAGGGTTAGGCGTTAGAGGTTAGGGGTTAGGGTTAGGAGTTATGGTTGGGGTTAGGGGCTAGGGTTAGAAAGTTAGGGTTAGGGTTAGGAGTTTGGATTAGGGTTAAGGGTTATGGGTTAAGGTTAGGATTTGGGGTTAGGGTTAGGGGTTAGGGGATACCGGTAAGGGGTTAGATGTTAGGGGTTAGGGTTCTAGGTTTCGGTTAGTGGTTAGGGTTAGCGGTTAGGGGTTAGGCTTTGCTGTTAGGGTTACGGTTTGGGGTTAGGTGTTAGGGTAGGTGTTAGGGTTAGGTGTTAGGGTTAAGGGTTAGGGTTAAGTGTTAAGGGTTAGGGTTAAGGGTTAGGGTTAATGGTTTGGGTTAGGGGTTATGGGTTAGGGGTTAGGGTTTAGGGGTCAGGGTTAGGGTCCGGGGTTAGGGTTAGAGGTTCAGGGTGATAGGTTAGAATTCGGGTCAGTGTTAGGGTTTAGGGGTTAGGGTTAGGCGTTATAGGTTAAGGTTAAGAGTTAGGGGTTAACTTTAGGTTCACGGTTCGGGGTTAGGGTTACAGGTTCGGGTTAGAGGTTAGGGTTCACAGTTAGGGTTACCAGTTAGGGTTAGGAATAGGGTTAGAAGTAATGGTTAGGGGTTATGTTTACGGTTAGGATTTTGGGTTAGGGGTCAGGGGTTAGAGTTTCGGTTAAGTTAGAGATTAGGATTAGGGATTACAGTTATGGATTAGGGTAAAGGATTAGGGAGTAGGCGTTAAGTGTTAGGGGTGAGGGTTTTGGTTAGGGTAAGTATTATTAGGGTTAGGGTTAGTGTTAGGGGTTAGGGGTGTGGGTTAAGGGTTAGAGGTTAGGGTTAGCAGTTAGGGATAAGGGTTAGGGTTAGGCATTAGCGGTTAGGGGTTAGGGGTAAGGGTTAGGATTTGGGGTTGGGTTAGGGTTAGGGGTTAGGGGTTAGGGTTTGGGGTTAGGGTTAGAAAGTTAGGATTAGGGTTAGGAGTTTGGATTGGGGTTAGGGGTTATGGGTTATGGATTAAGGTTAGGATTTGGGGTTAGGGGTTAGGGGATACGGGTAAGAAGTTAGAGGTTAGTGGTTAAGGGTTAGGGTTAGAGGTTTCGGTTAGCGGTTAGGGTTAGCAGTTAGGGTTAGGGATAGGGGTTAGAGTTAGTGCTTAGGGTTTGGGTTAGCGGTTAGGGTTAGGGGTTAGAAGTTTGGGTTAGTGGTTAGGGTTAGCGGTTAGGGTTTGCAGTTAGAAATAGGGTTAGAGGTTAGGGGTTAGGGTTAGTGTTTAGGGTTCGGGTTAAAGGTTAGGGTTACGGGTTAGGGGTTCATGGTTAGGGGTACGGTTAGGAGTTAGGCTGAGGGGTTAGGGTTATGGTTTGGCGGTTAGGGTTATGGTTAGAGGTTAGGGTTGGGAGTTAGGGTTAGAGGTTAAGGGTTTGGGGTTAGGGTTTTGGGTCAGGGTTAGGGGTTAGGTGTTAGGGTTAGAGGTTCAGGGTGATAGGTTAGGGTTCGGGTCAGGGGGTTAGTTCGTAAGCAGTACGGGGGTCCGCAGCGGCAAGATGAAGCGCACATTTTGGAGCACTGACCAAACACGCTGTGAGCGTACATATGTAATATCTCAATAATGGCGGGAGACGAGTTGACGGGGCAGCACTTATTTATTAACACTGGTTGCACAGTAACAGGCACAGCCGAGATAACTCGGCCACGCACTCAGTTTCTCCCGTAAGGTACGCATGCCTAACTCGCCTCGTACTCAGGCTCTCCAGCTACGCTCTCCCCACTAGGAGCTATCAGACCCGCCTTGCCAGGGCACGGGTCTCGACCACTGGGTTACACAGCCCGGCCCTTATAAGGACGTCGGGCCGTGAATCCCAAGGCCTCGCCTCTGAGCCTCACAGAGTCCCTGCCCTTACAAGGGCAACGGGGCTAGGGGTCTCAGGGCCTATCTCTTCCTCCGTCTTCTGTCTTCACTGGTTAACGACTCCCCGAGTGCCCTCGCACATCGCCTTACATAGCCCTCCGCTCCAGGGGGGCGGGGCCTATGTGGACCGCGATGTGGACACCCGCTTGCGGACCGTGATGTAGCCACCCCCCCACGCGCTGTCTCACAATCCTCCCCGCCAGCACGTACCACCACTACATCACCCCTCCCACATAGCTCGCAGCCGGCCCGGCAGCAAAAAAAACCCTCTCCGCATGTGCGCCCTGTAACACCAACGAAACACAACACAACACAATCCCCGCAATAAATCCGAACATTAAACAGTAATAACAACGAACATATGTACACACCGACGAGTAACCCGAATAAAGTATTTACAAGAATGACGTGTCCAGCGTCCACTCGACCCCCTGCCCCCCCGCTCGCCCCTTGAACGGAACATTAGAACGGTCGGACGGACGGGGAACGCTGTGACGAAACGACCCGGCGGAACCGTCGCGTCCCCCCCCCCCAGTCAGGAAAAGTGGCGCGACCTAGCGCGGGTCCACCTGGCCGGTCCATCGTACGGGACAGGACGTGTTTGGCCGTCCGGTGGCTCCAGCAGTCCAGGAAGGCACGGAGCAGGCTTGGAAGAACCGCACGTGCCTCGAGGATCCGGTCGCCGACGGTCGGCAGCCGTCAGTTCCGAGACATCTGGGAGCGGATCAGGCGGAGACATGTGAGGATCAGGCGGAGACATTTCCCTCCCTGAGTCGATGGCCACATCACATGCTCGGTCATCACGACATAAAGGAAGGTCATATGGTGCCGAGAACGGTTTCAGCCGGGAGGGGTGAACGTACCAACGGCGCTTTCCCCATTTTATCTGAATGCACTGGGGTCGTGCAACCCGCAAGACTTGCACGGGTCCCCGCCATGGCCTCAGCAGTTTAGGGGATGTAGCAAACGGCGCATGCGGGCAGTGCAGCCAGGCGCTATTGCCCGGTTTCCATTCGTGCACGTACACCTTTCGTGCACACAACTGCTCGTTAGCAATTTGGCGAGACCTCGAATTCAGCTTTGCAGCCTACCGCGCTTCTGCCAGTTTCGCTATGTTAAATTGAATATGGTCGGCCAATTTAGATTTAGGCCGCGGATCGGGAATCCCCAGCTGGGCCTCCATGGGCGGATCGGCCTCCCGACCGTACATGAGATAAAATGGGGAAAACCCCGTAGCCGCATGGGGGGCCATCCTGTACGCGGCGAGGACACATAGGGACCTGCAAGTCCCAGTTAACCTGAACCTCGCATACCTGTTGGCATAACATGGAAGTAATCGTCCTGTGGAGTCGCTCCACCATCCCATCAGTCTGTGGGTAGTACGGGGAGGTACTCACTTTTTTTGTACCCAAAAGGTCGCACACCTCATGCAGTAAAACGCTCGAAAAAATGTTTCCCTGGTCGGTCAGCAAGCGTTCGGGAGCACCCTTGTCCAAGACATGGCCCTGGACAAAGGCGTCCGCCACGGCCGCTGCCGATTGGTTGGCAAGCGGCCACGCCATGGGCCATCGAGTGAAGTATTCCACGCCAATCAGCAGGTAATTGTTACCCCTAGGCGTCACCGGAAAAGGCCCCAAGATATCCAGCGCAACGAGCTCGTTCGTGCGCAAGACCTGAATGGACTGTAGCGGTGGATTAGCCGCAATGGGCGGTGGTTTCTGTTGAGCGCACCCTACACACCCCTTGAGTATGTTCACCACATCGCTCCCCATCCCCGGCCAATAATAGTCCCGCTGGAGCAGGGCGAGCGTTTTGCTAACTCCTAGATGCAAGACGCGTTCGTGAGCGGCCAGAACAACTCTACCCCGCATAGCAAACGGCACGACAAGCGCGTGTCGCCGGGACATACTGTCCCACCTCATGAGTAGGCCCTGTTTAAGCACCCAGGAGCCGGCTCCCTTTTGCCCTCCCTCAGGACCCCCTGCCCTACGACGCAACGCAAGTAGGGAGCTGTCAGCCATTTGGAGTCGGCCCCACTCAATAAGAGGCAACGCAAGTAGCGAGTCCCCGCCCGTAGGAGTAGCGGGAACATCGACCCGCGGCGCATCGGCGGCAACGACCAACTCTCCCCCAGGGATGGCGACATGCGGCTTACAGCGCGCCGACCCCAGAAAACACGCACATTCGGAACGAGGCGACAACCGCGACAGGGCATCCGCGTTGGTGTGGCGCAACCCCTTATGGTAAGTGGCCGTAAATTGGTAGTCCTGGAGGACCTCCAACCACCGTGATAATTGGCCCGAGGGCTGGGCGACCCGTAACGCGTATTGAAGCGCCGCATGGTCCGTACGGACCGTAAAATGACGGCCGTAGAGATACGGTCTGAATTGCTGTACAAAAAAACGATAGCCAGCAACTCGTGACGGGTCACACAGTAGCGCTGTTCCGCTGGTGACAAAACCCTGCTACCGTAGGCGACCACCCGTTCGACTCCCCCGACCACCTGTGAGAGCACCCCCCCAATGCCTGTGTTACTGGCATCCATGTCTAGCAGGAAGGGTTTCGTAAAGTCAGGGTAACACAAGGGCGGAGCACTCACCAAGGCGACCCGAAGGGAGCAAAACACGGCCTCCTCCTCTGGCCCCCAGTGAAACCTCACCCCTTTAGCTGTCAGAGCATGCGGTGGTTTGGCTATAGTGGCGAAGTGCTCAACGAAACGGCGGTAGTAGGAAGCAAACTCGATGAAACTGCGGACCTCAGTAACCGACGTGGGCGTCGGCCATAAACTGACACAGTGTGTCTTCGCGGGATCGGTGGAGATCCCCGAACGGCCGACAATGTGCCCCAAGTACCGTACGGATTCCCGAAGTAGGTGGCATTTTGCCGGTTTAAACTTTAACTTAGCCGATCGCATCCTCAAGAACACCCCCCTTAAGCGTTGGAGGTGCTCCTCGAAAGTTCGACTGAAAACGATGACATCGTCAAGGTAAATCAAGCAGGTATCCCATTAGAGACCAGACAAAACCAATTCCATAAGCCTCTGGAACGTGGCGGGAGCAGAATGGAGTCCCATGGGCAAACGATTAAACTGAAACAGGCCTTACCGGGGTCCGGAATGCGGTCTTTGGTTTGGACTCGTCATCGAGCAGCAATTGCCAGAATCCCGACAGTAGGTCTAGCGTAGAAAAATAACGCGCCCCCGCTAATGCATCCAGAGATTAATCCATTCTGGGGAGCGGATACGCGTCAGCCACGGAGATCTTATTGAGGCAGCGGAAATCAACACAAAATCGCAAGGACCCGTCTTGTTTTTAACAAGCACGATGGGTACTCCCCATGGACTGGATGAGGGCGAAATGATGTCGGCGGTCAGCATGTCATTGACGGCCGATTGAACGTGTTCCTTCTCGGTTGGGCTTAACCGGAAAGGATTCTGCCGAATCGGGGCCACATCACCCGTTTCAATGTGGTGGCGTGGCCGCAGTTGAAGCACGTGACGAGAGACGTCGCAGGTTTCGGTTGCTCCAGCTTGCGGGTCGATCGCAGGGGCGAACGACCACCCGACCTCCAATCCCCCAGTCTCGCTGTAGCGAATGCCTCCTCCCGAGGCAGAACGACTTGGGGGTCGGTGTCCACCGGGGCAGGAGTTGAGACCGCGGCAGATGCGCAGACGACCGTCTGCTTCCGTTTCAGGACCTCGTGTGCCTGGATGCTCGTTGCAACCCGCAACGAACAAATGTCCACCTCGTCCGCGGTGTTGATGGGGACCCCCAGGTCCTGGGCTAACGCCAGCAGCTGTTCCATCACCATGGCGTCCTGCCCCTCCTCGTCCATGCGAGGAAAGGCGGCGTCCGCGAGAGCAAGCAGCGCTGTGCGGTAGGCGAGTGTAGTTTCCGTGTCCCCCTTCCGTCGCCTGTAGAATTGATGGCGGCAGGCCGAGGGTGGTCCATACACCTTGGCCATGAGGCCCAGCACGGCTTTGAGTGTGGAGCGGCCCGATCTCGGGGTGGACCTGAAGGCCGCGAGCGCGTCGTCGTCCAGCATCGCAGGTAGCGCCCGTAGCGCCGTAGCGTCGGACCACCCCGACATTTCTTGATGGGTGAGGAATCTCCGCTGGACGGCTCCCCAGTCACCCCCCTCAGCTTTGAAGGCCGTCAACGCGGGAAGTCGCTGTTGAAACACCTGGTCGTCTTCCGATAGATTATTTTCCCGCGTTGCGCCGTCGGTATGGGAAATGGCGGCCCCGTCCATGGGTGGTGCATGACGACTTGTGGCGCGCGCCGATGACGTGAGCGGCGGAGAGTGGAGGTCCTCGGTCACCTGGTGCTCGCGATTCCCGCCAATTGACGGGCGCTCCGTAAAAATGGCGCCATTTCCAAAGTCAGAGGCGCGAAGCGCATTTTGGCAGGAATCTCCTGCGCGCCCCTTCTCGACGTTCGCCGTCGTCCTTCCACCTCCCGATGCGGTGATCTCTGCCAAAATGGACGCCGCGGCGAGTAGCAGCTCCGCCAGGCGAGAGTGCGCATCCTGGAGTCCGGTGTCGGCCCCCAGCGGAGCGTCGTGCATCCCCGAAAGGTTCTGTGGCGTCGACATCTCCTCTTCCTCTCCTCCCGAAGCTCGCTGTCCCGATTCGTCGTGGTCGTCCTCCCGGTCTCGCTCGTGAGTCCGATTAGTCTTCCTGGTATCCATATCTCGAAGACAGTTTCACTTCTGACGCCAGTTGTAATATCTCAATAATGGCGGGAGACGAGTTGACGGGGCAGCACTTATTTATTAACACTGGTTGCACAGTAACAGGCACAGCCGAGATAACGCCTACGCTGCACGTGCCTAACTCGGCCACACACTCAGTCTCTCCCGTAGGGTACGCATGCCTAACTCGTCTCGTACTCAGGCTCTCCGGCTACGCTCTCCTCACTAGGAGCTATCAGACCCGCCTTGCCAGGGCACGGGTCTCGACCACTGGGTTACACAGCCCGGCCCTTATAAGGACGTCGGGCCGTGAATCCCAAGGCCTCGCCTCTGAGCCTCACAGAGTCCCGGCCCTTACAAGGGCAGCAGGGCTAGGGGTCTCAGGGCCTATCTCTTCCTCTGTCTTCTGTCTTCACTGGTTAACGACTCCCCGAGTGCCCTCGCACATCGCCTTACATAGCCCTCCGCTCCAGGGGGGCGGGGCCTATGCGGACCGCGATGTGGACACCCGCTTGCGGACCGTGATGTAGCCACCCCCCCACGCGCTGTCTCACGATCCTCCCCGCCAGCACGTACCACCACTACCCATACCCACAGCACCACGCGCTTTCACATGCTCGTCGAAACCACACGAGGCTGGGATTAGTTATTAACGATTTATTACTGGCCGACTGTGAACCCCTGTTGAGTCAGTAGGAATCGGCAAGGCATGCCTACACTATTGCCCGATGGTCTGTACCCGATTTATCTAATTTGATGGGCTCTAAGCTGCTTCGTTTTTTTAGACTAAATCCCAATACTCTCCTTCCTCTTACTCACAGTTCGATGCGTACAGCGCTCCGGCGGGCTCGTCCTCTCTGCACACCTCGATGCGTCGCACGGACGTTCGAGTGGCCGAACTGGAGACCGTCCCGAGGGCTGACTTTAGGAGCAAGAGAGCTTTTACCTTTCCGCGTCGCCCTTTTATCGATAACCCACATCAAAGGAAGCCATCGCTGATCCGAGGGCCTTCTCGGCCAATCAGATTGCTAGGCTTGCTCCGCATTACTCGTGTTCTGCACCGCCGCCCACGTCCCGGTTTCCATAACAAAGGGCCCGCCGCTGACTGCGGCGCCGGCGGCTGCCCACAAACCCATTTGTCATGCTAATCAGCCGCCCACCCTGGTTTCCCCGCCGTTCGTGGCTGCGCCCCCCTACCTGCCTGCCGATCTGTGTGTGGGGGTGCGTTTTAACCGTGGTGGCTGGATAGCCCCCGCCGTGACCATGTAATCTCAACCCAAGTCACAGCGCAGCGGTGCGAGTTAGCATCGGGGGAGATTGCACAATTCCCTAGCCGCAGGAAACCGTGAAGATTATCCTTATGAAAGGGATTCTGGGTGAAAACCTGTCGGCCAGGTGACCTCCCCTCGGAGCTCTATGGGGGGGAAATGTGTGAGGGTGTGTTTATGTGGGGGGCGGTGAGGGGGAAGCAGTGTTGGCCCCGTCACTTGGTGGTGGCGAGGTCGTAGATGGGGCGCCCGCAGAGCGGCTTCGCGGCGGCGGCATCACAGGAGCAACGATGTGGAGGCCTAGAGGTGACGCTGACCTCAACCCCCTTCCATTGTCTCCTCCCCCCTCTCTTCCCATCCCCGCCCCACCCTCCAGTCGGCTCCTTCTGCGCGTGCACCAGCGCCAGTAAGAACACCTACTGGTGCATGCGCACAATGAACAAGACCAGAGGACGCCAAAAGGCGAACAGCACAAAAGGAATGCTACTATCAGTGTATTTATCGCTAGCGGTAGAGCTTGTTTTATATTCGCACTAGCTGTACTACCCGGCTTCGCCCGGGACTTGTATCCACCACGGCCGGCCGCCTTTGTCTCCCCAGTGGCGATGTTAATACGCCACACCAGTTACTCGTTTGAGGCTGAGTCGACCTATGTGAGGTTCAAATAATCTTGATCGGTGGTGGCCATGAGCGGGAATCTAACTGGGTTCGCCGGGTTGGTAGCGCAGCGTAGCGTTAACCACTACACCCACCGCTCCTCACACACACAGACGCACACACACACAGACACACGCAGAAACACACAGACAGACACAGACAGACACAAAGACAGCACGCTAACCACTACACTACCGCTCCCCACACACCACACACGCAGACACACACACAGAACACACACACAGACAGACACACACACACAGACACACAGACAGCACGCTAACCACTACACTACCGCTCCCCACACACCACACACGCACACACACAGACACACACACAGACACACACACAGACACACACACACAGACACACACACACAGACACACACACACACAGACACACACAGGCAGCACGCTAAGCACTACACTACCGTTCCTCCTACACACCACGCACGCACACACACAGACACACACACACAGACACACACACACAGACACACACACACAGACACACACACACAGACACACACACACAGACACACACACAGACACACACACACAGACACACACACAGACACACACACACAGACATAGACACAGGCAGTACGCTAAGCACTACACTACCGTTCTCCCTACACAACACACGCGCGCGCGTCCATAGGTACACATACACGCGCTTGCTGCAGACACACACATACACACACATACATAACCGCACATACACACAAACACATACACACACATGCATACACACAAACATACACATACATACAAACACACACATACATACACAAAAACACTTACACAATACACACACACATACATACAGACACACACATACATACACACAAACACATACAGACACATACATACACACATACATACAGACACACAGACATACACATAAACACATACACACATAGTCATGACCCGGCTTTGCCCGGGACTTGTATCCACCACGGCCGGCCGCCTTTGTCTCCCCAGTGGCGATGTTAATACGCCACAGCAGTTACTCGTTTTGAGGCTGAGTCCCTCCCTCGCCACTCTGCCTCCCTCGCCACTCTGCCTCCCTCGCCACTCTGTAGAGGACGTGAAATTTGTATGAATTTACCTCAGAGTGGCGTGTTGGGTGTCGAGGCCTAGCACCGTGCAGAGCCTCCCGCCTTGCCTGATTTTCCCACCCGGCGAACGCTGGGTACGGGTGCCGGTCCCCCCCCCCCCCCCCCGCGCTATTAAAAATGGCGTCCACCCCGCGGAGAAAAGTTGCTACTCGTTGCCAGGGGCAACCGCCGTCCAATGAAAGCGGCGAAGGCGTGGCTAGCCGTTGCCAGGGGCAACCGCCGTCCAATGAAAGTGCAGTCCACACACACACACACAGACACACAGACATGAACGATTTTATATATATAGATGTTCACCACAAGTACGTGTGGTTAATGCAGACAGGATTTCTGGAAAAATTATTCTGTTTGGTGTTTTAACATCTTAACACAACTGTTTTATTGCCAGAAAGGGTAAAACCTATTGTTATATTTTGATACCGGCAAGAGAGGCTCCATATTTTAGTAAACTCAGTTGAAGTAGTCCATGGAGCACACCGACCACATCGTCTCCCCGTCTGCCCCCCCCCCCCCCCCCTGGAACCGCCCCTCGCCCGACAGCTGACAAACACGGCACGCCGCTGCCGCAGCGCGACTTGAAGAGCTTCCAGGCGGAGCTCAAGGACCTGCGGGGCTGCCAAGGGCACAAGCAGTGCAACCCCGGGGCACCCAGGGATCTCCTGCCCTTGGACAGGAGCCGCCCGCAGCCCAGAGGTCAGCACACGGACAGCGGCTCCCTCGCCAATAAAGGATGAAGAGATATGCCCTGAAGAAATGCCACTGTCTGAATATGAGGTGGCAATGGTAAAGGTGCAGCCCTGCAGTAACCTTTCTTGTGTTTAGTTGCTGTCCCCCCCCCACACCTTCGATTAGCGTGGTTGGCTACATACGGTTACGAAATAAGTTAAACATGCACACATATATACCACACCTACCGTGCAGGTCATGTCCGTACGTGGACCTTTCGTATGTTGAACTTCTTTCGCACCGTACGTAGCCTTACCGTGCCAATCCTGGTCGTGGTTGGCTACATACGGTGTGAAAGGAAGTTCAACATCTGTACATACATAGACTCGCTCATGCCACTGCTGGCAGGGAAGGGCCTCCACTACAGGGAGCTCTACAGGGCCCCGACTTTTTCTTCCACACTGGACAGGCGTCCTGGAGAATGTGAAAGTAGCCACATTGTACCGCAGGACAAGAGAACCTGCCAGTCAACTCATTGCAATGTACCCATTTGCACTGCTGAGTGGACAGAACTTGGCCATCGTTTCGACTGTTTGGCCAGTTCCTTCGTCAGAGTTCACAAGTGGGAGGGAACCAGAATACCATAGATTCACGCATATGGGACGATAACTCAATAATCCGCTCAGCCCGGGCCGGGTTCACAAATCCATTGGCTGGACTGACATGATCCTCGCCAGCTGACAATCTCGTCGTTTGTTTTAGAGTTTAATAAATGTACACAATAACCAAGCATTTCCCCCCCAATGCATGACACCATACCCTCAACCCATAGCACTCGTGTTGAATTGCACACGCATTTAAATTTTATAACACAATGTTCAGAATTTCCAACTGCAATTGACACTTGTTTTTCCCAGCAGGAACCATGGAATCTCGGAGGCAGAATGAACAAGGGTGAGAGGAAATTATTGTACTTAAATTAATCCTATTATAAAAATAACTATATTAAGAAACGTAAAATTAAAAAGGGGGCTGTTTCGTGCAGCTATTTCAGCTGTCACCGCACCACTCTTTGGTAGAGAAGCATTGCCAATTCACGCGGGGAAAGGGGGAGGGGGGGTGATTCCGCACAAAAAACCGCGACCAATTCCGCTGCCAATCGTCCCGTGGAGGCAGAATAGGGGCAAGGGCTTTGCACGCCATCGTGCAGAGCCCTTGAGTGGAGGTGGACTGATGCGGTACGGGAGAATGTGGAGCTGAGTGGGCTTTGCCGACGACTGGTACCAGCGGTGTCAGGATCGGCCTCTGCGGGGGAGGCTCGTGAAGGACGCTTCTACTGGGCAGTTGGAGGCAGTCGCCCTCCAACAACAACGGAGGAGTGATGCTCACAACAACGAGCGAAACACCGGATGATAAATATGCAGCAATGTGTCACAGTACAGGGTGGTGCATCTGCCAGTCATCTCAGTCAGCCAACCCGTGGCACCTGGGTCTGTTCCAGGACCTCCGGTCAGCGAGCCTTCGACACTTCACGTGGCTTCAAAGTGCACCTGGCCTGGCACAGGCGCCGTGGTGACGTCACTGTCACTTATTGGCGAATGGTGGCGGTCGATAACGCAGCGGTGGTTGTGAGCAATGCCATTTGGGGGGGGGCGGGGGCGCCAACCCTGACCAGCTGTGAACCTCACGTCGGCTCGCAGCCACCACAGTGGCCACAGGGAGTTCTGGATGGGTGCGAGGGGCTGGTAACCCCCCTCCACCTTCAACTACATCACCACACATTCACATGCAAGCCCTTGGGTCTGTCGATGGATCTCTGTGGTGAGTCTATGGGTCTCTGTGTGGTGAGTTTATGTGTCTCTGTTTTGTGAGTCTATAGGGCTCTGTGCTAGTCTGTTTGAGTCGGTGGTTCTCTGTGTGATGAGTCTATGCGTTTTTGAATGACTCTATGGGTCCCTGTGTGAAGCATCTATGGGTCTCTGTGTGATGAGTCTATAGGTCTCTGTGTGGTGAGTCTATGGGCATCTGTGTGGTGAATCTATGGTTATCTGCATGGTGAGTCTCTGCGTCTCTGTTTGGAGAGTCTACAGGGCTCTGTGCGAGTCTGTGGGTCTGTTTGAGTCTGTGATTCTCTGTCTGATGAGTCTATGGGTCTCTGTGGTGAGTCTATGGTTATCTGTGCAAGTCTGAGGGTCTGTGCGTGGTGAGTGTATATGTCTATGTGTGATGACTCTATGAGTCTCTATGTGATGGATATCTGTGGTGCACATATCCTGGCACAAGCGCCGTGGTGTCGTCGCCACCACTTAGTGGAGAATGCTCCTCCCCCTGCTCCTGCTTGTTGTTGTGCTCGGGAAGGAGAGAGAAAACTCGAATAAAGTCTCAACGATTTTCATTTCACCAGGTAAGGTCCACTGAGCTAAACATCTCTTTTTCAGAAGCGACTTGGCACCAATGTCAGCTCATCGAAGTGGCTCATCGTCACGTGTAAATTATAGCAGCCAAATACTTTCAACGAATATTCATATTCTTGGTTCTTTCGGTAAAGTCACGTAAAAAAAATGAAATAAAATCTAATTAATAAAAATAAAGTAAATATGATGAATAGCTTTTATTATTTTAATTTTATCGTATTTTTTATTTAATTTTTTTTATTTGAAAAAAGATATAGATTTTTTTGTTTTCTATTTACGTGACTTTACCGAAAGAACCAAGAATATGAATTACTGCAGTCAAGTCAAAACTTTTAACGAATGTTTCTAAACGTGGAGGGAAAAACCGGAGGAACTGGAGAAAAATCCACGCGACCACGGGGAGAGACAGAGGCAGGCAAACTCCAAATATACAGCAGCAGGCATCAGGGTCGGGATCGAACCCACAATCTCCAGTATACCAGGCGAGGTAGTTATGGGGGAAAGCAGTAACAGCGAGAGGGAGAGGGGGGAGAATTAGTCAAACTCACACTCAGCATTACTCACTAACCATGATACACTCACCATCACACTCACCACCACACTCACCATCATACTCACCATCATACTAACCATCACACTCACCATCATACTCACCACCACACTCACCACCACACTCACCATCACACTCACCATCACACTCACCATCATACTCACCACCACACTCACACACAAGCCCACACACATCAACATTCGCCATTCACCACTTCGTGGCGGTAACGTCACCACAATAACTCAGTTGCCATGGTTTGACCGCTGTGTGGTGAGTCTGTGGCTCTCTGTGTGGTGGTGAGTCTGTGGGTCTCTGTGTGGTTAGTCTGTAGGTATCTGTATGATGAATCTGTGGGTCTCTGTGTGGTGAGTCTGTGGGTCTCTGCGTGATGAGTCTGTGGATCTCTGTGTGGTCAGTCTGTGGGTCTCTGTGTGAGGTGAGTCTGTGGGTCTCTGTGTGGTGAGTCTGCGGGTCTCTGTGTGGTGAATCTGAGTCTCTGTGGGTGTCTGGACATTTCCACACGATGATGATGTTATCAGCCACTTGGTTGCGCTTCTATGTGTCCCTGTCGGTCTCTATGTTTTTCTATGGGTCTCTATGCATCACTCTGGGTCTCTATGTATCTCTATCAGTCTCTATGTATCTATATCGGTCTCTATGTATCTTTGTGGGTCTCTATGTATCACTCTGGGTCTCTATGTATCTCTATCGGTTTATATGTATCTATATCGGTCTCTTTGTATCTATGTGGGTCTCTATGTATCACTATGGGTCTCTATGGGTCACTGTATATCTGTGTATCTCTGGAACTCTGTGTGTCTCTATGTATCTCTTTGGGTTTTTATGTATGACTATGGGTTTCTGTGTGTCTCTATGGGTCTCTGTGTGTCTCTTAGGGTATATATGTATCGCTATAGGTCTATATGTATCTCTATGGGTCTCTATGTATCACTATGGTTCTCTGTGTGTCTCTATGGATAAGCTATGTTTCTTAAGTGAACTGGGGAATGTGGAGGGTGGGTAACGTGAGAGCCAAAGGGAGCTCAATGGGAGTGGCCGGCAGGTGTGATTGTAATGCGTAGTGCGGATAAGCGTGGTTTCTTAAGCGAACTGGGAAATGTGGGGACGTGTAACGTCGGAGACTATGGGAGTAGCCGCTGAACGCGATTGCAATTTGTAATGTGGATAAGTAAGCTGCTTATGTGATGTAGGAAATCTGGCAGAAGGGCTGACGTAAATTATATAGAAGCCTACGGGAGTAGGCAGTGAAGGTGATTGTAATTTGTAGTGTGGATAAGTTAGGTAAGCTCGGTCCATGACGGCCCACGCAGAACTCATGAATTGTTACTCAGACACGTGCCCCACCCCACTTGTGACGTCACCACGGCACTTATGCCAGGCTAGGTGCATGCACTCTGAGGCCACGTGAAGTGTCGAAGGGTCGCTGCTGGCAGGTCACGGGACAGACCCAGCAGGTGCCATGCGTTGACTGCTGTGCCAGGCTAGGTACAGGAGGAGGTCACGGGACAGACCCAGCAGGTGCCATGGGTTGACTGCTGTGCCAGGCTAGGTACAGGAGGAGGCCATGGGACACACCCAGCAGGTGCCATGGGTTGACTGCTGTGCCAGGCTAGGTGCAGGAGGACGCCACGGGACAGACCCAGCAGGTGCGATGGGTTGACTGCTGTGCCAGGCTAGGTGCAGGAAGAGGTCACGGGACAGACCCAGCAGGTGCCATGGGTTGACTGCTGTGCCAGGCTAGGTGCAGGGAGAGGTCACGGGACAGACCCAGCAGGTGCCATGGGTTGACTGCAGTGTCAGGCTAGGTGCAGGAAGAGGTCACGGTACAGACCCAGCAGGTGCCATGGGTTGACTGCTGTGCCAGGCTAGGTACAGGAGGAGGTCACGGGACAGACCCAGTAGGTGCCATGTGTTGACTGCTGTGCCAGGATAGTTACAAGAAGAGGTCACGGGACACACCCAGCAGGTGCCATGGGTTGACTGCTGTGCCAGGCTAGGTGCAGGAAGAGGTCACGGGACAGACCCAGCAGGTGCAATGGGTTGACTGCTGTGCCAGGCTAGGTGCAGGAAGAGGTCACGGGACAGACCCAGCAGGTGCCATGGGTTGACTGCTGTGCCAGGCTAGGTGCAGGAAGAGGTAACGGTACAGACCCAGTAGGTGCCATCGGTTGACTGCTGTGCCAGGCTAGGTACAGGAGGTCACGGGACAGACCCAGCAGGTGCCATGGGTTGACTGCTGTGCCATGCTAGGTGCAGGAGGCCACGGGACACACCCAGCAGGTGCCATGGGTTGACTGCTGTGCCAGGCTAGGTGCTAGAGGAGGCCACGGGACAGACCCAGCAGGTGCCATGGGTTGACTGCTGTATCAGGCTAGGTGCTAGAGGAGGCCACGGGACAGACCCAGCAGGTGCCATGGGTTGACTGCTGTGCCAGGCTAGGTGAAGGAGGAGGCCACGGGATAGACCCAGCAGGTGCCATGGGTTGACTGCTGTGCCAGGCTAGGTACAGGAGGACGTCACGGGACAGATCCAGCTGGTGCCATTGGATGAAGCTGTGCCACGCTAGGTGCAGTAGGAGGAAGTCACGGGACAGACCCATCAGGTGCCATGGGTTGACTATTGTGCAGGCTAGGTACAGGAGGAGGTCACGGGACAGACCCAGCAGGTGCCATGGGTTGACTGCTGTGCCAGGCTAGGTGCAGGAGGAGGCCACGGGACAGACCCAGCAGGTGCCATGGGTTGACTGCTGTGCCAGGCTAGGTGCAGGAAGAGGTCAAGGGACAGACCCAGCAGGTGCCATGGGTTGACTGCTGTGCCAGGCTAGGTACAGGAAGAGGTCACGGGACACACCCAGCAGGTGCCATGGGTTGACTGCTGTGCCAGGCTAGGTGCAGGAAGAGGTCACGGGACAGACCCAGCAGGTGCCATGGGTTGACTGCTGTGCCAAGCTAGGTGCAGGAAGAGGTCACGGGACAGACCCAGCAGGTGCCATGGGTTGACTGCAGTGTCAGGCTAGGTGCAGGAAGAGGTCACGGTACAGACCCAGCAGGTGCCATGGGTTGACTGCTGTGCCAGGCTAGGTACAGGAGGAGGTCACGGGACAGGCCCAGTAGGTGCCATGTGTTGACTGCTGTGCCAGGATAGTTACAGGAAGAGGTCACGGGACACACCCAGCATGTGCCATGGGTTGACTGCTGTGCCAGGCTAGGTGCAGGAAGAGATCACGGGACAGACCCAGCAGGTGCCATGGGTTGACTGCTGTGCCAGGCTAGGTGCAGGAAGAGGTCACGGGACAGACCCAGCAGGTGCCATGGGTTGACTGCAGTGTCAGGCTAGGTGCAGGAAGAGGTCACGGGACAGACCCATCAGGTGCCATGGGTTGACTGTTGTGCAGGCTAGGTACAGGAGGAGGTCACGGGACAGACCCAGCAGGTGCCATGGGTTGACTGCTGTGCCAGGCTAGGTGCAGGAGGAGGCCACGGGACAGACCCAGCAGGTGCCATGGGTTGACTGCTGTGCCAGGCTAGGTGCAGGAAGAGGTCAATGGACAGACCCAGCAGGTGCCATGGGTTGACTGCTGTGCCAGGCTAGGTACAGGAAGAGGTCACGGGACACACCCAGCAGGTGCCATGGGTTGACTGCTGTGCCAGGCTAGGTGCAGGAAGAGGTCACGGGACAGACCCAGCAGGTGCCATGGGTTGACTGCTGTGCCAAGCTAGGTGCAGGAAGAGGTCACGGGACAGACCCAGCAGGTGCCATGGGTTGACTGCAGTGTCAGGCTAGGTGCAGGAAGAGGTCACGGTACAGACCCAGCAGGTGCCATGGGTTGACTGCTGTGCCAGGCTAGGTACAGGAGGAGGTCACGGGACAGACCCAGTAGGTGCCATGTGTTGACTGCTGTGCCAGGATAGTTACAGGAAGAGGTCACGGGACACACCCAGCATGTGCCATGGGTTGACTGCTGTGCCAGGCTAGGTGCAGGAAGAGGTCACGGGACAGACCCAGCAGGTGCAATGGGTTGACTGCTGTGCCAGGCTAGGTGCAGGAAGAGGTCACGGGACAGACCCAGCAGGTGCCATGCGTTGACTGCTGTGCCAGGCTAGGTACAGGAGGAGGTCACGGGACAGACCCAGCAGGTGCCATGGGTTGACTGCTGTGCCAGGCTAGGTACAGGAAGAGATTACGGGACACATCCAGCAGGTGCCATGGGTTGACTGCTGTGCCAGGCTAGGTGCAGGAGGAGGCCATGGGACACACCCAGCAGGTGCCATGGGTTGACTGCTGTGCCAGGCTAGGTGCAGGAGGAGGCCACGGGACAGACCCAGCAGGTGCCATGGGTTGACTGCTGTGCCAGGCTAGGTGCAGGAAGAGGTCAAGGGACAGACCCAGCAGGTGCCATGGGTTGACTGCTGTGCCAGGCTAGGTACAGGAAGAGGTCACGGGACACACCCAGCAGGTGCCATGGGTTGACTGCTGTGCCAGGCTAGGTGCAGGAAGAGGTCACGGGACAGACCCAGCAGGTGCCATGGGTTGACTGCTGTGCCAGGCTAGGTGCAGGAAGAGGTCACGGGACAGACCCAGCAGGTGCCATGGGTTGACTGCAGTGTCAGGCTAGGTGCAGGAAGAGGTCACGGTACAGACCCAGCAGGTGCCATGGGTTGACTGCTGTGCCAGGCTAGGTACAGGAGGAGGTCACGGGACAGACCCAGTAGGTGCCATGTGTTGACTGCTGTGCCAGGATAGTTACAGGAAGAGGTCACGGGACACACCCAGCAGGTGCCATGGGTTGACTGCTGTGCCAGGCTAGGTGCAGGAAGAGGTCACGGGACAGACCCAGCAGGTGCAATGGGTTGACTGCTGTGCCAGGCTAGGTGCAGGAAGAGGTCACGGGACAGACCCAGCAGGTGCCATGGGTTGACTGCTGTGCCAGGCTAGGTGCAGGAAGAGGTCACGGTACAGACCCAGTAGGTGCCATCGGTTGACTGCTGTGCCAGGCTAGGTACAGGAGGTCACGGGACAGACCCAGCAGGTGCCATGGGTTGACTGCTGTGCCATGCTAGGTGCAGGAGGCCACGGGACACACCCAGCAGGTGCCATGGGTTGACTGCTGTGCCAGGCTAGGTGCTAGAGGAGGCCACGGGACAGACCCAGCAGGTGCCATGGGTTGACTGCTGTGTCAGGCTAGGTGCTAGAGGAGGCCACGGGACAGACCCAGCAGGTGCCATGGGTTGACTGCTGTGCCAGGCTAGGTGAAGGAGGAGGCCACGGGATAGACCCAGCAGGTGCCATGGGTTGACTGCTGTGCCAGGCTAGGTACAGGAGGACGTCACGGGACAGATCCAGCTGGTGCCATTGGATGAAGCTGTGCCACGCTAGGTGCAGTAGGAGGAAGTCACGGGACAGACCCATCAGGTGCCATGGGTTGACTGTTGTGCAGGCTAGGTACAGGAGGAGGTCACGGGACAGACCCAGCAGGTGCCATGGGTTGACTGCTGTGCCAGGCTAGGTACAGGAGGCGGTCAAGGGACAGACCCAGCAGGTACCATGAGTTGACTCCTGTGCCAGGCTAGGTACAGGAAAAGGTTATGGTACACACCCAGCAGGTGCCATGGGTTGACTGCTGTGCCAGGCTAGGTGCAGGAGGAGGTCACGGGACACACCCAGCAGGTGCCATGGGTTGACTGCTGTGCCAGGCTAGGTGCAGGAAGAGGTCACGGGACAGACCCAGCAGGTGCCATGGGTTGACTGCTGTGCCAGGCTAGGTGCAGGAAGAGGTCAAGGTACAGACCCAGCAGGTGCCATGGGTTGACTGCTGTGCCAGGCTAGGTGCAGGAAGAGGTCAAGGTACAGACCCAGCAGGTGCCATGGGTTGACTGCTGTGCCAGGCTAGGTACAGGAGGAGGTCACGGGACAGACCCAGCAGGTGCCATGGGTTGACTGCTGTGCCAGGCTAGGTGCAGGAGGAGGCCACGGGACAGACCCAGCAGATGCCATGGGTTGACTGCTGTGCCAGGCTAGGTGCTAGAGGAGGCCACGGGACAGACCCAGCAGGTGCCATGGGTTTACTGCTGTGCCAGGCTAGGTGTTAAAGGAAGCCACGGGACAGACCCAGCTGGTGCCATGGGTTGACTGCTGTGCCAGGCTAGGTGCAGGAGGAGGCCACGGGACAGACCCAGCAGGTGTCAAGGGTTGACTGCTGTGCCAGGCTATGTACAAGAGGACATCACGGGACAGACCCAGCTGGTGCCATGGGTTGACTGCTGTGCCAGGCTAGGTGCCAGAGGAGGTCACGGGACAGACCCAGCAGGTGCCATGGGTTGACGGCTGTGCCAGGCTAGGTGCATCTGACGACAAACATCTGGGCAGTTCCCCACCATAGGTTCAAGCAGAGCTTGTCTCTTGCTTCTGTTGATGAGACACGGAGCTGGGCAGACTCCAAATACACAGCAGCAGCAGCAGGCATCGATAGGGACGTGATTGAACCCACGACCTCCTATGTACCAGGCGAGGTAGTTAACATCTCATCAGGGTCGGAATTGAACCCACGACCTCCTGTGTACCAGGCGAGGTAGTCAACATCTGGACCCAAGTCACCTGAGACCCCAGGCCGCAGCAACTCGCCACAACAAACACAATTGCAACGATCTGTTAAATCCGCTTATTTATTAACAACAACAATCGATAAACAAACAATGGTCTAGATGTATATGTACACATTATTACATTATAACTTTTTCTTATCTCTATCCTAACTCTTCACACGCGCAAGTGGCTAGGCAGGTGAGTGTGAGTGGTGAGTGTGGTGAGTGTGGCTGGTGAGTGTGGCTGGTGAGTGTGGGTGGTGAGTGTGGGTGGTAAGTGTGGCTGGTGAGTGTGGGTGGTGAGTGTGGTGAGTGTGGGTGGTGAGTGTGGGTGCTGAGTTGGCTGGTGAGTGTGGGTGGTGAGTGTGGGTGGTGAGTGTGGGTGGTGAGTGTGGCTGGTGAGTGTGGCTGGTGAGTGTGGGTGGTGAGTGTGGGTGGTGAGTATGAGTGGTGAGTGTGGGTGGTGAGTGTGGCTGGTGAGTGTGGGTGGTGAGTGTGGGTGGTGAGTGTGGGTGGTGAATGTGGGTGGTGAGTGTGGGTGGGGAGTGTGGTGAATGTGGGTGGTGAGTGTGGGTGGTGAGTTTGGGTGGTGAGTGTGGGTGGTGAGTGTGGTGTGGTGAGTGTGGTGAGTGTGGGTGGTGAGTGTGGTGTGGTGAGTGTGGCTGGTGAGTGTGGGTGGTGAGTGTGGCTGGTAAGTGTGGCTGGTGAGTGTGGGTGGTGAGTGTAGGTGGTGAGTGTGGCTGGTGAGTGTGGGTGGTGAGTGTGGTGAGTGTGGGTGGTGAGTGTGGGTGCTGAGTTGGCTGGTGAGTGTGGGTGGTGAGTGTGGGTGGTGAGTGTGGGTGGTGAGTGTGGTGAGTGTGGGTGGTGAGTGTGGTGTGGTGAGTGTGGGTGGTGAGTGTGGTGAGTGTGGGTGGTGAGTGTGTTGAGTGAGTGTGGTAAGGGTGGGTGGTGAGTGTGGGTGGTGAGTGTGGTGTGGTGAGTGTGGTGAGTGTGGGTGGTGAGTGTGCGTGGTGAGTGTGGGTGGTGAGTGTGGTGAGTGTGGGTGGAGAGTGTGGGTGGTCAGTGTGGGTGGTGAGTGTGGGTGGTGAGTGTGGGTGGTGAGTATGGTGGTGAGTGAGTGTGGTGAGTTTGGGTGGTGAGTGTGGTGAGTGTGGTGTGGGTGGTGACTGAGGTGTGGTGAGTGTGGGTGGTGATTGTGGGTGGTGAATGTGGGTGGTATGATGAGTGTGGGTGGTGAGGGTGGTGAGTGTGGGGTGGTGAGTGAGGTGTGGTGAGTGTGCGTGGTGATTGTGGGTGGTGAATGTGGGTGGTGAGTATGATGAGTGTGGGTGGTGAGTGTGGTGAGTGTGAGTGGTAGTGTGGTGTGGTGAGTGTGGGTGGTGAGTGTGGTGTGGTGAGTGTAGGTGGTTATGTGAGTGTGGTGAGTGTGGGTGGTGAGTGTGGGTGGTAGTGTGGGTGGTGAGTGTGGGTGGTGAGTGTGGGTGGTGAGTGTGGTGAGTGTGGGTGGTGAGTGTGGGTGGTGAGTGTGGGTGGTGAGTGTGGTGAGTGTGGGTGGTGAGTGTGTTGAGTGAGTGTGGTAAGGTGGGTGGGTGAGTGTGGGTGGTGAGTGTAGGTGGTTAGTGAGTGTGGTGAGTGTGGTTGGTGAGTGTGGGTGGTAGTGTGGGTGGTGAGTGTGGGGTGGTGAGGTGGGTGGTGAGTGTGGTGAGTGTAGTGGGTGGTGAGTGTGGGTGGGAGTGTGCGTGTGAGTGTGGGTGGGAGTGTGGTGAGTGTGGGTGGAGAGTGTGGTGGTCAGTGTGGTGGTGAGTGTGGGTGGTGAGTGTGGGTGGTGAGTATGGGTGGTGAGTGAGTGTGGTGAGTTTGGGTGGTGAGTGTGGTGAGTGTGGTGTGGGTGGTGAGTGAGGTGTGGTGAGTGTGGGTGGTGATTGTGGGTGGTGAATGTGGGTGGTATGATGAGTGTGGGTGGTGAGTGTGGTGAGTGTGGGTGGTGAGTGAGGTGTGGTGAGTGTGGGTGGTGATTGTGGGTGGTGAATGTGGGTGGTGAGTATGATGAGTGTGTGTGGTGAGTGTGTGAGTGTCGGTGGTAGTGTGGTGTGGTGAGTGTGGGTGGTGAGTGTGGTGTGGTGAGTGTAGGTGGTTAGTGAGTGTGGTGAGTGTGGGTGGTGAGTGTGGGTGGTAGTGTGGGTGGTGAGTGTGGGTGGTGAGTGTGGGTGGTGAGTGTGAGGTGGTGGGTGTGAGTGTGGTGTGGTGAGTGTAGGTGGTTAGTGAGTGGTGAGTGTGGTCGGTGAGTGTGGGTGGTGAGTGTGGGTGGGTGAGTGTGAGTGGTCAGTGTGGGTGGTGAGTGTAGGTGGTGTATGTGGTGAGTGTGGTGTGGTGAGTGAGTGTGGTGAGTGTGGGTGGTGAGTGTGGGTGGTGAGTGAGTGTGGTGAGTGTGGATGGTGAGTGTGGGTGGTGAGTTTGGGTGGTGAGTGAGTGTGGGTGGTGAGTGAGGGTGGTGAGTATGGGTGGTGAGTGAGTGTGGTGAGTGTGGGTGGTGAGTGTGGTGAGTGTGGTGAGTGTGGGTGGTGAGTGAGGTGTGGTGAGTGTGGATGGTGAGTGTGGGTGGTATTGTGGTGTGGTGAGTGTGGGTGGTGAGTGTGGTGAGTGTGGGTGGTGAGTGTGTTGAGTCGTGGGGTGGTGAGTGTGGTGTGGTGAGTGTGGTGAGTGTGGCTGGTGAGTGTGGGTGGTGAATGTGGGTGGTAAGTGTGGGTGAGTGTGGGTGGAGAGTGTGGGGTGGTCAGTGTGGTCAATGTGGGTGGTGAGTGGTGGGTGGTGAATGTGGGTGGTAAGTGTGGTGAGTGTGGGTGGTGTGGTGAGTGTGGTGAGTGTGGCTGGTGAGTGTGGCTGGTGAGTGTGGGTTGTGAGTGTGGATGGTGAGTGTGGGTGGTGTGGTGTGGGTGGTGAGTGTGGCTGGTGAGTGTGGGTGGTGAGTGTGGTGGCGAGTGTGGCTGGTGAGTGTGGGTGGTGAGTGTGGGTGGTTAGTGAGTGTGGGTGTGGTGAGAGTGGGTGGTGAGTGTAATGAGTGTGGGTGGTGAGTGTGGGTGGTGAGTGAGTGTAGTGAGTGTGGGTGGTGAGTGTGGGTGGTGAGTGTGGTGTGGTGAGTGTGGTGGTGAGTGTGGTGAGTGTGGGTGGTGAGTGAGTGTGGTGAGTGGGGGTGGTGGGAATGGGTGGTGAGTGAGTGTGGTGAGTTTGTGTGGTGAGTGAGGTGAGTGTGGTGTGGGTGGTGAGTGAGGTGTGGTGAGTGTGGGTGGTGATTGTGGGTGTTTAGTGTGGTGTTGAGTGTGGGTGGTGTGAGTGTGTGGTGGTGGTGTGGTGTGTAGTGTGGTGAGTGTGGTGGTGTGGCTGGTGAGTGTGGTGTGGTGTGGTGTTGGTGTGGATGGTGAGTGTGGGTGTGTGTGGGTGGTGAGTGTGGCTGGTGAGTGTGGGTGTGTGGGTGGCGATGTGGCTGGTGAGTGTGGGTGGTGAGTGTGGGCGGTGGTGTGGTGGTGAGTGTAGGTGGTTAGTGAGTGTGGTGAGTGTGGGTGGTGAGTGTTGAGTGAGTGTGGTGAGTGTGGGTGGTGAGTGTGAGTGGTGAGTGTGGGTGGTGAGTGTAGGTGGTGTTGTGTGGTGTGGTGTGTGAGTGGTTTGGTGAGTGTGGATGGTGAGTGTGGTGAGTGTGGGTGGTGAGTGTGGGTGGTGAGTGAGTGTGGTGAGTGTGGGTGGTGAGTGTGGGTGGTTGGGTGGTGAGTGAGGTGTGGTGAGTGTGGATGGTGAGTGTGGGTGGTGAGTGTGGGTGGTGAGTGTGATGAGTGTGGGTGGTGAGTGTGGTGAGTGTGGGTGGTGAGTGTGGGTGTTAGTGTGGTGTGGTGAGTGTGGGTGGGTGGTGAGTGTGGTGAGTGTGGGTCGTGAGTGTGGTGTGGTGAGTGTGGGTGGTGAGTGAGTGTGGTGAGTGTGGGTGGTGAGTGTGTTGAGTGAGTGTGGTAAGTGTGGGTGGTGAGTGTGAATGGTGAGTGTGGGTGGTCAGTGTAGGTGGTGTGGTGTGGTGAGTGTGGTGTGGTGAGTGTGGTGAGTGGTGGGGTGGTGAGTGTGGGTGGTGAGTGTGGGTGTTGAGTGTGGGTAGTGAGTGTGGCGGGTGAGTGTGGGTGGTGAGTGTGGTGAGTGTGGGTGGTGAGTGTGGGTGGTGAGTGTGGGTGGGGAGTGTGGTGAGTGTGGGTGGTGAGTGGGGTGGTGGAGTGTGGTGGTGGTGAGTGTGGGTGGTGAGTGTAGTGAGTGTGAGTGGTGAGTGTAGGTGTGAGTGAGTGTAGTGGGTGTGGGTGGTGAGGGCGGGTGGTGAGTGTGGTGTGGTGAGTGGGGGTGGTGAGTGTGGTTGTGTGTGTGGGTGGTGAGTGTGGGTGGTGAGTGAGTGTGGTGAGTGTGGGTGGTAAGTGTGGGTGGTGAGTATGGGTGGTGAATTAGTGTGGTGAGTGTGGGTGGTGAGTGTGGGTCCACTCCGCTACTCTGCCGTGGGCCGCCCACCACAGAGCAGCAGGCGGCTGAGCAGCGAGCGGAGTGAGCGGAGCGCCCTGCCTACACGCGCCAGGACCCCTCGCTCCCTCTCCCCCTCCTCCTCTTCCTCCTTCTCTTTATCCTCCTCCTCGTTGTTGTCATCCTCCTCCTGCGTCTCCACCACCTCCACCACCTCTGTCCTCTCTCCAAAGGTCTGGGTGAGCGACAATGACGACGATGGCGATAGGAGCTTCTCCTCCGGCTCCGCTCTGTGGAGAGAGAGGCAGCAGCACCACAGCAGCGCTTCATCGTCATCATCATCATCGTCATCATCATCAACATCGTCATCAACATCGTCATCATCATCGTCGTCATCATCATCAACATTGTCATCATCGTCATCACCATCGTCGTCGTCATCGTCGTCATCATCGTCGTCGTCATCATCGTCGTCGTCATGATCATCGTTATCATCATCGTCATCATCAGACCCACAGAGACCCATAGACCCACAGTGACCTATAGACCCACATAGACCAGAAGCCACTTGGCCATCTCAGCTGATAGCCGAATCAAGTGGGCTGATAACATCATCATCTTCATCGCGTGGACATTCATAGCATCAGTCAATTACTCGAAGTGCGTGACGCCGATTCTAAACGTGGAGGGGAAAATCTGCAGGACCCTGAGAAGAATCCACGTGGTGACCACCACGGGACAGAAACGCAAAATGCAAAAATACAGCAGCACAGGCATCGTCAGGATCGGGATCGAGCCCACGACCTCCTGTGTACCAGGCGAGGTAGTTATCATCTCATCAGGATCGAATCCACTACCTCCTGTGTACCAGGCGAGGTGGTTAACATATCAGGATCGAACCCACAACCTCCTGCGTACCAGGCGAGGTAGTTAACATTCATCAGGGTCGGGATCGAAACCACGACCTCCTGCATACCAGGCGAGGTAGTTAACATATCATCAGGATCGAACCCACTACCTCCTGTGTACCAGGCGAGGTAGTTAACATCTATCAGGGTCGGGATCGAACCCACGACCTCCTGCGTACCAGGCGAGGTACACAGAGAGAGGCTCACCGCGGCTGAGCAGCTGCAGAGCTTGCACAGGAGTGGTGCCACCGCCGCTGCTGCTGATGGTGGTGGTGGCCCAGCTGGTGATGTCGGCCCAGCTGGTGGTGGTGGCCCAGATGGTGGTGGTGGCCCAGTTGATGGTGGCGGTGGTGGGGATGGCCCGGGTGGTGGTGGTGGTGGGGATGGCCCGGGTGGTGGTGGTGGCCCGAATGGTGGTGGTTGGTGGCCCGATGGTGGCGGTGGTGGGGATGGCCCGGGTGGTGGTGGTAGCCCGGGTGGTGGTGGGGGTGGCCCTGCTGGTGGTGGCCCGGATGGTGGTGGTGGTTTGGAGCCAGCTGTGAGCCAGCCGCCTGCTCAGGGCGTCATCCGAGATTCGGATCCCATCTGTTGGGAGATGCACGAGGAGGGAGGGGGCATGGTGAGATGATTTGACAGGGTGGGAGGTGGGGGAAGAGTGGGGAGAGGGGGGGGATGGAGATGGTGGAGGGAGTGGTGGTGGGTAGTGAGTGGGTGGCAGAGCTGTCAACCCGTACGGATTATTCCATATTCTTGTACACGGAAATTGAGTTTCAGATCCGTACGGAGTGCAGCCGTTTCAATTCTGGGTAAAAATAATAATTTGTATCTATTTGTTTGTGTTTGTCCCTTGTGATGGGACTTTGCAGGATGAACGTTGAGATTTATAAGGGGCACGGAGTAACCGACAATGTCTGAGTTGGGTCTGTTGTAAGGTAGGGCACTGATAAGGTGTTGACAGGTATAGGATGGTGAGTGGGGGTGAGTGGTGTGGGGATAAGTGGGGGTGAGCAAGGGGTGAGTGTGGTTCGTACTGCAGGCAGCGGCTGACGAAGTCCACCAGCTGAGGGTGGTGGCCCTGCAGCGCGCGGTGCAGGGGGAGGCTTCCTGGTGGCTTCTGCTTGGACAGGTTGTCGGGGAGGCCCACAGAGTCTGCAGAGAGACGCACGCAGAGTCACCAACCACCACGTCGCCCACATACCTGCTCATCCACTTACCTACCCACCTACCTATCCACCTACATACCCACTCACCGAAACACCTACATACCCACTCATCCACCTACCTACCAACCTACCTAACCACCCTACACACCCACTCACCTGCCCACTTACTCACCTACCCTCACACCGACCCACTCACCCACCTATGCACTTACCCACCTACCCACCCACTCGCCCACCTACCTACCTACATATCCACTCACCCACCTACATACCCACTCACCCATCTACATACCCACTCTCCCACTCACTCACCCACCCAACCACTCACTCACCTACCTACTCACCTTCCCAACCACTCACTCACCCACCTACTCACTCACCCACCCACTCACCCACCCACTCACCTACCCACCCATCTGCTCACTCACCCACCCACCTATGCTTCATAACGACTGCTACTGAGAGCCCAAAACCCCACCCCCACCCCCACCCCCGAGATAATCAGAGCTCCCCCCCCCAGCCCCCCCCCCCCACAAAATAACCCTATAAGAGCCTCACTGCCACCCCCACCTAACAAAACGGAATGGGTTACGTCGCTTGCGCCAGCCTGCCGAGTTCCTCGACTCACCAAAGAAAAATGTCCTGTTTGGGGCGTCGTCCACCATCTTTTCGGGGGCATGCCCAGGATCTGCGCATGGTTCGGACGAAGACAAAAGGAGGAGGAGGGGGGGGTTACAGCCGGTGGAGCCTCAGCGGGCCCATTGGGCAAATACTGTCTGTCAGCGGTGAGTCGTGGTGGAGGCAGCGCCTGTGGAGGCCGGCACTGTGTACAAAGACAACAATCCCCGCTTCCCCGTATTATTCTCATCTCATTGCTGGGGCAAGTGCTGTTTAATCGCGAGCAGCACCTATGAAGGATGCACTGTGTACAAAGACAACACCCCCCCCCCCCCCTCTCCTTATTAGCCTCATCTCATTGCTGGGGCAGGTGCTGTTAGCAGCGAGCAGCACCTATAAAGGCATGAACGGCACACGAGGGGGTGGGTGCCCAGTGCCACGCCCGGCCACCTTTGTCTCCCCCAGTGGAAATGTTTACTACACACTGCTACACCAGGTACAGTAGAACCTCTGGTCACGAACGCTTCTGATCACGACCAAATCGGGTTCCGACCAAAAAATTCACAATTTTTTAAAATCTGTAACGAACACATACTCGGGTGGCGATCAAACACGGCCGCGGCCGCGGCCGATTTCCCTTCCGTGCCATTTTTTTGTTGAATTACCACAACACGTAACATTTATGTATGTAACTTTTGTTATATAAAATTCCTAGTAAGATATTCAAGCCGTAATTTAGAGAGCGAAAGCACTGAGTACGTAAATCGCTCACGTAATAACCCGTTAATCTCTTCTCACATCATTCATACGATGATGCGGTGAAGTAACGTTCATACGATATTACGGTGAATGCTTCCAAAAACAATACTGTAAGCAAATATTACTGTTAACTTACTTTCAATAGAAACATGAATTTCTCATGCGAATATTCTCTCTCTCTCTCTCAGAATCGACCGTTCAACAATCATCTTGTTGAACGATTCTAAACCTTGAGGCGGCAATGTTAGTTTTCCCTGTTGTTCAAGGTTTTCTCAGTGTTATTCAATGTTTTTACATTTAGTTTACTATTACACTGTGAATTTTATGGCATGATTAACTATTTTTGTGCTTAAAAATAAAACATATTTATATACAGTTTGTAGGAGTCTGGAACGGATTAATCGTATTTACATACAATCCAATGGGGAAATTAGGTTCGAGTCACGACCAAATCGGGTTGCGACCAACGTTATGGAACGAATTATGGTCGTGACCAGAGGTTCTACTGTACTCGCTTGAGGCTTAGTCGACCTATGAGAGGCCCTGGACCAATTCAGATATTCCTCTCTGGTGTTTGGGGCCGTGAGAGGGAATCAAACTCTGTGAGTATGGGTTTCTGTGGGTCTGTATGGGTCTCTATGAGTATGGGTCTCTGTGGGTCTGTATGGGTCTCTATGAGTATGGGTCTCTGTGGGTCTGTATGGTCTCTATGAGTATGGGTCTCTGTGCAGACCCACATAGACCCATACCCATAGACACCTGCCCGCCTACCCACCATACCCACCCACTATACCCACCGTACCCACCCACCCACCGCCCGTACCTCAATGCAGCAGGGCAGATATTCTTTGACGGCAGGTAAATTGAAGAGCACCTTGCCGGTGGCCAATTCGGCCAAGGTACAGCCCAGGCCCCACATGTCCACAGCGCAGGTGATATCGTAGCCCAGCAGCAGCTCCGGGGCCATGTAGGGCAACGTCCCACGCACGTTTTGGGCTGCTGCACCGCAACAACAAAGACGACGAATATGAAGTAGTCCCTCCGTCAACAGCGACGTGGGGGGAACAGATTTTTTTTGTCGGCTAAACGCGTAGTCGGCTTCTGCGATCGATATTTCACGGCGAAGGCGAGTTATTGGGTTGGACCGCGTACACTGGCTGCCTGCCTGATGATGATGCTCGGCTGTAAACGCTCGAATTGTAAACGTCGTAGTGGGTTTACATCTCCAGCACACCGGTTAGTGCTGTGCAAGTGGCGAATTGGCGCGTCCTGTTTACGTGACGCTGAACCTCGCCGGCCGGCTGCGTTTAAATTGACGCCATCTAATCCCCCCCCCCAAAAAAAAACTCCACGCATGCACGCAAGGCCAC
>NC_083834.1:97263-142739 GCF_015708825.2 Lethenteron reissneri
TATAAATATCTGCGGAGCTGAAATTTTGCCAAATTTAGTGAATAGCAAATGTAATACGATGGGATTGTTTGTGCAGTTAGTAGTGACTGAACCAAGACAGCCATCTCGCTACACCTGGGAAGCCAGCTTAATCACAGGCAGGTGAATCCAGAATCTCAGGAGTGCCGGCTCAGCACTCTGACCCCTGAGCCACCTGGCCACCTCCCCTCTGCACAAAACTAAACGCTCACCCTTGTGTGTTCAGGAGTTGGGTAACATGTTTAACCCGGCCCGGTGCTAGTGGTGCGCTGGCCTGGGCCCTGCACCACCAAAACCTCCCTTTGGCCCCCCACCCACGCTCACTCTGCTTAAGGGCGAAGCGCGGTCACGGTGGCCCCCCACACAGCAGCTCTACTGGCCCCCTGATCCGAGAGGAGCTGGATCTGGGTGAATAGCTTATAATTGAAATACAGTATTTAATTAAACCACACTTGCACAACAGTTACAACTGTAGTGACATAGAATTGGTCACTAAGTAGCTTAAAGCTGGCTGCTTGCAGGGAAGGGGATCTGCAGCTTGTAGCAGCCCTGACTGACAGCAGGCCATGTGAAAGACCCGAGTGGGATCTAGGAAAAAGGTTACGGAAGGAACACGTTGAGAGCCCGCTCGTAGGTTCAGAAGGGGGGCGTGGCCAGGGCGGAGCGAGGCCACGCTAACAGGTTAAAAGGGGACCCCGAACGGGAGCTCGGGGCTGTCGTTTGGAGTGGGATCGTCGTCGTCGTTGCTTTTGAAGGTCGTCGCCATCGCCGCTGTCGTCTCGTGCCTTCGTCGCTGTCGCCTCCACTTGATAATTGCGCTGCTAGACGAAGTTGGCTGTCTCGGTTCAGCGCCGTCAGTGTCAGACGGCTAGCGTAGTGTGTAGGCTAGCAACCAGGGTAGAGAAGCGTATAAGCGAGAGACACGGAGTGTGTAACAGTGTAGGGTGTGTATTGTCTAAAGTGTACAAAGTGTGCTCGGTGTTTAAAGAATTGCCTCCAAAGAAGTTATGTCTCCAAGTCAGTCACTACACAACTATAAACTACATTCCACATGAAGTTATGCTGGGCACCATAAATTATTAATGTGTATATATAATGTATGGATGTATTTCACTATGTATGATGTTTGTTGTATGTGTATATATGTATGTGTATACATAGCCTCAGTGCACCTGGCCTGGCACAGGAGCCGCGGTGACGTCACCGCCACTCAGTGGTGAATGACAGCTGTTGTTGTGTATACATGTGTTTGCTATGTATGTGTGAATTGACACCGCGGACATTTGCAAACGAGATGCTCCATCAAGGGATTTTCCAGATTACATATTTTTTTGAATACATTTTAAAATGACTGCTACCGACAAAAATATTAAACAACCAAATAGCAAAAAAATTCCGATGCAGGACTCTTCCGAATGCAGAGTTTATTACTCAGTGATGTTGGACAAACGAAGAGGTGCAATATTTTATTCATTATGGATGTGAAAAATCGCAGGCAGTGCTCGTCTACAGAGAGTGTGCATGTGAGCTGATTAACGTGGGGTCTGGAAGTGACCGTGTTGATGTGATTGATGTGCGTCTGCGTTATATCGCTGAATTTAGCATACAGCACATCTTCAACAAGTGTGTTTTATTCTGACAGTTGTAATATAAAACTCTCGCTTAGCAATTGTATCATGTCTTTGTATTACGTGTACTGTACACTGAATCTAATTAAAAATCTTGATGTGAAGAATAACTGAAGTTTAAATTTAACTAAATATGCATTGTGGTATCTCTGTTTAATAATACATTGAAGCAGACCCAACTTTAAAGATGATAAATGCCTTGATCGTTCAAAACAGCCGACTGTCAAACCGATTGTTTAGGAAAGTGAAATCAAAGTACACTTATCCCATGGGCAACACAGCGGATATCCAATGTGTTTTAATCCACATATCCACTTATATTTTACTTAACACCGAACCCTCACACAAATTATTTCGCTTGTAAAATATCAAATCTTCTACACACAAATGCCTTGACCTCTTATTCAAAGAGAAGGGGAAAATGGCTCAGGGCCAAGCAATGGAGAACAGGGCACAGCATTCCTTACTCAACAAGTCAATTCCACTTACAAGTGAGACAGTTGTAATAGAAGAATGTCTGGTGAATTAAAATTGTGGAAGTACACGATTCTAATTTAAACATCCCCTTCTTATCTCTTCTCCTTGCACAGAGCTTCATTCTGGGCCAACATCAAGCAGTTAAAGTAATTTTTCATCCCATTGACTAAAATAAAATGAATGCAAACTACTTACATTTTTTGTTATTATAGATGTAATCGGAGTGTTAGGCATAGTATTCGTGATCAGGCGGGACGAACCTATTTTGAAGATATAACACAACTGCAAACATTTAATTTGTACACCAGTTGGAATCGTACACAATGTATGTATGTTGAACTTCTTTCGCACTATAATGCTGTGGTAATTTTATTTCTGGATAGGTATTTTTCATTACATCCCTTCTGACCGCTTCTCTTCTCTAACCCATTTGGCCGAATAACCGACCGGGGTAGGGAAGGATCGCATAAATATCGAAATGTGTCGTTAAAACCACCACCACCCGACACAGCCAACTAGTAAGGGTTGTCACGTAAACAGAACGTGGCAATTCGTCACTAGTACAGCACACTGGTGTGTTTGAGAGCCAAGCCACAACATTTACACCTAGAGTAAGACGTTTCGCCAATAATTACAACTAACTTCATCAGGCAACAGCCAAATTTGTGGAGAAGTCAACCTGTTTCGTCCTTATATAGAGACGTAGATGTGGTGATGACACTTCTGCGCTCTTGCGCAAAGTGGGGGGGGGGGGGGTTAATTAATGAGTCAACGTACATTATGCATGTGCATAATGCGAGCCCTTTGATATTTCCTTCCTGTCCATTGTGTGTATTAAAATAGCCGATACCAACAGCAATCCCTATTGAAGTATGGTGCCTTTTATAGGTGTAGTGGGTTCAAGACTGAGGAGAGACGGTTCTTCAGAGGCAACACGTTTATTTAACACAGGGTTCCTCTAACTACAAAGGGGTAACGGCCCCTTCCACCCGATACCTGAGGCAGGTACAGCCTCTGGGCTATCAGTGGCCTCTATCACTGGGACCACTCTCTATCTCAGGGGTCGGGAACCTTTTGACTGGGAGAGCCATAAAAGCCAAATATTTCTAATATATTTCAATGAGAGCCATATAGTATTTTTAACGTATAATAAATTAAATGTCTTACTTTTAATGCGACTTCTGGTCACGGGACCCGTGACCCGAGAAATTTATCTTTAAAACTAATTTTCTGTTTACTTTAAAATGACACAGTATATTAAGCAATATCACAAGTTCGATTTAAAGCTTTCGTGACTGCAGGGATTCATCTTCTTGGTCTTTCGGGTAAAGTCACGTAGAAGGGAAGTAATAAAATAATAAAAATAAAACATAATAAAATAAATAATTCTCACGACGTTTCGGCTACAACGCAAGCAGCCGTCTTCAGGTGAAGAATGAGACATAATATCACAAGTATTTTAAAATCAGTTCCAAACTGATTTTATTTTTATTTTTTATTATTATTTTTTTCAACTCAAAATTGTCTGGGAGCCATATGCCGTCCACCGGAAGAGCCATATATGGCCTCGCGAGCATAGGTTCCGACCGCTGCTCTAGCTCAACCCTCCGGCCTAGGGGGAGCTAGAGGAGGCTATCTGACCCGTACCCAGCGAAGGTCCTCGTGGTCCCGGCCACTTTGGCCCACTCGGTCCCGGCACCTTAGAAGGACGGCGGGTCCGGGGGTTCCCAGGGTCCTATTCTAAGCTGATTCTTCGTATCTCGGCTTGATGATGACTGTCGAACCCGCTTTTATACCCACTCCAGGGTCTCTCCACCCCGAGGCCACGCCTCCCTTCTGGAAGGTTCTAGGGGGCCCTGGATATTCCCCAACCCTCTCTTGGGGTCTGGGAACGCAGTGGCCCAACGGCCTGTTCCATCCCGCCTGGCCTGCATACCACCCCCTGCTGACCCACATGTCCGCTACCACAGGTAAGTTCCTTCATACAGCCTGTCAATGGCGCTACATAGGCATGCATTTTAAACAATCTATTATTTGATGATTCGCTTCCATGCAGCACTAAGGCGGTAGCTATCCGAACGGTTACAATTATTTGTATTTCTTTCAATTTCGATAGATGATCTAATTATTCTTGGCCAGTAGTAGCTAGTTTTGCACATAACTTCAACATTATCAAAATCAAATGAGTGTCCTTGTTGGTACGTTGGGTTCTGCTACTGCTGACAGTGGTATTTGCGAGTATTTAATATTTCTCTGATGTTATTTTAGTCTCATGCTGATCATTCGTCCTGTTTGCCCAACATAACATTGCCACACGTGCAGTTAATCCTGTACAACCCTTTGTGATAACTTCAGTAATACATCTTTTGTACCAGATATTAATTTCTGTATTTCATGTGCCATGCCAAATCTGACTCGGATGTTTTGTTTTTCCAAACATCTGGATTTCTGTGCGGGATGATGGTGTGACTCTGACGCCTATCTGAGATGTCCAAAATTTTGCTCCATGTGTTGCGAGCTTCTTGAAGAAGCTCCCAGCATGCGGATCGAGCGGATTTTGACAGCTTCTCAAACCATGCCGGTTGTTTTTCTGGGCTGTGTTGGTGGCTCAGGCAAGATTACCAATGGGTGGCAATGGGAAGCCTCCTTATGAATGAAGCACGGCCTAAAGGAAGACGCGGCATCATTGTCTCCGAACTTCCCTTTCAACATAAGCCGTTCTCTGTTCTCCATCATTAGTTGCAGCTCTGGCTAAAAGTTCCATTTCCATAAATGTATCCCGCTACGTGACTTCTTGTAAAAATGAATGGCCCAATACAGAGAGTTACAGTTAAGTATATCATTGCCTATTACATTGTGAAATATTTCAATTGACCCATCCAAGTGCTCTGGCCACCTGCACATTCACTATTGCAGCCAGCTTAAGTGATTTGCCAGGGGCATTTCAAAATAATTTATGCCATTCATCCATCTCCAGTAATGCTCTCAGAAGGGTGTTAGCTCAGGCAATGGCAATGTATATTACCCTTGCAAAACGGGTAACTACAGCTGCTTCAGGCATAGAAATCACCTTTATTGATTATGGAGCAAGCCACAATTATACAACTCGAACGCTTTCATGACCACGTTCATTCAACCTGGCTCAGCCCAAGATTATTGCCCTCTGGCCATGCATCAACTTTACAGTATGGGGCTTTTGTGGTAGTTACAATGGATAAGTCAAATAGGATTGAACAATTGGTCCCTGCGGAGTTATGTGGCCATCAGACCTGGGTTATGGCCCTGCCTCTGTTCACAAATCTCAGAATCAAAATATGTATTTATACTGGAGGCATGCGATGAGTTATAAAGCTCTTTTTCATAGATGTTCAGCAGGTTTCACAGATGTCCAGTAGGTCAGGAAGAGCTTAGAGAGCTCTACCCTTACATTCAGCGTTTTCATCCAGGCAAATCTAAATTCCTCTGAAGTAAAAACTATTATATAAAAGAGAACTGGCCACACATGCAGAGCAGGGCCCTCCTGCAGGAGAAATAAATGAATGAGGCTCTTCTGCAAAGTCAAAAAGCCAAAGTCTCTTCTGGCCAAAATAAGCATTCGGTGGTGTCACCTCCATTGCTGTCTCTAAGCCAGTGGTGAAAATTCAATATTCCCATGGTGGATATGAGCCCTCTCTAAATGCCAACCACCATCTGTCTTCCCACTTTGTGGTATTCATTTACGAACCATTGAGGGTACTATGAGCTGAGCTGACACACCAACTAGACTTTGAAGATGTCACCTTCTGTCAGTTGAGCTCTGTAATGAGACACCCAGCTGAATAATAATGAAAGAATTATAATCTCCGTCTGGGAAAGCGCAACGCGGTGCATGCCTCTCAACGAGTTGTTCGTTATTAGTGTCCGAATGGTGCATGCCAAATGCGCGCCTTGATGCGCATGCACGCTGCCATAATCTCACAGGCATTTTAAAGTGTAAGCAAACTTTTTTCACTGAAAAATATCATATTGCCATGATTTACATATATAATAATACTTGGTTATAGCGACCCTCTATGCTGATTGTTTTTAAATATGGAGCACAACGTCGTATATCCGACCATCACATATCTGCACTTACCAATTAACACTTACACCCCGTGCAGAGTTTGTGAACTGTGCAACTCATTCACCATTGACATTCACATATCCGACCTGCCCACGTATCCACCTATACCTCAGTCCCCAGCAAGTAAGATGTGCGAGGTTATTCTGTATTCATAAACATTAGTACGTGTCTTCAGAGTGAAAAAAGTCTGACCACTATTGGCAAGTCCAACAGTAATGGTTGTAAATACATCACCTCAGAAATGTTAGACACTAATTAGATATCGTACAGGCTTTATTGACAGCTTGGACAGATCTGCCGAATGAATTCTACTCACAGTGGTATATCCAAAAATTATAGAGCAGGGGGTGGGCGCCTAGCCAAACATGCAAAATGGATATGCACTGTGAGGAGCCAAACTTCCTGCAGTCATTCTTGCATATGAGCAAAGAATACTGCCTTACTGACTTTCAAAATATTTATTATTTCAAATAAAAAATTAACCCACAAGAATTCCCACATTCAGAAAACACATTTGTGAGTAAAACTGCTCTAGTTTGTACTCGCAGAGTTCTACTGCCAAAACGTTCCCCTAGCTAGGAAGCAGGCCAATGATCAAAGGCCTTTCAGCACACACTTTGAAAAGAAATACGCTTTAGGAATGACCACAGTGTGAGCTTATGTGGCACGAGAAAGCTCATGCCTCGTACGGATTTTCTAGAGAAGAGAACACCATTCTATTCAAGGATGGTCATGATCCAAAGCATGTGATTTCACACTTTTGGGGCAATTCCAGGTGGATCGCATAGATTTGGAACACTCACTAACACACTGGGCTCCGAGGTGGCTGACCAAGGGATGGCAGTACATCACGTGGGCGTGTGTGTACCTGTGTCTGCAGCGCAATCTCAGTGTCCTCCCTGAACTCGTTAATTTTCTTGAAATTGAATATTTTGGCCAACCATCCCAATCGCAGAGACTCGCTTGCGAAGCTGTTAGTGCATACATTTATTCATATCAACAAATTAAATATTGTCGCTTTGTATAAATACCAAATATCACTCATTCACTTAAATCACTTGCTAACCTTGTCGAAGTTAAATAGGACTCGTTCGATACGTACATGTTAATGCATATTCAAGGACATTACACTTAGATTTATGCTCATCCAGAAACTACTTCGAAGGGTATAAGAGAATGGGAGGGTGATTGGTTACTGCACTGCTCTATGCCTGGAAAAATTATTGAGTTTTAAACCCAGCCACGGTTAACAACAGTGGCGAGTTATATCTCTACCAGTCCTGAATCACACATCCTGCTTTTACCAACCCACACTGAAAAGTGTGGCGAAGTTTGGTCAAGCAATGCCTCGTGAGTTACACGGCCTGGGGAGGCCTTCATCTCGCAGTGGACTGACAAAAGGCTGTACACAATTGTCAAAGATTTTTTGTTTCGTTTTTCTAATTTTGTTTGTTTTTGTTTGCTGGGGTCACTTTCTGCTTCAAGGTAAAGTATCACATTACTAACTGGACGGTGAGATCAAGGCATAATGGACAAATAGGAACATTGTTGGCCTTCCTGACGGATCACGCAGATACATGTGACAAGTCACGTGCCCCAGCAAGGGCGAGAAGCTACGACCACCCTCGGCTTGTGCTTGTTCCTTCACGAGCACTGACCAATGTATCAGTGGACAATCTCTGGGGCCAAGTTGGCCTGGAGTTTGAGTTCATTTATTTTGTTTGTTACACGGATGACAAAGATCCCCCACATAGCTGTAGAGGCTACTGGTGAACATTATTAAGGAAGCAATGCACATGAAGAGGTCGTTGGATTAACTTTTTTAACAATATAATGTGAATGCTTTTAGACATTCATTTTATAATAAATTTGTCATTATTACACATTGTAATTAATTATGTTGGTTCTGTTCTCATTTTTTTCATTTCTGCATTTAATTTGTTACACTTTGAAACTAGCTTGCTTTATGATGTTAATGTTCATGATGTTTAAATCAGAATTTTCCTTTTATGAGCTTTGCTGTTAAATTATTAAACTAATTTAATTAGTTGCACTCAACCCCGTTTCATGATTGTGGTGTTTCAGTCAGCACTCTAATTCGTTGCATGAAAGAAAACAATCTTTGAGTTTAGTTTGTTGTCCTTACTCCGCACCTGTGTTTAATGCGGTTGGCTACGTACAGTCTGAAAGAAGTTCAACATACATATGAAGTATGGGAATTGACGGCAGGAACTTCTTGACGGGAACACACTTTTATTAAATCTTTACGTATCAAAATACAACGTGTAGTCTCCTTTCTTCCGACTTCACACTCCACTACTCTCGTGTAACTCTAGGCCTCTGGCTACACACGATACCCTTCACTCGTGTAGACCCTACGCCTCTGGCTACACAATACACTCGACTCGTGTAGACCCTATGTCCCTGGCTACACAATACACTCGACTCGTGTAGACCCTATGTCCCCTGGCTACACAATACACTGCATTCGGCTCGTGTAGACCTTACGCCTATGGCTACACACACTACACTCGCCTCTGGGTTACACAGAGTCCCGGTCCCGTTAGGACAGCGGGACTAGGTACCGCAGGGCCCTAGGTCTTCATCCCCGTCTTCATTCTTCGCTGGTTACACACTGCCCTCACGCCTGTGTGCATCCCCTTTTATAGCCCCTGCTCACGAGAGGCGGAGCTGATGCGTACTTCAACGTGAGCATCGCTCCTTAATGAACCAATCACGACGCACTCTCTCTACGATCCGTTTTCCCCAGCGCGTGTTAACACTCCTCCACCAATCACACCGCGCTGCCACCCGATCACTCCCTCTCAGCACGTCACCCGTCCACAGCCAATCAGTACCCCGTAACCCACGACCCCGCGCTGACCCCTGATCCTCCACCGTCAGCGCACGTCACCACCTACACAGCCAATCATTACGCGCTGGCATACGATCTCTAATCCCAGCGCGTATCACCTCTACATCACCCCCTCCCACATAGCTTGCAGCCGGCCCGGCTGTTAACCAACAACACAACCTAACGTCAATGCAGTAACAAAGAAACTCCACCTCTCAGTGTGCCCCGTAACGCAACAACAACAACACAACACAACACTTAAATATGAAGCAATATACAGCCCGACGAACAACACAATAAAAGCGAACACCGGAAAACGAACACAATAAAAGCGAACACCGGAAAACGAACGCGCCAAGTGTCTCTGTGACTAAACGCAGTGCCGAGGCGCTCCGGCTGCCTCGACTCCTCACGTGGCAGGTCACACAAAGTAGCGCGACCTAGCGCGAGTCCGTCTGGCCGGTCCGTCGAATGGGACGGGACGTTGGCGACCGTCCGGTGGCTCCGGCTGCTCAAGATCCGGCCGCCGGTGGTCGGCAGCTGTCAGTTCCGAGACACCTGGGAGCGGATCAGGCGGAGACATGTGAGGAGCAGGCAAAGACAATTCCCCCTCAGGTCGCTGGTCACGGTCACATGCTCGGCCCTCATGACACAAGGGAGGCCATACGGAGGCGAGAACGGTTTCAGTCGGGAGGGGTGGACGTACCAACGGCGTTTTCCCCATTTTATCTGAACGCACTGGGGGCGTGCAACCCGCACGACCTCCACGGGTCCCCCGCCACGGCTTCAACAATTTAGGCGACGTAGCCAAAGGTGCCTGCGGGCAATGCAGCCAGGCCCTGTCACCTGGTTCCCAATTGTGCACGGACACCTTCCGTGCCCGCAACCGCTCGTTTTCAATTTGGCGAGCCCGTGAATTAAGCCGTGCGGCCTCCCTTGCCTCTGTCAGCTTATGAATATTAAATTTAATATGCTCTGCCAATTTCGAATTTGCTCGTGGTGCGGACAGACCCAGCTGCGTTTCCATGGGCGGGTCGGCTTCCCGACCGTACATCAGATAAAACGGGGAAAATCCCGTAGCTGCATGGGGGGCCATTCTATACGCGGCGAGGACCCCAGGGACCTGCAGGTCCCAATCAACATGCGCCTCACACACCTGCTGGCACAACATAGAAGTCAATGTCCTGTTAAGCCTCTCCACCATCCCGTCCGTCTGCGGGTGGTACGGGGAGGTACGCACCTTCTTGGTACCCAACAGGTCGCACACCTCTTGCAGTAATTTACTCGAAAAATTCTTCCCTTGGTCAGTCAGCAAGCGTTCGGGAGCCCCCTTGTCCAGGACGTAGCCCTGGACAAAGGCGTCCGTCACAGCCGCCGCTGACTGGTTGGCGAGTGGCCACGCCATAGGCCACCGGGTAAAATATTCGACCCCCACCAACAGGTACTTATTACCCCTAGGCGTGACCGGAAAAGGCCCCAGAATGTCGAGTGCGACGAGCTCGTTAGTGCGCGAGACCTGGATGGATTGCAGCGGTGGATTAGCTGGCACAGGCGGTGGTTTCCGTCTGGCGCACTCAACACAACCCTTCAGAATGTTCCACCACGTCACCCCCCATTCCCGGCCAATAATAGTCACGCTGAAGCAGGGCAAGCGTTTTGTTAACTCCCAAATGCAAGAGGCGTTCGTGTGCGGCCAAGACAACCTTCCCCCTCACAGCAGCAGGCACCACAATCGCATGCCGCCGGGACAAACTGTCCCATCTCATCAATAGGCCTTGCTTAAGCTCGTAGGAGCCAGTTCGGTCGTGGTTACCTTCGGAACCCCCCGTCTTGCGGCGCAATGCCAGCAGGGAGCTGTCCGCCATTTGGAGACGGCCCCACTCAATCAATGACATTGAGAGCAGCGAGTCCTGACCCCAAGGGGTAGCGGGACCATCCCCAATTGGTGTGCTCGCGGCCGCAACCAACGCCTCCCTACCTTCCGTACCGGCGGTTTTACAGCGCGCCGATCCCGATAAGCACGCACATTTGTGACAAGGCAACAACCGCGACAGGGCATCGGCATTTGTGTGTCGCAAGCCTTTACGGTACGTAGTCGTGAACTGATAGTCCTGGAGGACTTCCAACCACCGCGACAATTGGCCCGAGGGCTGGGCGACCCGCAATGAATACTGGAGCGCCGCGTGGTCCGTCCGGACCGTGAAATGACGACCATAGAGATATGGCCTGAATTGTTGTACAAAAAAAACAATGGCAAGCAGTTCGCGACGGGTGACGCAGTAGCGCTGCTCTGCCGGCGACAACACCCTGCTACCATAGGCGACCACTCGTTCGACCCCTCCAACGACTTGGGACAGCACTCCCCCAATGCCCGTGTTGCTAGCGTCCGTGTCTAGCAAGAAGGGACTCGCGAAGTCCGGATAGCGCAAGGGTGGGGCCCTAACCAAGGCGTCCCGGAGGGAGCAGAATGCAGCCTCCTCCTCCGGTCCCCATCGGAACTTCACTCATTTCGCCGTTAGAGCGTGCAAGGGTTTTGCAATGGTGGCAAAGTGCTCAACGAATCGGCGATAATACGAAGCAAAACCGATGAAACTGCGTACGTCTGACACTGACGTGGGCGTTGGCCACGAACTGACACAGTCCGTCTTCGCAGGATCGGTAGAAATCCCCGAAGAGTCGACAATGTGACCCAAGTACCTCACGGATTTACGAAAAAGGTGGCATTTGGCCGGTTTAAACTTTAATTTAGCCGATCGCATTCGCAAGAACACCCCCCTCAATCGCTGGAGGTGTTCTTCAAACGTTTTAACCGAAAACAATGACATCGTCAAGGTAAATGAGGCACGTATCCCACTGCAAGCCCGACAAAACCAATTCCATAAGACGCTGAAACGTCGCCGGAGAGGAGTGAAGTCCCATGGGTAACCGGTTAAACTGAAACAGGCCCCCTGGAGTCCGAAATGCGGTCTTAGGCTTAGACTCTTCGTCGAGTGGCAACTGCCAGAATCCGGATAATAAATCAAGAGTCGAAAAGTATCGCGCACCAGACAATGCGTCGAGAGACTCGTCCATCCTGGGGAGCGGATACGCGTCGGCCACAGAGATCTTATTCAGGCGACGGAAATCGACGCAAAATCGCAGGGACCCGTCCTGCTTTTTAACGAGCACAATAGGCGCTCCCCAAGGACTGGAGGAAGGCGAAATAATGTCGGCTTCTAGCATATCGTTAACTGCCGACTGAACATGTTCCTTCTCAGCAGGACTCAGTCGGAAGGGATTTTGCCTGACCGGTGCCGCATCGCCCGTTTCAATGTGGTGGCGTAGCAGGTCCGTGCACCCAATGTCATACTTATGTTTACTGAAGACATCCGAAAATTCAATGAGCAACCCGCGCAGCGCACCCAACTGTACCGCTGATAAATCGTCAGAGTCCGCGCACAGCGAATCAACCCAATCGAGGTCCTCCTTCAATGTAACGTTTTTCGTGGGACTCGGATCCGCCTGCGCAACCAGCCTCTCCTCCGCAGGGACCCGCGCCGCGTGAGCTAGCACGGTGCCCTGCTGAATGACGGCCGGCCGCGCCCCAGCGTTTAAAACCATCACAAACGGATCCCTGTCAACCCCCACCAAAGTGTGAGCCACCGACAAATCGAGACCTCCAACAGCCCTATTAGAAGGACCCAAAAGCATGCCCTGTTCCGAGGCCTCCTTCACCCATGGCTTCCGCAACCGGAGGGGAATTAACATTTGTGAACCCGGGGGCACGTGCACGGTCTGTGTCGCTAACGCCTGTATGGTAGCGCACGCCGTCCGAATTTCATTAGGGCTCGTCAAAAATGAAATACGGCGACCCGATGGTAGTTCAATGCAACGCTGATCAATGAGAATTTTGATGGGCATTTTTGCCAAAAAATCAGTGCCCAATAGACAAGGGACCGCCAGGGAGGACGAAACAAAAACGGGTCCCGACAATTTGATATCACCAATGCAAATGGATGCCCTAATCTGACCGATAATGCCCAACGATCCCCCGTTAGCGGCGTAAAATGGCACATCCACCGGAAGAAGCGGACGACATTGTACAGGGAGAATATTATAAATGAGATCCGATATAATAGTCGCCGATGCCCCCGTGTCCACTAACACCCTGACCTCGACCCCATCAATAGATCCGGTAACTACGGATGAACCCGCTGAGGCAGCCACTATTCTGTGCCCCAACTCCGACCATTTAATGTCTCCCCGGTCCCGGCCGAATCGCCCTCTCTGAACCGAATCCCCGAACTCTACTCGGCTCTCCCCCGCCGCAACGCGACGACCCATATGTGCCGAGTATGCGGGCCGAGCATGTGAGGTGCCGCGACTTGCCGGGGTTTGCAGGGACGACTTGGGGCCTTGGTCGTCGTCCAGCCGAGGTCCCATGGCGCGCTGACGTGGGGCGCGGCAACCGGAGGCCACGTGGCCCCGGAGGCCGCAGTTATAGCAGGTGATGACAGTCGTCGGAGATCTCGGTTGCTCCAGCTTGCGGGCCGCTCGCAGAGGCGAACGACCCCCCGATCTCCAGTCCCCCGGTCGTCCCGCGATGAACGCCTCCTCTCGTGGGCTGACGACTTGGGGCACGGTGACAACTGGGCCCGGAGTTGAGGCCACGGCAGCGTTGCAGACGACTCCCTGTTTACGTTGAAGGACCTCGTGCGCTTGTATGCTTGTGGCGACCCGTAAGGATGAAATATCGGTCTCATCGGCCGTGTTGATGGGGACCCCCAGGTCCTGCGCCAACTTGAGCAGCTGCTCCAAAACCATGGCATCTTGGCCCTCCTCGTCCATACGAGGGAACGCGGCGTCGGCGAGAGCAAGCAACGCCGTGCGGTAGGCGAGCACGGTCTCCGTGTCCGCCTTCCGTCTTGCATAAAAATGATGGCGGCACGCGGAGGGAGGACCATAGACCTTGGCCATGAGAGCCAGCGCATCTTTGAGCGTGGAGCGGTCCGACCTGCGTGCGGACGTGAAGGCCGCGAGCGCGTTGTCATCCAGCATGGCAGGCAGTGCCCGCAGTGCCGTAGCGTCGGACCAAGCGGACATCTGATGCGCCAAAAATCTGCGCTGAAATTGGCTCCAATCCCCGCCTTCCGCCTTGAAGGCTGACAACGTGGGAAGGCGCTGCTGAAAAATGAAGTCGTCCTCCTCCTCGTGCTTCCTCTCTGCCGCCCCGCCGGTGTGTAAGATGGCGGCCCCATCGGCGGGTGTGTGATGGCGGTCCGCCGCGCGCGTCGGTGACGTCAGCGGGCGCGCATGGAGAACCCCTGCCACGTGGTGATGGCCGTTCCCGCCAAAAGTCGGTGCAGATGAAATGGCGGCCATCGCCAAATCGTTTTGGCGGGAATCTGCAGGGCGACCCTGCAGAACGTCGGCCGCCGTTCCCGCTCCTCCCGACGAGCTGATCTCCGCCAAGATGGACGCGGCGGCGAGCAGCAGCTCCGCCAGACGGGAGTGCGCTTCGCGAAGCACGGCGTCAGTCCCCCGTGGCTCGTCCGGCGCCGTCGGCGGATCCTGCCCCGTGGGCAACTCCTCTTCCTCACCCCCCGATGCCAGTTGACCCGCGTCGTCGAGGTTGTCCCCGTGGTCAATCCCGTGGGTCCGACGGTTCCTCCTTGTATCCATGCTTGGAAGACCGTTTCACTTCTGACGCCAGTTGAAGTATGGGAATTGACGGCAGGAACTTCTTTGACGGGAACACACTTTTATTAAATCTTTACGTATCAAAATACAATGTGTAGTCTCCTTTCTTCCGACTTCACACTCCACTACTCTCGTGTAAACTCTAGGCCTCTGGCTACACACGATACCCTTCACTCGTGTAGACCCTACGCCTCTGGCTACACAATACACTCGACTCGTGTAGACCCTATGTCCCTGGCTACACAATACACTCGACTCGTGTAGACCCTATGTCCCTGGCTACACAATACACTGCATTCGGCTCGTGTAGACCTTACGCCTATGGCTACACACACTACACTCGCCTCTGGGTTACACAGAGTCCCGGTCCCGTTAGGACAGCGGGACTAGGTACCGCAGGGCCCTAGGTCTTCATCCCCGTCTTCATTCTTCGCTGGTTACACACTGCCCTCACGCCTGTGTGCATCCCCTTTTATAGCCCCTGCTCACGAGAGGCGGAGCTGATGCGTACTTCAACGTGAGCATCGCTCCTTAATGAACCAATCACGACGCACTCTCTCTACGATCCGTTTTCCCCAGCGCGTGTTAACACTCCTCCACCAATCACACCGCGCTGCCACCCGATCACTCCCTCTCAGCACGTCACCCGTCCACAGCCAATCAGTACCCCGTAACCCACGACCCCGCGCTGACCCCTGATCCTCCACCGTCAGCGCACGTCACCACCTACACAGCCAATCATTACGCGCTGGCATACGATCTCTAATCCCAGCGCGTATCACCTCTACACATACAACACTCGGTGTTACAATTACTCAAGTACTGTATCCCTTTAAAAGAAAAAAAATGTATTATCTTGACATACTTTTACCTGGTCATTCATAAAGAGAACTGGATTGAATGTGTAGCCAGCAAAATGCCTGGCTACTATTGTCTCCCCAGAGCTGATATTTATACAAAATACTCGTCCTATATTTAAGTGTGAGTTAACCCTGGGGGATGCAAACATAATACCAGCATCTAACAAATCCAGGAATTAGACGCAGAGGGATGGGTCCATACCACAGTGCACTAACCGCTGTGTCACCAGTCCCCAACATAAAAAGATGAGTGCTCATTTTTTCTGTAATCTAATAATCCAATAATTTTGTCTACCGTGCTGAAAAATGACCTGCGATTTTGCTTGGTCAACTAGATTTACTAATCTCATTTAACCACTCAGAATAAAATGGGGACCCTTTCTCATAAACCCTGCCGTGGGCGCAGAGGGGTGTAGCCGATGTAGCCAAGAACACCAATGTCTAAACACCCAATTGGTTTTCTCGGTCAATAAACCAGCCGCCTCTGTACCTCCACCACAGCTCACTCTCACGTTAATCATCTCTGGCCACTTGGGCCATCACCAATGTCTGAGCTCCGTGACATCCACCACTCGTTCCCAAGTCTTCACTCATCCCTATCTCCCACACAGCACCAACAGTAAAACAGAACATCAATGTCAACTAACAAAGCAAAATACGGCAAAGGTAACTCGGATTATATATGTTTATTTTTCCCAATGACCAAATCACCCTGTTCATAACCCAGTAATGTATATCCCAGTTCTGCTGAAACTGTTATGCTATGACCCACAAATAATAACACACACATTTTAAAGTACTTATCAAAAATTACATTGCAAAATGAATAGCATACGTTAGGCAATATAAGCCATTTAACGTATTATTATGGGTAAATAACATTTCATGTCGTTAAGGAGCATTATGGCAATATTATTCAGTATTTGGGATAGCACATTTTGCTTAATGGGGCAATTCGACACTGGTGCTTAAAGCTTAATATTCGGGTTCAGAATAACAAGATGGTGTCTTCAACAGAAAACTATAACAGGAAACCTGGTCTTGCACATGAATGACCTGCAATTGTGTACACATCCTCGTGCAGAATCTGTGTAAGAATGGTTGATGTCAGTCATCTTGACGTGGCAAGTATGCTGGGACTATGATTATAGTTTACCATTGAAGACATATTTGTGCAGTGTAATAACAATAATTTGTTCGTATGATTTACAGACCTTCATCCACTGCAGGATGAAGGTCTCGTGTCATCCATGGAGGGTTGCTTGACCATATTTCACCACATTTGTCAGTGTAGGTTGATAAGGCAGGGTGCGCGCTGCAAGACTGGTTGAGATATCACTCGCTACTGATGTCAGCCATGGCCAGGAGTCGAGCTCAGGTGGCCGGATTCAGTAAAGTGCGCGATTACGATTATTTATTTCCAGCTTCCACACATACATCCCGGTTGTGTAATTGCCTCTTCAGCTTGAGAAAGTTTTTGAATGTGATTAGGAAGGATGTCAAAAATGGGCAGAATATTCCAATATCTACCAGCATATCCATTTGTGTTAGATTGATATCACATTAAATTATAGAAGCTTGTTAAAATGGGAAATATGTCAACTTTAATAAGCATAGGTCCGAGACAATTTGGATCGTAAAAATGAGTCTATATACAGTATTATCCAATGGAACTCTACATAATAATTCAATACCGGGGAAAAAGCGGTCACCAGATGTTATGACAAAAAAAAAATATTTTCCAGAAATGTGTAATATTTCAAATATCAAAATGTCATGGTACTTAGGGTACAACGACACGGCTTCATTGATGAATGTAATTTGATTGTTCAGCTCAGAACATACACGTTAAATTGTTTGTGTGTGTAAAAATGCATGCTGTAAGATTCATGTACATTACATGTATTGAGTTCTCTCAACCCCCGAAGTCTGCGATTCACTGCATGTTAAAACAGAAATTATTCTTTCATCAAATCGTTACCCTAAATTATTTTATTTTCCAGGTAGGTGAATCCTTTCACTCATGATGGTATGTATGTGCAAGATAGAGGTCCTTTGCTTGAGTCACATTTATTATGCACAGATACACTTTGAATATTAGGATTTGTATTTTTACTTACATGTCCCATGTGGCTTGTTGTACCGTGCTACTTAAACATTCATCTGTGTATGCTTATTTGGAAACCTTTACGTTTTTGTATCAATGTCTTAGTCATTGCCCACACTTCTGATGAATGTGTCAGGGCTGGAAGTCTGAAATGATTAATGACTGTTGCTTGCAGAAACAGTGGCAATTTAATCTTCAGTAAAATCTTAATTTTCCGAGAAACTGTTCCGGATCCCAAATTTGTTTAGTTGCTATAATCGCGATCCATTGTGTCCATAACGTGTCACAATCAATCCATCACGTCCTCTGGTTGTCAACAGTAACAGCGATTGAATTATAATGAATGTGTGGAACAGTTCCTTTAATTACATTGAGTGTGGTGGGCAAAAATTGTGTGTCATAAGATGTTTTTCTCACGAGGCTCCATAGTAAAAATGTCAAAGTTGGCAAAATAATGGTGAATATTTCTGCACTGTGCCAGCAACATATTCCACCAGGCAGAAAGTAGAGTTTAAAATTGAATCTTTCTGCTTGGCAGAAAGCACAAACGAAGGGTTTTCTCTTTGTCGAAAGGGAAAGGCACCCGCTCATAATAAGACTACACCTACCAACCCACATATCGATTTTCGTTTCAGATTGTTTATTTTTTGCAAAGCCACTATATATATGCCAAGTAAATGGGGTACAAGTCTCACTCGCTCAGGGGAGAATTAACTATGTTTCATTAAAGCTATGCCCAGCTCACTAATGACACAAGTAAATGACACATTGGTGGTTTAGGTACAATGAAATGCCATGCCGGCAGATTGGGCCATGATAATTGACAGTTTCATAAATCTAATGTGACCTCGTGAATTTATTTAACATTTTCCAAAGGGCCCTCTATTTATATATCTGTAATGATTCATAGAATAGTTCCTTCCTGCTGAAAGTATGAAATAATTGGCAATCCCCATTCCAGTTTAATTCACAGCATAACATGGCCGCCAAAACTTAAAGGTAAGTATTTTACAATGCAACATCTTTGATTGTGTTTGATATCTACAAGGTCAGAGTATTGACATCGATCTCAAATATCGATCTTCCTTAGGCATGTTGATCAGTTCAGACTTGGCCTGCTCAGCAGTCCTAGGCTTTGATCAGAGCTTCCTTCAGGCAGGTGTCTTACCAGATAAACCCCTGCTGCCAGCCCATTCAATAGCGTACATTTTCAAAATCCACCACACTGTGTACCAGTGTATGTGAAACATAGCTGGCAAGACAGTCCATTATGAGAGCCTTGATTTTAAAAAGGGATTCAAATGTGAAAGAAATGTGCACACATAATTATCATAGTTTTATTACAAGATAAGATATTGGATATTTGTGTCGTTCTAATAGCAGAAGGCCATCACAAAGGCGCTATATTTCAAAGATCGAGAAGGTCTGCCAGTAAGGCTGTGATGTGTTGCTTTTGCGGTTTTATCTCATTTAGAAGGTAATTTGTGGAAAATTTTCTAATTTGTAAAATTTCGTCCCGTGACGACGGTGCATATAGCCTACTGTTTTTTGAATGATGCGAAGAGATATTTAACGTCAACTGTGAAGCAGATGGCAAATATATATTGATTACTACACACGCAGCATGAACCTGTGTGACCACTAGGCTCGAACCGCAACCTCTGCAATAAGCAGAAGGCCGCACGACCACCCAGCATTGTCAGCACCCCGTTTCACACCAAACTAGACACACGCAGACATAGGAGGCCAATCTTGCACGTTTGTCCTCATTTTATAGTAACTTTGTATTTTGTAATAAATCAATATAATTTAAGGAATCATATTTAGTTACTGGTAGGGGCATTGATGCTGGTAAAGATGTGCGTCGCAATGTATCGCGATTTGTTGAGGAGTTTTGCAGTTATTGTGAAAAACGTTAAGACTTCTCAGAAAATGGATGCAACATTTTATGGGTGCAACATTTTATGGGTGCTGCAATAAATAGCCTAAGAGATGCCTTAATATAAATTGAATAAGCTGTGTACAGTATGTACTTAATTTAACACCGTACAGTCATGTGATACCAATATTGACTTCATAGTCTTCATTCTACTGCACAAAAGTACTTGACAAAATATTTGACAGCGCAGTGCTAACAAATGTGCCCTCCCCTCCAAATACACCTGCAACTTATGCCCCATATTCATCTTGTTAAAATTGGGCATACACTGCCCAGTGCAAGTACTTCCAATTTACAGTGTACAATTTCCCTCAACCAAATCACCACACGCAAACGCACGACCTTTCCCGCTCACTAATCTTACCGCCTTCTCGATTGGTAATTACGGCACCATTCACATTTGCATTTTATGGGTCACATTGTTACGTACGGGAGATTGACTTAACAATAAATACCTATTAGGTATAATAAGAAAGACTGTAATTGGCTATTCATTATATCAGCTGTGCAGCTCCCAGGTTAAACATTGTGAGCAGTGTGTCTTGCAACATTGCCCATTTACGTAACATTTTGAACTAAATTTATTTTCATTTGGCAATCAGGTTTTTCACGAAGGCAATGAATTTGCTATACATTCACTTAATCATTCCTGTTAAATCAATTAGCATGGTGTTATGAAAATTATATGCAAAGGTTACCTTTAGGCTCATTGAACAAACAGAATAGAACATGTGGCAATAGGAATGAGACCAAAAATGACATAAAAAATTATCAATCATTATTATCGTGACCCTGATATTTATTTGAATTGTGGGGGATATATCTTTTTTAATGTATTATATGTGTGTTAGCATAATACACGTGTGATGTGCGTTTGGATTTGTGAATTGTTTGGTTTTGTTGATATAGTATTGGCAAGGATTGCTGGAGTTTTTTCCCGACCAATAATGAGGTGATATAATGAAATGCTTTCGATGGAAATATCACGAGTAGAATGTGAAAAGCACAGTATTCCACATGGAGACAATTTAAGAAAAAAGTTTTAAACAAACGGTGCATCAAATGCAGATCGGAAGCTATGTCTGTGCAGTTGGGAAAGTGATGTTTACTTCAAGATGTCTTCAATGCAGAATTTAATTTAAAATATTTTGATAAACCCGGGTTTTGTCAAGAACACAGTTTCTGCAATATAGCCATACTGCTATATATCGTACAATGTAATATTCACAGTAAAAACTGTTTTTGGAAAATATCGTTATATCGTGATTATGATTGCTGTAAAAATTAATAATTATAAAAATGCCAGAGGAAACAAAAATAAACCCATACTCTGCATTCAGAGCTCCCAGCGACTCCAAAGTGTTTCTTATTAACATATTCAGTTGCGAGGAAACTCATTTTCTAGTGACCGTGAAATTAAGTGTCCAGAAGTTCTCAAGCAGCTAGACAAAGAGATATTCTGGGTAATATTGAAGCCTTGTACACCATTGGTTGACCCAAAACTGTGCATCACCAGGATATATAGAAATTTAACCGTTTTAATCAAGGTTAGTCATTGCAAACAAAAATGTTATGATCACCCCCTCATAATCCTTGCTTGTCTGTACGGAGTTTTCGTATTATCTCCTCGTATGCATCGATTGTCTACAAACTCACTGGTGTCTAAAATCATTATCATCATCAGCCATGGTAAATCCACTACTGGATGAAGGCCTCCCCAAGCCGCCACATTCCAGAGATATATAAATCTATCTAGCACACGCACACAAGCTGATTGCATCACTCCATTTCCTCAAGGGGTGTGCTATCAGATGAGCACGTGTAAAATACATAACACGAAATGAATCAACTAACTCACTCGGGGCCATTTTGAAAGTCATCGCAATGTGCCCCAGAATAAATATTGCTAGTTATTTGTAAAATATGAGAATAGCAGGTTAGCAAAACATGCATTATTAAATAGTTAACAAAATTATAACTTTATTAAACTTGAACAAATGGATAACAAACGGTCCCCTTAAACTTAAACGTTCACAAATGTAAGCTGGAAAAAGCTCTTTAAAAATATATTTCACCATTTTTGTTTCCTGCATGTACCGTGCTGGTAAATTAAAGCTCAGCTTGTGATCAACGTCGTGAATTGGGTGCATTTATTTATTTCAACACTGTGTACGATTCACAAATGCTGACCTACATTTAAAAGCGCTAGATTAAAGCTGCTGTGTGTACACTGCCAGAACATGGGATGGGAGTTTGAGCACTCATCCTCTGCAGACCCATAACCAGTGTGGGAAGGGTAGACAGGGAATTGTGCTGGTGTCCCGATGACATTGAGGGCATTTCTTAGTATACAGATGCTCAGGGAAATGCTGCCCAAGGCATTTGCATCTTGTGGTGGTTCGCTGCCTGTCAATTACCCGCAAATGTGTGCCTATAGTTCAGTGGAAATGCCGGTGGCTGAAAAAGTCGAGCTTATCCCACACTAATGAGGTGAAATGACAAGCTCACGGCATATTGCGTTCACGGGACTCGGCACGCACATAGGAGACAGCCCAAACTACGCAGCCAGGTCATGTTCAGCACTCGTCGTGAGCTCTGGAATACAATACTGGCGAGTAGAGTGCAGAGTTGTGCAGCCCCCCTGCACAATACCACCTCAACACCAGGGTGGGATCGTACAGCACATCCCTCCATTACACTATTCCTAAATGCTGCCTCGGTGAACACACGTATGCATTTTTTTGGCTGCATTTGCATAAATTATATCAGTTCCATTCTTGATATCACTCATCAGCATCACTGCTAGCATCGTCTATAGCTGCCATTTGTGCCTGAGGGAGTGATGTAAAGCAGTACATGAGCCGATGAGGCAACACAACAGTCATAAAATACGTGATAATTCGTGGTAGATGCAGGAAGCAGAGCGATGACATCAGGTCCTCGCGCGTGCTGGTGGCGAGACGAATCGTTACGTCGCACAATCGTGAGAGATGGCAACAGAGTCTCGGAGAAGCCTTCATCCAGCAGTGGAGTGATGGCTGGTAATGACCCAGGAGATTACATCATGGGAAGAGCAGCAGAGCAATTCCTTGAATGTAGAGGGAATAAGAAAGCTTCCCGGCAAAGCTATTATTATATTCTTGGTTCTTTCGGTAAAGTCACGTAGAAGGGAAATAATAATATAAATATAAAACAATACAAATTCTCACGACGTTTCGACTGCAACACAAGCAATCATCATCAGGTGTGAAATCCACAGCAAGAAAATTTGAAAAAAGCTCTAAAAAAAACCTATTATTGTAAATAATATCATTTGTATTTAGCATCTGCCCAGTGTTCCGGTGGAAGGTGGGATGCAGGAAAAAGGGTGATCCCTTCCACCACAACACCTTGCTGATCTCGTCAAGAAGCATAAACCATTACGCAAACTCCGGTCATCCTCAAAGCAGCTGTTGGCTAACCATCGAACAAAGATGGTCACTGCATCACACGCTTTCAGATGCGCTTCTGCAGCTATCCGGAATGCTCTTCCAATATTAGGAAGCCACTAGAGCAGGGGTCGGGAACCTTTTTGACTGGGAGAGCCATAAAAGCCAAATATTTCTAAATATATTTCATTGAGAGCCATATAGTATTTTTAACGTATAATAAATTAAATGTCTTACTTTTAATGCGACTTCTGGTGCTGCATGATTTTGCTGATGGCCTTGTAGTCTGGTTCATACGTGGTGAGGTTGAGCTTTATGCAGGCGTGACCTGTGAAATTTATCTTCAAAACTAATTTCTGTTTACTTTAAAATGACACAGTATTATTACGCAATATCACACGTATTTTAAAATCAGTTCCAAACTGATTTTTTTTATTTTTTCAACTCAAAATTGTCTGGGAGCCATATGCCGTCACTAGAAGAGCCATATATGGCTCGCGAGCCATAGGTTCCCGACCGCTGCACTAGAGCTACACACTTTTAAATATAAATTGAAAACTGATTTCTCTAGAACTGCGTTTTGTGTTTAGTTTGTCCTTCCCCTGCACCTCCAATTGGTTACGTACGGTGCTAAAGAAGTTCTACATACATGCATCCCTTTAGACAAGGGGCACCTACCAGCCTTGATATATTCTATGTGAATGCAATCTCTCGTGTTCAAATGTCATAATCTCTATGGCTTCTCTTTATTTCCTCAAATAATGTAAGCAGCTGCATAGCCTATTAATTGGCTCACCGCTGTGCCAAATTGCAGTCATCAGTTTGATTTCGAGAGCTGCCTGGTAATATGGTAGGGCTTTACCAAATGCACCCCCTTTTCTGCATTTGACATTCAATATCCTATGACATTATTCACAAGACGAAGCCATTGTGTAAAGGTGGCATGACCTGAATTACAAATCTGACTAATTAACCACAATTAAAAAAAACGATTACTTTATAATTACCCTTCCATGAAAAATAAAGTACAGTATTGCATTTAGAATTTCAGGGTTTCTATTAAATCATTATTTTATATAAATGAAATTTAAGTAAATCTGCCGGCAGATGTAACAGCACTGTGTCACAAGTCACTGTCGAAGATGCTGGTATGCACAAAGGTGGAGAGAGAAGGGAAATTGCACGAGTCTGCATCATGGAACCCATTCGGGCTCCTTTAGTCTCCAAGAAAAATTGTGTTTATTCATTACATAGCACTTGCAAAAGCAATGTAGTCAACCAAAGTGCTTCGGCAACACTTGGTCAATACACTGTTCCTCAGCGTAGATTTTAAATAAGCTTGTGACTGAACTTTGAACGGTCGACAAAATACATCGCACAATTGCTGAGAAATTTCACAAAATGCTGCCACGGAGCCATTGAGGAGAGGAAAACGGCTGCAAGCTCCGAGCAGTTTACCGAGGATACCGTGTTATCAAGAGAAATGTTAAAGTATAGGCCTGGACTGATGCACACGAATAAAATATAAGGTGCAATCAGTGAGCACGCCGGCACAGGGCTGAAAGCTCATCGCACGTTGTGCTGCGAATGACAATCCAGCCACTCAATCGCTACTGTACAGCACCACTTACGTGAGGCTGCGAAACTGTCCGTTCGTAAAAGCCACCACCCGCCTCTCGTAATGAAAGCAACCCCCCAATTAGACCCTTGCTGAAAGTGTCTCTGCTGCCGATAATGAGATCCCATAATTACCAAGTAAACATAAGGGCAGTCAACACGTTCTGAGATTGGGTTAATAAACATATGCTTAGGTTGTCACTCGTTAGTCTATTTTGCAATTGCATCCCCTCCTCCTAAAGTGTCATATAATTATGGCTAGCATTTGAAACATGTATAAAAAATAAGATAAACGGAGGGTCCGCGGGTCAGACTACTGAGTCGACACTGCTGAGATCCTGGGTTTATCTAAGTTTCAACCGCTTGAGATCAGGCTGGGCTTCAAGAGTTGACCGTGGTAGCCCAGTTACCAATGACTGCACGACAAAACCAATCCCGTAAAACTTGGGCTATCTTTTAATTTGGTGTAAATCCATCTCTGAGAATTAAAAATAACAGTTTGCCTGTCATGTGGTGATGCACTGCACTGCTGGAGTTCCTTTGTATTCGTCTCGTGACATAATACTACCAGTAGCATCATTGCAAGGACACTGCGGCAAAATTAATGTTGTGCCTATGAAATTAATGGATGGGGCAAATTTACAGAACAGAGCAAAACTCACATTACTGACGCTGCGTTCCTGCATCCACTTAAGAGCCCGCTTATCCGGTTCACAAACAGGGCAAGTGGGGCAAGCTTAGTTTTCCTCGGCGGTCTGCAAGCTCTACTCTGGCCGCTGGTCCACATTTTTTAATCCTTTATATTAAGTTTGCTTGCTTGCTTAGGACCGTGCAAATCTTTCGTTCGTTTTTAACCCATTTCCCGTGATCCAATCGAGCTGACATTTTCCACACAGACTCGTTGTGCGTGACAATTAATGTTCGTTAAAAAATTTTTCCAAAATTTTACACTTTTTAGGACAAAAATATTATATTTAATTACCAATTGCTTAATGCTGCCATGCAATCATCTGACCCATAGGTGGCAGCCATCTCAAGCCAGAGGACGAGAGGACTCTAGCCGCCACGCATATAAAGGATTTATAGTGAAAACTTTGTTTTTACGGGTTATACTTGTTAAGGAATGTGTACCTCTCTTTGTCAAGGGCGCACACATTTTCAGCTCTACCACCATCAGAAACAGTCGTGATGTCCCAGGATCAACATGCAGGAGAGGCGTTCCATTAACGCACCTCCGATTAGCACGGTTGGTTACGTACAGTACGAAAGAAGTTCAATATACTCACATTAAGGGTGTCTTTAAAATTGGTCAACTTTAGGGAAGTGTTTAAACTAGAAGAACATGGAATACAAAAATTATATATTTTAGCTGAGCATAAAACATACAATTGCTTCTCTTTCGGGCAGTGGAGGGAGGGACAGAGGGGAGAATCTGAGCTAAGAGCCACAGGTTAGGACAAGACCAGGGTCATGCCGGGTCATCTGGGATCTCATGGCACGGCTCAGGTTCTCGATTATAATTGTTGTAGAAATGCAGCACGAGGTGGGTTGCCTATAAGTGGCAATCAAGGGGTAGATATTGAAGCCAGATGGTGAGACCCTGGTAAGAGCAGAGCTTGGAGGATGGGAGTTAATTTTGCAACAGTCTCCCCGCACCTCAGATTAGCACGGATGGGTATGTAAGGTGCGTAAGAAGTCCAGCATACATACAGATGTGAGATCTGGCAAAAGGGGGCATTGGAAGGTGTGGTAACATCAATGGCTTTGGCTATGATAACCTCTTATGAATTATAATTGAAAGCATAGCATGTTTAAAATAGAATATCCCGTCACAAAAAAAATCTGAAATGCCCGAGTACATCTTGTGTCCTTGAAGCATAGTGTTAGATAATATCATAACTTAACATGTAAGACAAGTCTTCATCTCTAGAATAGAACAAACCAATGGTTTCTAAAGAAACTAATTGGAGCTCATGTTGCTCTACAAAAGCCACTTTCTCAAACTTATATTTAGCAAAAGTGTAATAAAATAAATAACTATCTTAACTATGTTAATACTACAAAGTTACATACAATACTGCAATTACATACCCATCAACTGTTGTTAAAATCAACTGAAAGATTATTACATCAACGTCAGTCACCATATCTCGCATTTGCAAACCCAGGAATTAATTCCTTGTGATGTGAATATAATGTCTCCGTAGAGTTCTAGCTAAATTCATCTTTCATTTGATGATTTGTGCAAGGATTTTAATTAAGAATCAAGATAAATATTTCACGAGGATATTTCTTAAAGATGAGTTTGTGTTAATGGCCATTCCAGGGATTCTATGAAACATACCTCGATGATGAATGGCAATTGGGAGATTGACTGCCGGGCCGGAGCAGCCTCCACTGCTGCAGTGCATGTTTAATTATAACTTAATTGCAGCTGATAGCTCAAGTTTATGAGTGAACGCAACGCATTTCCAGGAAGATGCAACTCAAAAAACGCATCGCTCCTATTTCATCGATAGACTCGTGCGCAGGCTGTGTGTTCCAGGCTGTCCTGTGTAAGTTTGATGCTTCATTCGTGATATAAAACGAATCACATTGATACCAATTACTCAACTTTATGAATATGGCATAAGGGAAGGTTGGTGGTTTTGGAGGTTGGTGGATCATAAGTAGTTGCAGCAGCAGTGTTATATTATATTTTGTCATCTTCATTCATCATTAAATGCATATATCATGACCATTATATCATGTTGCTCTTCTTCCCTCGCACCTCCAATTAGCACGGTTGGTTACGTACATACAAACATTATCTTTTTTTATTACAACTATCATCATTGTCATCATCTTTTCCTCTTAAACAGTTTTCATCATCACCATTGTTGTTTTTAAGTAGCTTTAGGCCACAGATGTCGGATTGAATAAAATCCCATTTTGAGAATGTGTGATAAAAACGTCTCTCATCTGACTGAGTTGTATCTACAATATTAGCCGACCATGCGAGTGGTGCATGGATCCTGTGACGTTTGTCATGAGATGCTCACAGGATTCACATGTGACTTCAACATTATACGCATATACGTTAAAAATGATCTTCTGCTTTCAATTAGCTCTTACATCGTCTTAATTAAAGGTAACATATCTAGTGTATCAAAAACCTTGCATATTTTTTCTAATCTTGTGATATCTGTAATTCTTAAAGAGGTGGCAGTTCCACATTATATCCGTGGATGGAAATTTGCATTCTTCAATGATCTGCAACTGATGTTTTAACTATAATCTAGTTCACTGATGTTTTCATGAACACATCCTTTTACAGCTCAATTATCTGTTGACATACCTCTAACATCGTTATTGGTAATTCACTTCTTTCATAAGCTGTCACTTTCACAAAACATGCCCCCAATTGTAATTAAATTACATTATCTGATGAGGTATTGCTGATTGCCATTAGGCTGTATAAGGTGCACACATGAAAACAATGAACAGCTGTTCGTGTAAAATTATTCTTTGGTCTCAACTCGTTCATCACATCAATGCTACACTAGTACATTCATATACATTTTATTTTTAACACGTAGAGGGGAAAGTCACGTAGAAGGGAAAAAATAACCAAGAATATGAATCCCTGCAGTCACGAAAGCTTTAAATCGAAACCATAATACGTATTTTACTTCCTATGACTATATTGCATCTGTGCTCCTATAACACCATCTGCGGTCCCTTGAAATGAGTGCTCCACAACGATACGCACAGTAATTATACACTGTATGTCAGGTGCGATCACCAAGTGATCAGCTCATAAATAGTTTAGTGCCCAGACAGCATTGACGATAGCATGAGCGACCAAATGGCTGGCAATGCAGCAGACATTTGTTTTTATGGAACAAACACTTTCTTTTATTGGTCCTGGTGAATCCGCCCCATGAAGTCGTCTTGAATGGATGTTTTTAGCACTAAAATCGCTGTCCGCTGTGCACGCAGGCTAGGAACCCATTTATTGCTGTTTTTATCGCTAATAAATATCAACATTTATTAGCGACACGTAACTTGAAACGTGCAGTAGCTGTTGGAAGGCTTTGCTACCGTGGCAACGCAGCCCAGAGGGGAACAAAATCGGCAATTTGCACTGAGCCTCACATAAAAGAGGGTGTCCTCCCCCCCACAACTGGCCTGGTTTTGTCATTAATGAATAGTGGGGCCCCACATGGCATTCTGTTGGGTACATATGCAGAAGCAAACAAAGCAAAGAAGACCTACAGATTCCAACTCTGTCGTGGGAGAAAAACACAGTCGATGGTAAACTATTTAAATGAACTTTAATTGCTGAAAATAATGATTCAAGGTAGGATCTGCTTGTCTCTCTTGCATTCTGTCCTAGCTCTCACATCCCTGCCTGTTCGAGATAAGGGTGTGATGCCCATCACTTATTTGTACGAATTTTCATGCACTTTGTCCTGCCCCCTCCAACTATCGCAGACCGTGTGTGTATCATCACATGAAGCTTGCAAATTAAAAGGATACCACAGCACATCAGGACGTGTCTGTGAGCAGCCATTTTAATGTGTGGAACACAGTCGTTACCACAATAACATAATAATTTATGAGTGAGCTGAACCTTCAGCAGGGGGGTTTGTACCACCCCCCCCACCTCTCATGCCATGGAACTGCAATGAAGGAATACACTTGATGAAATGGAAATGTACCATGCATAATCTTTCGCCTGCATTTGGGAAATGCACTCACACCGAGGAACTGTATAACATTGTTATTTTTCACTTTAATCAAGCATGTGTGCCATAGATCACACCAACTCCAGAATCTTGAGTCTCACATCGAACACCTCTCTCCACAGATACCCACGCATTTGGCTTCAGGTCTATTGTACGACCGCTGATCCTACACGATAGGAAGGACCATAAACTGCCAGCCATTACACGTGGGAAAATCCGAGTACAGATAGTCCCCGAGTTACGACGGTCCGACTTATGATATTTCGATCTTACAATAGCGATACGACAAAATTATAAAATATTTTAAATTTCGCGCGGCAGGCAAACGCAGCAACGTACGAGGTACGATGCTGTACGTTGGGACGCTGCCGGGATGTACTGTATGCATCTCCCGCCTTGTGTGATGCAGATAGGATTGTTTCCTGAAAAACTTTCTATTAAATTGCAGTTCATATCGGTAGGCTAAGAATTTACCTTGTTTTTTTACTTTTCATTTTACTGTGCAATACAGTATTGTAATTAATAAATACACACAGTATATAGTTTATATAGTACGGTACTGTAACTTGCTCTGTTTTGCTAAATTATCACCATTCTTTAAGACTCCTGGGTAGGCTAGGCCATCTTAGACTTACGATATTTTTGACTTACGATGGGGTCGTCGTAACGCATCTCCATCGCAAGTAGAGGACTACCTGTACTGTACTCCTACCCCTTCAAAGAGATCTGGCCAGCATGGAAGTGTGGGCCAACATACCGTACAGAGGGGCTCTCTAGCGTGCCCTCCAGCGGAGACCCCTCCGTCTCTAGTGGCGTAGGCAAGTGATGGGGTCTCTTGAGGGGTTAGCAACCCAATACGTCTCACTCTTCTGCAAATGAAGACTCAACGCCAAGATTGCGGTGGAAATTAAGGCCTACTTATACAGTACCAAACATTATTTAAAAAATATCAAATGTACAATATACATCGACCCAGCAAGGCTCACCGAGTTTCAATTCTTCATTCAAAACAGCCACAATCTCAATGGCCACATACCTGTGATGAGGGCAATGAGAGACAGCGACAGCATTCCTTGCCAGTGGACTCCCATGTCTGTCTTGACAACCTCCACTCCAGGTGACAGAAGGCCTCAAGCACAGCTCCCTTCATTCGAGAACACAAAAGATAAACAAAGATCCTCTTTTCGATTTAAAGCTTTCGTGACTGCAGGGATTCATCAAGAAGAAAGATCCTCTTATAGCCATGTGTTGCACACTCGAAATGAAGGACGTGGGCAGGTGCTCCAAAGCGAGGGCAAACATATTTATTGTGATGCAACAGCACGTGTGTCACACAACAATCCTAAACAGAGTCGCAATTAACCATCTGACTGGCTTACAGGTCAGGTTACTCAATAACAGTTTCCCTTAAACTCAATTCTACTACTGATAAACCATCTTTGTGTTTAATCATCGTTACACTTCACTATTCGAATAGTACCTTCATCCTAAGCTGTATGTCTATCTATATCATCCACTTATATTGAAACCTAACACCCATTATCTGTACTGTATATGTACTGTACTGTACTTGTCACCATTGTACAACTTACTCCTGTACATGTGTTCTATTCTTAATAGCATTGCAAGTAGTCCTACTCTGGGTGCATGGGCATGGTTATATAATAAACAGTATTCAAGACTAGAACATTTCTATAACTATCAAAACCAACATTTGGGTCCTTTACCTGTAAAATGCAACAGCAGGTGTGTCACACATAGTAATCGTCAATCGAGTCGCCATTAACCACGTGACTGGTGTACAGGTCAGGTGACTCAATAACCCTGCCAGCCAGCCACAGGCCCAACTCAGTTATCGCATGCTGGTGTACACACCTGCATTGATGTACTGCACAGCACATAAGGACCTTCACAAAACCACACTTTACTCCCTTGCTGCACGAGGAAATAATTAAAAGATTTGTCCATTCCTAATGTGCCACATATGCACTGTTGAAGCAAGTGGTGTCAGCGAGTATCTATAACACACATTGCACACACAGACGTACAAAGATCACGATTTAAGCTGTTTAAACTGTTGGGGCAAGTGTTTTCATAGAGTATCTATTAAAGTCAGAACTGCAAACAAGCATGAAGAATACCTAAAACCAAGCCCTCGCAACCTTTGTCTCCCCGGTGGTGATGTTCATGACCACACTGTTCAAAGTGCTTTTTATTCAGTGGAGGCAAGCGGCGTAGATTAACCACGCCGCGTATCTACAAAGTTAAGGAAAGAGGCCACACTGGCGGTGCTGGCGGTGGTGGTGGTGACGATAGCGGCAGTCGTGGAGGTGGTGGTGATGGTGGCGGCGATGGTGGCGGCAGTGGTGGCGCTCGTGGTGTCAGTGGTTGTGCACCAGCACAGACGAGAGTGACTGGGCCACATTAGACACGAACACTCTTTACACCGCGCTCCGCTCCCTTTCCCCACAATGCACGTCCCTGCTGTTTTGCAAAAAAGTCTTGAGACGCAGTGGCATTCAGGTGCTGTATACACACCATTTGTACTCATAACTGCTCTACAAAAAGACTAACGTGTGTAACGGACAAATGTTTGCACGATGGCCCTTTACTCTGAAGACTGGTCAATCCTTAAAACGTTAGCCTGTTATATATTTATTGGTATCATAGTCCATGTGGTAAATATGTTTCCGTTTCAATGCAGTGTTAATGATGGACATCGTGATTTTTTATTTGTGTAAACGTCAGTATGTGGAATGGGGCTCTTCTCCCCTAAACCAGTAGAAAAAAATTCACAATCCTCTGGTGGGTTCAGTCTATCCAGTATGGGATAACCAATGTTGACTTTTTTAAAGTGGTAATTATTGTATTGACCCTGGAGGGATGATGGGCTGAGTAGATCCCTCATTAACTTTTAAACTTTTAAACTTTGAATCATCCAATATTAGGGTGATCCCTCTGCCATATTGTCATCTCTACAGCCAGAGAATAACACCTGAATTTAAGCTCTTTGTAGCCACGACAAGTGATGAATAGCCGCAATATATGATATTATTATACTTTAAAATTGTTCTTGTATCGTATAGGTTAAAAAGTGTTTAGCTTTTGTGTTTGTTAATGTATGCGCTTATTTGACATTAAGTTCATTTACGTTTTATTTTCCATTAAGTTATAATTTCTAATGACGAAGTCTCTCCATTTATCTTTCATAGGCTCTTAATATAATTGACTGGAATATGTAAAGTTGAGCACTCTGCCACAGCGCCAGTGTTGTGGTAATGCTGGTTGCAGTTCTCTGTTACTTGAAATGTTACATCTAAAATTCTCAATACACTATGCAACTCTATAAATAAATCTAGTCCATGATGCACTGGAACCTAGAGAATGCCTGTGCGTAAACACACAAGCCTCTAACATCCAATCCAATGTTGTCAATTCAATCTACAACAGGCCCTTGGATGTTTTCTTTTAACGGGAGCCCAACACAGAGCGCGAGTGATAAAAAAGGGGGGCACAGACTTTCCGCAGACAAGGGCCGGGGGCCCGGTACTCAAGGGGGCAGGGAAAAACGAGAGAAGTGTGCTCGCTACCCTACTAATGTAGGGGAGAACGACCGGAAGCATGGTATTTTAGGGGAAGGGAAGGCGAGGGATGAACATGGGGGGGAGGGAGATAGGCACGGAGAATGCACACAAAGAAAGAAAATCAAATCAAATAACGTACACACGTCGAGTGAACTTATCATAAATATAAATCCTGCACGGCTTTGACTACCTCGTGGAGTAATGCACCGAGAGTCCGTCTCCTCCCCCTGGCCCCCCTCCGCGTGATACCTTCACGCCGGGCTCAATACGAGCGGGTGACCATCTGGCCTCAAACTCACGCTCCCTGCCCTTAAGCTTATGGCTAAGATGTTCCATTCCTGCAAGGGCTATGTATATTTTAACTTCTTGAGCACCGTACGTAGCCAATTGAGCTGATCGGAGGTGCAAAGGGTGTTGTGCCACAGTTTCCAAGAGGGATGTTCGTGATGTTTCCAATTTTACAGGATGGTCTTCCTCGCGGTGATGTTAAAGCTTCGTACTAATCCATGCTGGTGATTTGATGCACCGTTTGGTTTCAGGCCCCATCTGCTTTGTTTTATAAATTTTTCTACAACTACCCTAATTTCAGAAGGGATATGGAAATGTCAAATCCATTCAGCTCTGGTTCGAGTACTTCAACTACATTCATAAGGTTATGAGTTAATATCCTGATGGAGCGTTGACACAACCGATCATCCTTAAGTGGAAAATCAAAGCAGTACCACTTTGTGGGAATTCCAAAGTTTTCTGTGTAATAAGGAAACCGACTACACAATAAGAATGCGAAATATCCACGACTGGCTCATGGCTGTAAACAGGAGATGAACAGACTTTCATCTGTGTGCATAAAGATATTATTAATTTCACACTTAAGCATCTACACTTGGGTTTGATTTAAATTCATTTAAACGATTATATTTGGTTTTAAGATGATTTTTGAAATCATAGTCTTGCTGTTCCATCTTTATAAATTGTTTTCATAATTATTATTATTCTGTATGAATATTTTACGAGCGTCTTGGCTTGTGAGGCATTGCCATCCATTTTCGTAACTTTGTCTGCATGAAGTTTGTGGTTGTAGACAGCTCCATTTGATATTTTACATCGCCGCCCACTTTCCCTTCACTGCCGAATGGCTCAGCGATGATAACTCACACGCATGGAAACGTCACTATTTCTTACAATGTGAGCCATCTCATTCGATAAAGTGGTGACAACCATTTTAAAAGCCCCCATTACTATCGCATGTAAATGTATCGCATTGATAACATGCAACAGAAACAACAATGGAGAACTAATATACACGCAAAAGGCGACACCAAAAAATGTGTCTAACTGAAACGCTGTATATTACAGGACTCAATGCATGCTTTGCATTACAATATGACATCATCATTTTTGTGCACATTTTGCACACAGTGACCAGTTCGAAATAGCTGAGATTGCAGAGTTTTCAATTTAGGCAGCAGATGGACAGAGAAATCGTGTTGTGGTTTCATCATTATTTGTGCTCATCGGTATAACATAACTATCATTGCTGACCGGTGAAATTTGCACCCCGAGGGACCCCGTGTCGAGCGAGCACTGACCCCAAGAAACCCTCACCACCGTTATCGCTCGCACGAGACGCGATGCCGCATAAGCTAATGTGAGACAGCCTGCCCTGAAGAAATGCCATTACCCAAAATACTGAGTTACTTTACATTTTCTCTTAAAAGTTTATGTAAATGACCAACAAGATGAGTTGTGTAATATAGAAGATAAAAGGGTTCAAGGTAACCATCTGGAGAGCTGTCTAATTTCGATAAATTATTATTTTCGAGTGTGCATGATTTAGCAAATTGACGGTATGTCCTCCTGCAACTAAATTTGTGCAATGTAGTGCATTCACACAGTTAAATGCTTCAAATCAGTTTCAGAAACGGATGCCCGCTGTTAAACAACATGAATATATTACCACAAATATGTATTCAAATTACAGTATATTTATTCAATGTCATATGCACTACGTAAAACAAGGTGCATACTATTGCACGGCGATTGCTTTCTTGTTGGCGTTTAACTTTTTTATGCAATAGCATTTATGAGGAATGTATTACATTTGCCAATTTTCTCGTGCTGTGTATGGATATTATGTGCATTATGTTATGTTTTGCATGTTTTATGAATACTGTTTTCAATTAGAATCGAGAAGCCAAACATTATCAGGCAACTCAAACATTATTACAATATTATCTGAAAACGGCCTTTATATGGCTCCATAAAGGACTTGCTGCTCATTTGGATTTCAGCCCATTTATTTCAGGAGTGTTTGAAATTCGCAATATTATCTTCGCAGCATTGCACTCTGTTGGCCAAAAATTATTCAGATGCAAATATTTCATATATAGTACCTGGAACTCTGAAAGCCAAATATAAAATAACTACACTATGAAATGTTTTCATCATCATCATCAATATTATCAAGTCAATTTCATTCCTCTGTTGTGAGAAGGATTATGCGACGTACCACAATGCACTTGTAGTCACAATTCACTTCACTGCCACTTCTGACAGGGGTTTATCGTTGGGCCGCCACCTCAGGGAACCGTTCACATGTTCCCTCTTTTCCGCTGCTATGCTGCCACCAGCTTTGTAAAACAACTGCATCAGCCCTTAGAGTGATCTGCCATGCCCAGATTCATTTGCATTCTTTATTGCGAATCATTTTTTCTTCCTAACTCGTGTTTTCTGTGCTAATTTAAATTATATTTTTTCTACTTTATTTTCTGTGGGGTAAACAATCGGAGTAGTAATACTATACACTCCCTTTTTGTCAATATGCTGGATAGTAGGGTGTGAAGAAGGCCTTGGGTTTCATTGGCAATTCAGGCGCCTCTCTGTCAGTCCATGGGCAAGAGCATGCTATTCGTTTAAACGTAGCAAAACCGTACATGGTTACGACAAGTGCATTATTTCATATCTCACTTATTTAAAATGGTTATCACATTCCTTCAGATTCTTAGGTTTTTTCGGTAAAGTCACGTAGGTAAAACATCAAAATTACCTACGTGACTTTACCGAAAAAACCTAAGAATATGAATCCTTGCAGTCACGAAAGCTTCAAATCTAGAATTAATACATTCCTTCAGGTTATCCATTCTCCTTTCACAACTAAAACACAAACAATGTCATTGGTGTTGGCCAAAGATTCCAATGCAGGATCCTCCTGAAAAAGATTATTTGTATTTTCTGGGTAAATACGTAATGATTAATTATAATTGTTGCCGTATGAAGGCCTTCCCACGTTGGATCAGTCACGGTGGTTGTCTAACCATAGACGCCAAAGTCAAGGAAGGGCCCAACACCAATTCAGGTTATAAAGACTGATGTTAGCCATTGCTGGGAATTGAACTCGGATCACTGGGTTCATCGTGCAGTACGCTAACCACTGTATCACATCTCATTGTGTGGATTGGAGTTTAAATAATATGAGTCAGCGGGCAATATCTCATCTGAGATGCATTGCAGTCCACATACTACTCTCAGTACACCTATATAATTTGTACGCAGTGTTTTAAAACTCAATAATTTAGCGTTTTACACACAAACTTTCATTCCATACTCATTGATCTGTGTTGTGTTGTAATCCATCATAAATACTCATCTTTTCCCCAACTAAATAAATCCAAAAAGTGTTCTACAATATTATCTCCTCCATCCAAAATATAGCATCTTGCAATGCTTATGGAAAAAAAAGACAATATACACCGTGATATTGCGAACCCTTTCCTTCAAGTGTGGGTCAGTGCACATCCCAGATAAACGAAACTATTTTATTGACCAGGTAAAGACCGCTGAGCTATGAGCTCTTTTTCAGAGGGAGCCTGGCCACACACGATAGATAATCGATGTGGTTGATATCACCACAGGTGGGAATTTATAGTTGCAGCCAAATAATCTAAGCGCATGTTTCTAAATGTGCAGGGCAAAACCGGAGGACCCAAAGAAAAATCCATGCGACTATGGGGAGAGAGACACGCGAACTCCAATATACAGGCATCAGGGTTAGGATTGAAACCACGACATCCTGCGTAGCAGGCAAGGGAGATAACGCCTCGCCCCAGGAAGTGGTAGCTCCGAGTGCTCGAATTCCACATTCCTATGATGAGGGGCAGTCTACACATGGCAGCCAAATGCAGTATAATGCATTATTGTTTTCCCCAACAATTAAGTTTAAAGCCACATGAAGCAGATCGTCTTTTTTTTTCTTTTAGGGGAGACGAGGACATCGTTGGTTGCATGTGGACAGATAATTTAGCAATTTATCTGTTTTAAAATGCCACGCTTTGAATTCAAATTATGACAAAGGCACTTGTGTAAATACTACCAAGGGTCTTTAACATCTTATTAGCAGCCAACACACTGGAAATTTGATGCTAATTCCCAAAGAATATATGAGGTAGAAATGGGAATCAAACCACCATCTGTTAAGCAATCCAGCCATTTACAGCATTTACAATACAATTAAAAATATGCCGGCAATGCATGGCACAATCAAAGAGAACAGAGCAGAATCGTACACAGCGATCTTCACCTATACGAAGCAAATGTAATAGAACTAAAGGCAAAAACAGCACATCAATAAAAACGGGTGTTAAGAAGCCTAAATTCAAGACGTGCACTCTTCATAGTTAGATGTGCAATTGCACGCCTGGAATCCAGCACTTGGGAGACAAGGGTTGGTGGATCAAGCACTTATTCGTGAAAATCCACAACCTAAGGTGGCCCGTTGTGCTGTAAGGTGGTAAGATGGCAGTAAAGCTAATGTGCTCAGGAGCTCTCTGTGGACCCTCAACGTCGTCCCCTTACACGCGTGGGTTTTCTGTGAGTACAATGGTTTCATTCCACATGTAACATCTTCCTAACAGGGGGATGTGCCAAAGATCCGAATATAGGGCTCTACTGCAGATACGTCCCAAGATGCTGTAAGCTTTCTCCTGGATAATAACACGAAGTGTGTTCTGCATAGAGCACAACACCAGGCACGTATAATTAATTAGATAGTATCGATAAGGCTCTATTTTTGCAACTCACTACTCTACTAGACGTCTGGCACGTCTCGTGACGGGTACTGCAAGATCCGACCATGTCCAATGCTCGCTGAGCTGCATTGGCTTCTGGTTGCCGAACTGCAATGGATTTCGGTTGCCGAACCAATACATTATAAGGTCGAAGTAAAGTGCTTGCCACAAAGTAACCACAATACCTCGCTGATCTCGTGAAGGAGAATGAACCATCACGTGAACTCCGGTCATCCTCGCAACGTCTTTTGGCTCGCCATCGAGCAAAGACGGTCACTGCATCGTGTGCTTTCAGATGTGCTACTGCAGGGGTCGGGAATCTTTTTGACTGGGAGAGCCATAAAAGCCAAATATTTCTAAATATATTTCATTGAGAGCCATATAGTATTTTTAACGTATAATAAATTAAATGTCTTACTTTTAATGCGACTTCTGGTGCTGCATGGTTTTGCTGATGGCCTTGTAGTCTGGTTCATACGTGGTGAGGTTGAGCTTCATGCAGGCGTGACCCGTGAAATTTATCTTCAAAACTAATTTCTGTTTACTTTAAAATGACACAGTATTATTAAATAATATCACAAGTATTTTAAAATCAGTTCCAAACGGATTTTTTTAAAATTATTTTTTCAACTCAAAATTGTCTGGGAGCCATATGCCGTTACTGGAAGAGCCATATATGGCTCGCGAGCCATAGGTTCCCGACCGCTGTGCTACTGCGAACGTCTGGAACGCTCTTCCTTCTGATATTAGGAAGTCACTAGAGCTATGCACTTTGAAATCTAGTTGCAAAACTAATTTCTTAAGATCTACTTTGTGTTTAGTTTGTTGTCCTTCGCCTGCACCTCCAATTAGCACGGTTATCTGCGTACGGCTGGATTCGTAAAGTGCTAAAGAAGTTCAACATATATACATAGGAATGTTCCGATTCCACTCACCGACCTCTGGTACGACTCGCTGGTTCTCTGGCTCATGGAATAATATTACAGCAAAGCACAATAAATCCTGAACAAATCAAATACTGTGAAGGTTTGGGATCTTGTGGGTTCATATTCTTGGTTCTTTTGGTAAAAAAGTGGCGTTTTTTTATTTTCTTGCTGTGGTTTTCACACCTGATGACGATTGCTTGTGTTGCAATCGAAACGCCGTGAGAATGTTATTGTTTTATTTATTTATTTTTATTTCCCTTCTACGTGACTTTACCGAAAGAACCAAGAATATGAATCCCTGCAGTCACGAAAGCTTTAAATCGAAAAATCTTGTGGGTTGTTTAATGAAGTACATCCGGACGGTGGGATGTGAAACACATTGGCAGGAATTGGGCTGTGTTGGTGGTGGAGCCCTTGAGTGGTTTACATCCTTCCACCCACTTGTCCAGAACCTGAGCACTCCTGGGCTGCGGCACTGCACAGAAGTGCACGCATTACGTACGGGCGTAATTGCGGGCGGCCTTGCACTTTTGTGCATAACGCACCTCTCGGGAGGCATGACAATTGAGACACAAATGACAGCAATGTTGTCAACAGTAGTGGCAGGGAAATCAACGACACTCACAACCACTTTAAAAAAAAATCACGGCGACGCGGCAGTGATGGCTAATTACAATAACAGATGTCGCTGATTGCTCACCAAATGATGATCATGCTAACGATGACGATGATTAGGATGACGCAGCAGTGAACGTAGCACATAGGGCTTGAAAATAAATGCGCGTGTGATGTATGCGTAGTTGAAGGCATATAAACAGCACGCCTCGATAGTGTTCACGGCCGTGTTCAGCGATGCGAGCACAGAACAGCGCTCTACGAATCCGATTCTTATTATTTCTACTTCTACTATTACTCACGTATATCCACAGATGTAATGCAATGACCGTACATTATTTGACATAAGGTATACAATTAGGAGATTGGTGATGCAGCAGGTATCACAGTGTGTGCTGAACCTGGTGAGCCGAGTTCAAATGGATAGCAACAGTGGCAGGTGAGAGTTGAACCTCTCTTAACTACCCATCCTCCAGCAGCCTGCACTAACCAGTGGAGTGAAGTATGGTCAAACCCTGTTGTTTATTACGTTCTACAATATATTTTGTTATCTAGATGTCACTATCATTAATCTGACATGTTTAACTGTTACGGATGATAATCATGTACAATTATAACCCAAATAATAATCTATGAGTTTTCAGAAATATCCAGTCTCCAGTGAAAACCCACACACAGGAGTGTCAACACTTAAATACTGCATATGGGCAACCTACTTGCTGTCCTATTATCTATGATCCCGTAGATAGGTGCCACATGATAGCTCTTGTCACATGGTGCACCAACCCCACTCCCAATTGGTTCATTATCGGCATGTGCCACCACACCTGCCATGACGACCTCAGATGGTGCAATGTCTACATTAGGACAGATGTTTCCCTTCAGTAAATCCTCTGGTTTCTCAGGAAATGAGGCAACGATGCATCGATCCATTACCCACAGTACGAATTGTGCATGCGGGAATCAATTACGAACCATGAATATTAAATGCTGTTACATTTAGGATTTTTTTTAAGTCAAACATTTTTATTGTTCATATGAACATTGAGGTGGTGCACGACTCCCATTTAGAGCCGTGAGCCAGCGGTGGAAATTCCACGTTCCTGTGGTCTGGGTGAATCTATTGGTAGATCAATTCTGTACTCGGAGCACTAAAGGTAATCTGCTTTTTACGTAATTTTAAATGCCAAGACAATATGTATTGAGGTTGTTTTTATATTCTTTACAAGTCAATTGCTTCCGCTGTTTCAATTGAACTCAATGTTGATTTGTTACGTGGAAAATCCCATTTAGTCAGTTGCCCAGCTAGTTCACGTGGTAATGGGTCACAGCAGCCACCAATAAAGGAGTTACAATTGCGGTGGAGAGGACCCGACCCAGCAGCCAGCCAGGAAACGCGAGGCAGGCATAGATTACTATTAATAGTAGAATTAGATATATACACAATACATGAGATGATAAAAGTAAGACAAAAAAAAATGTCGATTCTTGAATCAAATCTATACTCAGAATTGTGACAATGTTTCTGGGTTGGGGGTGCTATGAAGTGCCATGAAATAGGGCCATTACCAAAAACGCCACTTATCATGTATTTTTCCTGTTATTGCCCAAGGCATTGAGTTGTTTATGCTGGAGTTGGGAGTGGGGGATCTGGCTCAGCAGCAAGTGCAGTAACTAGCTGCATACTTATAAGAGAAGTGTCATTAGTAATATGTGCCCAGTGGGATTCTCTCAGTTGTTTTGGATTAATGACATCTCTCTGTAATATGCTGACGTTTTGTTTTTTATTGAGGCAATTATAAAAAGGTATCGTCATTCTGCAGCAGCATTTTTACTCTCGCCATTAACAAAATAAAACAGCTGTCTCCTGAATAATGAAATGTCATACACACTTGCTCCTTCAATACATTACAGAATACACGTTATAATTTGCAATCTGTTCCAAAGGTTTGTGCTCATCCCACAATGTGTAATTGTTTAATTAGAGGTTTCACGCCTCACTGCACGTTTGCATTCAAAAACGCGGAGGGACTAGCATGGAGAGCATCCCGCTCACTCGGAGGTCGGCATCTACAGATGGCGAGCGGTGAAGTGACAGGGCCGGCCTTACGGCAGCACACTCGCCACCTGGACTCAATCCACAAGAGGCTGGGAGGCCGTGGGCGTCTTGCATGTGTCACACCCCTGTCTCACATTGTGCACCCTCTCCAACATAAAGGCAGATAGGAGACGCACCTACGTAAACACATTAAAAGCTAAAAAGGTAAATGTGCAGCCCTGAAATATCTTGCTTGTGGCCCTGCAGGCAGAAAGGCCCCCACTTAAGGGAGCTCTTGGGAGCCAGATCCTCCTGAGGGTATCATGATCTTCTCGTCAACACTGGTCAGACATCTTCGAAGAGGTGGGAATATCCACACTTCACTCCACTACACACGATCTACCGATCATCTAATTGTGATGTCCCACAATTATTCATAATCATATTTGCTGCTGGGTGGACAGAAGCAGGGGGATTTAAGAGACGCGCCCGTTGTTTCAACTGCCGTGTGTTATCCTTGGTATAAATACCCGGAGTATAAAAGTAACCCCGAAATCAACTCAGTGTTGGCAGGCTAAGGATCCCCCATTCACTACCGTGCCACCGTATGTGCCTCATTCACGTGGACCAGTCAGTACGGACAAGGTCTGGTCTGGTTTGATCCATCTTCAAGAGATAAGCAGACAATACGCCTCCATCTCACATCTGTCTCTCCACATCAACATATCAGGTTTTTTTTTAGACAACACATCGCCCCCATGGCCTTCTAGGAGTGCATCATTTCAGCAGCATTGATTTAGTGCAAGAAAAACTCTGGGCCGGTTTTGACATACAGTGCCTCATCAGCGGAACCAGGCACGCTTGCATAAATTATAGTAAACTGCCAGGTGTAAATAAGTGAGGAAACCTCAGCCTCTCCCCACGCTGCAGGAGCCATGCAAATGGACGAGAAGGAGACCATCAGCAGCGAGGTGGTGTGTAAGAGTGCGCAGTCGCCTTGGCAGTGATGTGCGCACTGAGAGGAGGGCATGGGGAACTCAGCAGTGAGAGGTGGCTGCCTTCAGATACGCAGGACCATCCCACCACAGCCACCCCCCAAACGTGCAAGTGGCAGGGTGAACATCCTCTACAGAGGTCATGCCTCTGGAGAGTAGGTTGAGTGAAAAATAATATCTCTATCTGTGCAATACCCACATCTAGATAATAAAGCCACACGCCAGTCACGTTGGGCTCAAGAGATAATTGGATAATGCTGGACTCTCATCTGTGTGGTCCACCACCCCAGAATTGTTGCTGTGAGGCACAAGTTGTTATCGTTGTGCCACCCTGCCGCCCAAAGTAGAGAGCGGTGGTTCACACTCTGCATTATCAATATAGAGTTTGAGTCCTGGAAATGGCTCACATCAGTGGTGAATCTGAATTGGTTCTTGCAATTTCTTCCGCCAACTCTTCACCAACTCACATAAAGTAGTGTGGTGATATAGTGAAGTATGCTCAAAGCAACTCCCATGATTGGCATGGGTGGGAAGGCCTTCATCCAGCAGTGGATTGGCAAGGGACTGCAAATCAGTAATTATTACATTAACCATTAATCATGACATGGGTGGATATTCTCCAGATACCGCAGTTTCTCTCCACATGCATAGACTGTAAAGGAATTGGCCAAACATCTACAACTATGATTCGCATGGTTGGCTAGGTACGGTGCGAAAAAAGTTAAACACACATACACATCAGGGCCCTAATCAGTCAACCTTTTCATGCACACACATTTGTTCTGACGTGTCTCATTAACATACCTCTTTGAGACATATGGCGTGAGTTGTATTTAAGTCGCATTATGTACGCGACTTTATTTGGACCATGTTCCCTTGTCTGATAAATCTTTTGATCTGAATTGTGTAGCTTACTTTGTTCAACTTCAAAACAACAATCCCGTTTAATAATGCCTTTGCATTGTGTGTTGCTTGTCTTCGTTTTATGGATATTAAATATACGTTGCAAAAACGTGAGGCTCATGTCCAATTTGTGCTTTCGGTATTTACATATAACTTGCCTATAAAATAAGTGATGCATTTATGTATTTAAATGTTTTAAAATATACATTTTTAAAGGTGGTTTGTGGGCACATTGGGACAATGCTTTTTATTTTCAAGTTAAAATTCCGAAAAAACACCAACCAGCTCCTGCTCTCACCTATTTATGTTATCGATTTGAACCGGGATCACCTTCAATAATTTCCCTCGGTCAGGGGTCTACATCCTGCGGCTTCAGAGCTACATGTGGCTCTTTAGAAACTGCTTCGTGACGTTATTTTATCAAGGACCATCTCGTATTCACACGCATCACAGCTCTTGAAATATTGAATTATTTTTCTGAATTCGAAAAAATGGCTCTTCTTGTTATTTTGATTGCCGACCCCTGGCCGAGGTAAACATCTTCTATTGTGTTTCATAATTGTGCACCTCCAACAGATATCTTATTTTATTCAGTGAACTTGTTGTACGTGAGGTTATTTATACTTTTTTTGGTTATTTATCTTCAATACAATTTTGCTGATGAATGTTTTATTCTTCAATAATGTCCTGCAATTCATGTCCATTGACTGTGGTAAAGACTTCGTCGTTGATAAATCTAAAATGCCTTTTGTATTTTCCATTAATGTTTATAACTTGAGTTGTCCAATTAAAATTTTGGAAATGTTCTCATTTCAACAACCTGACTCCCCTTCCGTTTGCATCGTTAGACCACGAGGGATGGCAGATAATTTGAGAGGCCCTCATCCATTAGTGTATAGATCATGACTGAATAATGACTACATTATATAATCAGATGTGTTTATCTGGCCAGGGGGTAATATGGTTAGAGTACTGCAACATAGACATTTGATTTAACCTGTAAGAATCCCATCATCTGTGAAGCTCTTATGCGCATGTGTCCAGCCTAAGCTGGGGTCGGCAATGGTGGACAATTCCAGAGCATGTTGCATAGGAAGATTGGAAGTGACCTTGCATACTGTCTGGTTCTTTCGAAAGAACCAGAGAGTATGTCATCCAAGTATAGCAAGGTCACTTCCAATCTTCAGTGATCTTCAGTGACCGATACTTTGTTAAAATACAGAAATTTGCATATACATATGTTCACCAAGATATATTTTCATAAATACTGTATTACTTAATTCTTAATAAACAGTTATTGCTGTGAATCCATGCAAAATATTTATCCAATTTGATCACATCTCATGCACAAGCAAACATGATTGCCAAAATCACCAAAACAGAAGGACAAAGATGCTTCGTATTGCCTTAATCGACTGTTGGGGCAAGTGCTTGTTAGCAAGCACCTACGAAGGCCGGCACAGCACACAAGGGGGTGGGTGGATGGGCAGCACCACGTCTTTGGCCCGCTATTGGTGATGTTTACACATCGCACCAGATATTCATTTTAGGCTGAGTCGATCTAGAGGAGGCCCAGGGACCGTTTCCGAATCAGAGTATTTATTTACTGGAGAAATCAAAGAGCTATGAAGCTCTAGGGGCGGTATACTCTTAGTTATTTCGGTAAAGTCACGTAGGTAAAAAATGAAATTAAAATTAATAAAAATAAAACAATAAGAATGTTAAAATAATACAAATATTCTTCACCAATGTCGGCCGTGAGCAGGAATCGAACTCTGGTAGCCAGGGTTGTAGCACAGCGTCTCATCCGCTACACCACCGCTCCCCCAAAATCACCATACATCTAACAACACACACTGCGTATGACGGCACCCGTGCCTATCATTTCATGCACACTACGTTACTTTCCC
>NC_083834.1:143239-171396 GCF_015708825.2 Lethenteron reissneri
GTGGCCTTGCGTGCATGCGTGGAGTTTTTTTTTGGGGGGGGGATTAGATGGCGTCAATTTAAACGCAGCCGGCCGGCGAGGTTCAGCGTCACGTAAACAGGACGCGCCAATTCGCCACTTGCACAGCACTAACCGGTGTGCTGGAGATGTAAACCCACTACGACGTTTACAATTCGAGCGTTTACAGCCGAGCATCATCAGGCAGGCAGCCAGTGTACGCGGTCCAACCCAATAACTCGCCTTCGCCGTGAAATATCGATCGCAGAAGCCGACTACGCGTTTAGCCGACAAAAAAAATCTGTTCCCCCCACGTCGCTGTTGACGGAGGGACTACTTCATATTCGTCGTCTTTGTTGTTGTTGCGGTGCAGCAGCCCAAAACGTGCGTGGGACGTTGCCCTACATGGCCCCGGAGCTGCTGCTGGGCTACGATATCACCTGCGCTGTGGACATGTGGGGCCTGGGCTGTACCTTGGCCGAATTGGCCACCGGCAAGGTGCTCTTCAATTTACCTGCCGTCAAAGAATATCTGCCCTGCTGCATTGAGGTACGGGCGGTGGGTGGGTGGGTACGGTGGGTATAGTGGGTGGGTATGGTGGGTAGGCGGGCAGGTGTCTATGGGTATGGGTCTATGTGGGTCTGCACAGAGACCCATACTCATAGAGACCATACAGACCCACAGAGACCCATACTCATAGAGACCCATACAGACCCACAGAGACCCATACTCATAGAGACCCATACAGACCCACAGAAACCCATACTCACAGAGTTTGATTCCCTCTCACGGCCCCAAACACCAGAGAGGAATATCTGAATTGGTCCAGGGCCTCTCATAGGTCGACTAAGCCTCAAGCGAGTACAGTAGAACCTCTGGTCACGACCATAATTCGTTCCATAACGTTGGTCGCAACCCGATTTGGTCGTGACTCGAACCTAATTTCCCCATTGGATTGTATGTAAATACGATTAATCCGTTCCAGACTCCTACAAACTGTATATAAATATTGTTTTATTTTTAAGCACAAAAATAGTTAATCATGCCATAAAATTCACAGTGTAATAGTAAACTAAATGTAAAAACATTGAATAACACTGAGAAAACCTTGAACAACAGGGAAAACTAACATTGCCGCCTCAAGGTTTAGAATCGTTCAACAAGATGATTGTTGAACGGTCGATTCTGAGAGAGAGAGAGAGAATATTCGCATGAGAAATTCATGTTTCTATTGAAAGTAAGTTAACAGTAATATTTGCTTACAGTATTGTTTTTGGAAGCATTCACCGTAATATCGTATGAACGTTTACTTCACCGCATCATCGTATGAATGATGTGAGAAGAGATTAACGGGTTATTACGTGAGCGATTTACGTACTCAGTGCTTTCGCTCTCTAAATTACGGCTTGAATATCTTACTAGGAATTTTATATAACAAAAGTTACATACATAAATGTTACGTGTTGTGTAATTCAACAAAAAATGGCACGGAAGGGGAAATCGGCCGCCGGCCGTGTTTGATCGCCACCCGTCGTTAACCAGATTAAAAATTTTTGTGAATTTTTTGGTCGGAACCCGATTTTGTCGTGATCAGAAGCGTTCGTGACCAGAGGTTCTACTGTACCTGGTGTAGCAGTGTGTAGTAAACATTTCCACTGGGGGAGACAAAGGTGGCCGGGCGTGGCACTGGGCACCCACCCCCTCGTGTGCCGTTCATGCCTTTATAGGTGCTGCTCGCTGCTAACAGCACTTGCCCCAGCAATGAGATGAGGCTAATAAGGAGAGGGGGGGAGATTGTTGTCTTTGTACACAGTGCGTACTTCATAGGTGCTGCTCGCGATTAAACAGCACTTGCCCCAGCAATGAGATGAGAATAATACGGGGAAGCGGGGATGTTGTCTTTGTACACAGTGCCGGCCTCCACAGGCGCTGCCTCCACCACGACTCACCGCTGACATGCAGTATTTGCCCCAATGGGCCCGCTGAGGCTCCACCGGCTGTAACCCCCCCCCCCTCCTCCTCCTTTTGTCTTCGTCCGAAACCATGCGCAGATCCTGGGCATGCCCCCGAAAAAGATGGTGGACGACGCCCCAAACAGGACACTTTTCTTTGGTGAGTCGAGGAGCTCGGGCAGGCTGGCGCAAGCGACGTAACCCATTTCGTTTTGTTAGGTGGGGGTGGCAGTGAGGCTCTTATAGGGTTATTTTGTGGGGGGGGGGGGGGCTGGGGGGGCTCTGATTATCTCGGGGGTGGGGGTGGGGGTGGGGTTTTGGGCTCTCAGTAGCAGTCGTTATGAAGCATAGGTGGGTGGGTGAGTGAGCAGATGGGTGGGTAGGTGATGGGTGGGTGAGTGGGTGGGTGAGTGAGTAGGTGGGTGAGTGAGTGGTTGGGAAGGTGAGTAGGTAGGTGAGTGAGTGGTTGGGTGGGTGAGTGAGTGGGAGAGTGGGTATGTAGATGGGTGAATTGGGTATGTAGGTGGGTGAGTGGATATGTAGGTAGGTAGGTGGGCGAGTGGGTGGGTAGGTGGGTAAGTGCATAGGTGGGTGAGTGGGTCGGTGTGAGGGTAGGTGAGTAAGTGGCAGGTGAGTGGGTGTGTAGGGTGGTTAGGTAGGTTGGTAGGTAGTGGGATGAGTGGGTATGTAGGTGTTTCGGTGAGTGGGTGAGTGGGTGGGTAGATGGGTGGGTGAGTGGGTATGTAGTGGATAGGTAGGTGGGTAGGTAAGTGGATGAGCAGGTATGTGGGCGACGTGGTGGTTGGTGACTCTGCGTGCGTCTCTCTGCAGACTCTGTGGGCCTCCCCGACAACCTGTCCAAGCAGAAGCCACCAGGAAGCCTCCCCCTGCACCGCGCGCTGCAGGGCCACCACCCTCAGCTGGTGGACTTCGTCAGCCGCTGCCTGCAGTACGAACCACACTCACCCCTTGCTCACCCCCACTTATCCCCACACCACTCACCCCCACTCACCATCCTATACCTGTCAACACCTTATCAGTGCCCTACCTTACAACAGACCCAACTCAGACATTGTCGGTTACTCCGTGCCCCTTATAAATCTCAACGTTCATCCTGCAAAGTCCCATCACAAGGGACAAACACAAACAAATAGATACAAATTATTATTTTTACCCAGAATTGAAACGGCTGCACTCCGTACGGATCTGAAAACTCAATTTCCGTGTACAAGAATATGGAATAATCCGTACGGGTTGACAGCTCTGCCACCCACTCACTACCCACCACCACTCCCTCCCACCATCTCCATCCCCCCCCTCTCCCCACTCTTCCCCCACCTCCCACCCTGTCAAATCATCTCACCATGCCCCTCCCTCCTCGTGCATCTCCCAACAGATGGGATCCGAATCTCCGGATGACGCCTGAGCAGGCGCTGGCTCACAGCTGGCTCCAAACCACCACCACCATCCGGGCCACCACCAGCAGGGCCACCCCCACCACCACCCGGGCTACCACCACCACCCGGGCCATCCCCACCACCGCCACCATCCGGCCACCCACCACCACCATTCGGGCCACCACCACCACCCGGGCCATCCCCACCACCACCACCACCCGGGCCATCCCCACCACCGCCACCATCAACTGGGCCACCACCACCATCTGGGCCACCACCACCAGCTGGGCCGACATCACCAGCTGGGCCACCACCACCATCAGCAGCAGCGGCGGTGGCACCACTCCTGTGCAAGGCTCTGCAGCTGCTCAGCCGCGGTGAGCCTCTCTCTGTGTACCTCGCCTGGTACGCAGGAGGTCGTGGGTTCGATCCCGACCCTGATTAGATGTTAACTACCTCGCCTGGTACACAGGAGGTAGTGGGTTCGATCCTGATGATATGTTAACTACCTCGCCTGGTATGCAGGAGGTCGTGGTTTCGATCCCGACCCTGATGAATGTTAACTACCTCGCCTGGTACGCAGGAGGTTGTGGGTTCGATCCTGATATGTTAACCACCTCGCCTGGTACACAGGAGGTAGTGGATTCGATCCTGATGAGATGATAACTACCTCGCCTGGTACACAGGAGGTCGTGGGCTCGATCCCGATCCTGACGATGCCTGTGCTGCTGTATTTTTGCATTTTGCGTTTCTGTCCCCGTGGTGGTCACCACGTGGATTCTTCTCAGGGTCCTGCAGATTTTCCCCTCCACGTTTAGAATCGGCGTCACGCACTTCGAGTAATTGACTGATGCTATGAATGTCCACGCGATGAAGATGATGATGTTATCAGCCCACTTGATTCGGCTATCAGCTGAGATGGCCAAGTGGCTTCTGGTCTATGTGGGTCTATAGGTCACTGTGGGTCTATGGGTCTCTGTGGGTCTGATGATGACGATGATGATAACGATGATCATGACGACGACGATGATGACGACGACGATGATGACGACGATGACGACGACGATGGTGATGACGATGATGACAATGTTGATGATGATGACGACGATGATGATGACGATGTTGATGACGATGTTGATGATGATGACGATGATGATGATGACGATGAAGCGCTGCTGTGGTGCTGCTGCCTCTCTCTCCACAGAGCGGAGCCGGAGGAGAAGCTCCTATCGCCATCGTCGTCATTGTCGCTCACCCAGACCTTTGGAGAGAGGACAGAGGTGGTGGAGGTGGTGGAGACGCAGGAGGAGGATGACAACAACGAGGAGGAGGATAAAGAGAAGGAGGAAGAGGAGGAGGGGGAGAGGGAGCGAGGGGTCCTGGCGCGTGTAGGCAGGGCGCTCCGCTCACTCCGCTCGCTGCTCAGCCGCCTGCTGCTCTGTGGTGGGCGGCCCACGGCAGAGTAGCGGAGTGGACCCACACTCACCACCCACACTCACCACACTAATTCACCACCCATACTCACCACCCACACTTACCACCCACACTCACCACACTCACTCACCACCCACACTCACCACCCACACTCACCACACTCACCACCCACACTCACCACACCACACTCACCACCCGCCCTCACCACCCACACCCACTACACTCACTCACCACCTACACTCACCACTCACACTCACTACACTCACCACCCACACTCACCACACCACACTCCCCACCCACACTCACCACCCACACTCACCACACTCCCCACCCACACTCACCACCCACACTCACCACCCACACTCACCACACTCACCACCCACACTCACCCGCCACACTCACTACCCACACTCAACACCCACACTCACCACCCACACTCACCACCCACACTCACCACACTCACCACACCACACTCACCACACACACCACCTACACTGACCACCCACACTCACCATTCACACTCACCACCCACACTTACCACACTCACTCAACACACTCACCACCCACACTCACCACACTCACTCACCACCCACACTCACCACACCACACTCACGACCCACACTCACCACACTCACCACCCACCCACACTCACCACACCACACTAACACCCACACTCACCACCCACACTCACCACACTCACCACCCACACTCATCACACTCACCACCCCACTCACCACCCACACTCACCATCCACACTCACCACACCTCACTCACCACCCATACTCACCACCCACACTCACCACCCACACTCACCACACTCACTCACCACCCACACTCACCACCCACACTCACCACACTCACCATCCACACTCACCAAACTCACTCACCACACCACACTCACCACATACACCACCTACACTCACCACCCACACTCACCACTCACACTCACCACCCACACTCACCACACTCACTCAACACTCACCACCCACACTCACCACACTCACTAACCACCTACACTCACCACACCACACTCACCGCCCACACTCACCACCCACACTCACCAGCCACACTCGCCACCCACACTCACCACCCACACTCACCAGCCACACTCACCACCCACACACACCACCCACACTCACCATCCACACTCACAACCCACACTCACCAGCCACACTCACCAGCCACACTCACCACACTCACCACACTCACCACACCACACTCACCACCCACACTCACCACACTCACCACCCACACTCATACTCACCACCCACACTAAACACCCACAATCACCACCCACACTCACCACACCTCACTCACCACCCACACCACACTCACCTCACTCACCACACAAACTCACCACACTCACTCACCACCCATTCCCACCACCCACACTCACCACACTCACTCACCACCCACACTCACCACACTCACCACCCACACTCACCACACCACACTCACCACCCACACTCACCACCCACACTCACTACACTCACTCACCACCCACACTCACCACCCACACTCATTACACTCACCACCCACTCTCACCACACCACACTCACTAACCACCCACACTCACCACCCACACTCACCAGCCACACTCGCCACCCACACTCACCACCCACACTCACCAGCCACACTCACCACCCACACACACCACCCACACTCACCATCCACACTCACAACCCACACTCACCAGCCACACTCACCAGCCACACTCACCACACTCACCACACCACCCACACTCACCACACTTACCACCCACATTCACCACCCACACTCACCACCCACATTGACCACACTGACCACCCACACTCTCCACCCACACTCACCACACTTACCACCCACATTCACCACCCACACTCACCAGCCACACTCACCACACTCACCACACCACACTCACCACCCACACTCAACACACTCACCACCCACACTCACCACACTCACCACCCACACTCACCACACCACAATACCACCCACACTCACCATCCACACTCACCACACCTCACTCACCACCCACACTCACCACACTCACCACACTCACCACCCACACTCACCACACTCACTCACCACCCATACTCACCACCCTCACTCACCACCCACACTCACTCACCACCCAAACTCACCACCCACACTCACCATCCACACTCACCACACTCACTCACCACCCACACTCACCACCCACACTCACCACACTCACTCACCACACCACACTCACCACATACACCACCTACACTCACCACCCACACTGACCACTCACACTCACCACCCACACTCACCACCCACACTCACCGACCACACTCACCACACTCACTAACCACCTACACTCACCACACCACACTCACCACCCACCCACACTCACCACACTCACCACCCACACTCACCACCCACACTCACCACCCACACTACCACCCACACTCACCACCCACACTCACCACACTCACTAACCACCTACACTCACCACACCACACTCACCACCCACACTCACCACACCACACTACCACCGACACTCACCACACTCACCACACACACTCATCATACTCACCACCCACATTCACCACCCACAATCACCACCCACACTCACCACACCTCACTCACCACCCACACTCACCACACTCACCACCCACACTCATCATACCACCCACATTCACCACCCACAATCACCACCCACACTCACCACACCTCACTCACCACCCACACCACACTCACCACACTCACCACCCAAACTCACCACACTCACTCACCACCCATACTCACCACCCACACTCACCACCCACACTCACCACCCACACTGACCACCCACACTCTCCACCCACACTCACCACACTCACCACCCACACTCACCACGCACACTCACCACCCACACTCACCACACTCCACTCACCACCCACACTCACCACACTCACCACCCACACTCACCACCCACACTCACCACCCACACTACCACCCACACTCACCAACCACACTCACCACACTCACTAACCACCTACACTCACCACCCACACTCACCACCCACCCTTACCACACTCACTCAACACACTCACCACCCACACTCACCACACTCACCACCCACACTCACCACACCACACTCACCACCCACACTCACCACACTCACCACCCACACTCACCACCCACACTCACCACCCACACTACCACCCACACTCACCACCCACACTCACCACACTCACTAACCACCTACACTCACCACACCACACTCACCACCCACACTCACCACACCACACTACCACTCACACTCACCACACTCACCACCCACACTCATCATACTCACCACCCACATTCACCACCCACAATCACCACGCACACTCACCACACCTCACTCACCACCCACACTCACCACACTCACCACCCACACTCATCATACCACCCACATTCACCACCCACAATCACCACCCACACTCACCACACCTCAGTCACCACCCACACCACACTCACCACACTCACCACCCAAACTCACCACACTCACTCACCACCTATACTCACCACCCACACTCACCACCCACACTCACCACCCACACTGACCACCCACACTCTCCACCCACACTCACCACACTCACCACCCACACTCACCACGCACACTCACCACCCACACTCACCACACTCACCACACCACACTCACCACCCACACTCACCACCCACCCTTACCACACTCACTCAACACACTCACCACCCACACTCACCACACTCACCACCCACACTCACCACACCACACTCACCACCCACACTCACCACACTCACCACCCACACTCACCACCCACACTCACCACCCACACTCACCAGCCAACTCAGCACCCACACTCACCACCCACACTCACCACACTCACCACCCACACTCACCAGCCACACTCACCACCTACACTCACCACCCACACTCACCAGCCACACTTACCAGCCACACTCACCACCCACACTCACCAGCCACACTCACCACACCACACTCACCACCCACACTCACCACACTCACCACACCACACTCACCACCCACACTCACCACCCAAACTCACCACCCACACTCACCACCCACATTCACCACACTCCCCACCCACACTCACCACCCACATTCACCACCCACACTCACCACCCACACTCACCACCCACACTCACCAGCCACACTCACCACCCACACTCACCACTCATACTCACCACCCACACTCACCACCCACACTCACCAGCCACACTCACCAGCCACACTCACCACCCACACTCACCACCCACACTCACCACCCACACTCACCAGCCAACTCAGCACCCACACTCACCACCCACACTCACCACACTCACCACCCACACTCACCAGCCACACTTACCACCCACACTCACCACCCACACTCACCAGCCACACTCACCAGCCACACTCACCACACTCACCACTCACACTCACCTGCCTAGCCACTTGCGCGTGTGAAGAGTTAGGATAGAGATAAGAAAAAGTTATAATGTAATAATGTGTACATATACATCTAGACCATTGTTTGTTTATCGATTGTTGTTGTTAATAAATAAGCGGATTTAACAGATCGTTGCAATTGTGTTTGTTGTGGCGAGTTGCTGCGGCCTGGGGTCTCAGGTGACTTGGGTCCAGATGTTGACTACCTCGCCTGGTACACAGGAGGTCGTGGGTTCAATTCCGACCCTGATGAGATGTTAACTACCTCGCCTGGTACATAGGAGGTCGTGGGTTCAATCACGTCCCTATCGATGCCTGCTGCTGCTGCTGTGTATTTGGAGTCTGCCCAGCTCCGTGTCTCATCAACAGAAGCAAGAGACAAGCTCTGCTTGAACCTATGGTGGGGAACTGCCCAGATGTTTGTCGTCAGATGCACCTAGCCTGGCACAGCCGTCAACCCATGGCACCTGCTGGGTCTGTCCCGTGACCTCCTCTGGCACCTAGCCTGGCACAGCAGTCAACCCATGGCACCAGCTGGGTCTGTCCCGTGATGTCCTCTTGTACATAGCCTGGCACAGCAGTCAACCCTTGACACCTGCTGGGTCTGTCCCGTGGCCTCCTCCTGCACCTAGCCTGGCACAGCAGTCAACCCATGGCACCAGCTGGGTCTGTCCCGTGGCTTCCTTTAACACCTAGCCTGGCACAGCAGTAAACCCATGGCACCTGCTGGGTCTGTCCCGTGGCCTCCTCTAGCACCTAGCCTGGCACAGCAGTCAACCCATGGCATCTGCTGGGTCTGTCCCGTGGCCTCCTCCTGCACCTAGCCTGGCACAGCAGTCAACCCATGGCACCTGCTGGGTCTGTCCCGTGACCTCCTCCTGTACCTAGCCTGGCACAGCAGTCAACCCATGGCACCTGCTGGGTCTGTACCTTGACCTCTTCCTGCACCTAGCCTGGCACAGCAGTCAACCCATGGCACCTGCTGGGTCTGTACCTTGACCTCTTCCTGCACCTAGCCTGGCACAGCAGTCAACCCATGGCACCTGCTGGGTCTGTCCCGTGACCTCTTCCTGCACCTAGCCTGGCACAGCAGTCAACCCATGGCACCTGCTGGGTGTGTCCCGTGACCTCCTCCTGCACCTAGCCTGGCACAGCAGTCAACCCATGGCACCTGCTGGGTGTGTACCATAACCTTTTCCTGTACCTAGCCTGGCACAGGAGTCAACTCATGGTACCTGCTGGGTCTGTCCCTTGACCGCCTCCTGTACCTAGCCTGGCACAGCAGTCAACCCATGGCACCTGCTGGGTCTGTCCCGTGACCTCCTCCTGTACCTAGCCTGCACAACAGTCAACCCATGGCACCTGATGGGTCTGTCCCGTGACTTCCTCCTACTGCACCTAGCGTGGCACAGCTTCATCCAATGGCACCAGCTGGATCTGTCCCGTGACGTCCTCCTGTACCTAGCCTGGCACAGCAGTCAACCCATGGCACCTGCTGGGTCTATCCCGTGGCCTCCTCCTTCACCTAGCCTGGCACAGCAGTCAACCCATGGCACCTGCTGGGTCTGTCCCGTGGCCTCCTCTAGCACCTAGCCTGACACAGCAGTCAACCCATGGCACCTGCTGGGTCTGTCCCGTGGCCTCCTCTAGCACCTAGCCTGGCACAGCAGTCAACCCATGGCACCTGCTGGGTGTGTCCCGTGGCCTCCTGCACCTAGCATGGCACAGCAGTCAACCCATGGCACCTGCTGGGTCTGTCCCGTGACCTCCTGTACCTAGCCTGGCACAGCAGTCAACCGATGGCACCTACTGGGTCTGTACCGTGACCTCTTCCTGCACCTAGCCTGGCACAGCAGTCAACCCATGGCACCTGCTGGGTCTGTCCCGTGACCTCTTCCTGCACCTAGCCTGGCACAGCAGTCAACCCATTGCACCTGCTGGGTCTGTCCCGTGACCTCTTCCTGCACCTAGCCTGGCACAGCAGTCAACCCATGGCACCTGCTGGGTGTGTCCCGTGACCTCTTCCTGTAACTATCCTGGCACAGCAGTCAACACATGGCACCTACTGGGTCTGTCCCGTGACCTCCTCCTGTACCTAGCCTGGCACAGCAGTCAACCCATGGCACCTGCTGGGTCTGTACCGTGACCTCTTCCTGCACCTAGCCTGACACTGCAGTCAACCCATGGCACCTGCTGGGTCTGTCCCGTGACCTCTTCCTGCACCTAGCCTGGCACAGCAGTCAACCCATGGCACCTGCTGGGTCTGTCCCGTGACCTCTTCCTGCACCTAGCCTGGCACAGCAGTCAACCCATGGCACCTGCTGGGTGTGTCCCGTGACCTCTTCCTGTACCTAGCCTGGCACAGCAGTCAACCCATGGCACCTGCTGGGTCTGTCCCTTGACCTCTTCCTGCACCTAGCCTGGCACAGCAGTCAACCCATGGCACCTGCTGGGTCTGTCCCGTGGCCTCCTCCTGCACCTAGCCTGGCACAGCAGTCAACCCATGGCACCTGCTGGGTGTGTCCCATGGCCTCCTCCTGCACCTAGCCTGGCACAGCAGTCAACCCATGGCACCTGCTGGATGTGTCCCGTAATCTCTTCCTGTACCTAGCCTGGCACAGCAGTCAACCCATGGCACCTGCTGGGTCTGTCCCGTGACCTCCTCCTGTACCTAGCCTGGCACAGCAGTCAACGCATGGCACCTGCTGGGTCTGTCCCGTGACCTCTTCCTGCACCTAGCCTGGCACAGCAGTCAACCCATTGCACCTGCTGGGTCTGTCCCGTGACCTCTTCCTGCACCTAGCCTGGCACAGCAGTCAACCCATGGCACATGCTGGGTGTGTCCCGTGACCTCTTCCTGTAACTATCCTGGCACAGCAGTCAACACATGGCACCTACTGGGTCTGTCCCGTGACCTCCTCCTGTACCTAGCCTGGCACAGCAGTCAACCCATGGCACCTGCTGGGTCTGTACCGTGACCTCTTCCTGCACCTAGCCTGACACTGCAGTCAACCCATGGCACCTGCTGGGTCTGTCCCGTGACCTCTTCCTGCACCTAGCTTGGCACAGCAGTCAACCCATGGCACCTGCTGGGTCTGTCCCGTGACCTCTTCCTGCACCTAGCCTGGCACAGCAGTCAACCCATGGCACCTGCTGGGTGTGTCCCGTGACCTCTTCCTGTACCTAGCCTGGCACAGCAGTCAACCCATGGCACCTGCTGGGTCTGTCCATTGACCTCTTCCTGCACCTAGCCTGGCACAGCAGTCAACCCATGGCACCTGCTGGGTCTGTCCCGTGGCCTCCTCCTGCACCTAGCCTGGCACAGCAGTCAACCCATGGCACCTGCTGGGTCTGTCCCGTGACCTCCTCCTGTACCTAGCCTGCACAACAGTCAACCCATGGCACCTGATGGGTCTGTCCCGTGACCTCTTCCTGCACCTAGCCTGACACTGCAGTCAACCCATGGCACCTGCTGGGTCTGTCCCGTGACCTCTTCCTGCACCTAGCCTGGCACAGCAGTCAACCCATGGCACCTGCTGGGTCTGTCCCGTGATCTCTTCCTGCACCTAGCCTGGCACAGCAGTCAACCCATGGCACATGCTGGGTGTGTCCCGTGACCTCTTCCTGTAACTATCCTGGCACAGCAGTCAACACATGGCACCTACTGGGCCTGTCCCGTGACCTCCTCCTGTACCTAGCCTGGCACAGCAGTCAACCCATGGCACCTGCTGGGTCTGTACCGTGACCTCTTCCTGCACCTAGCCTGACACTGCAGTCAACCCATGGCACCTGCTGGGTCTGTCCCGTGACCTCTTCCTGCACCTAGCTTGGCACAGCAGTCAACCCATGGCACCTGCTGGGTCTGTCCCGTGACCTCTTCCTGCACCTAGCCTGGCACAGCAGTCAACCCATGGCACCTGCTGGGTGTGTCCCGTGACCTCTTCCTGTACCTAGCCTGGCACAGCAGTCAACCCATGGCACCTGCTGGGTCTGTCCCTTGACCTCTTCCTGCACCTAGCCTGGCACAGCAGTCAACCCATGGCACCTGCTGGGTCTGTCCCGTGGCCTCCTCCTGCACCTAGCCTGGCACAGCAGTCAACCCATGGCACCTGCTGGGTCTGTCCCGTGACCTCCTCCTGTACCTAGCCTGCACAATAGTCAACCCATGGCACCTGATGGGTCTGTCCCGTGACTTCCTCCTACTGCACCTAGCGTGGCACAGCTTCATCCAATGGCACCAGCTGGATCTGTCCCGTGACGTCCTCCTGTACCTAGCCTGGCACAGCAGTCAACCCATGGCACCTGCTGGGTCTATCCCGTGGCCTCCTCCTTCACCTAGCCTGGCACAGCAGTCAACCCATGGCACCTGCTGGGTCTGTCCCGTGGCCTCCTCTAGCACCTAGCCTGATACAGCAGTCAACCCATGGCACCTGCTGGGTCTGTCCCGTGGCCTCCTCTAGCACCTAGCCTGGCACAGCAGTCAACCCATGGCACCTGCTGGGTGTGTCCCGTGGCCTCCTGCACCTAGCATGGCACAGCAGTCAACCCATGGCACCTGCTGGGTCTGTCCCGTGACCTCCTGTACCTAGCCTGGCACAGCAGTCAACCGATGGCACCTACTGGGTCTGTACCGTTACCTCTTCCTGCACCTAGCCTGGCACAGCAGTCAACCCATGGCACCTGCTGGGTCTGTCCCGTGACCTCTTCCTGCACCTAGCCTGGCACAGCAGTCAACCCATTGCACCTGCTGGGTCTGTCCCGTGACCTCTTCCTGCACCTAGCCTGGCACAGCAGTCAACCCATGGCACCTGCTGGGTGTGTCCCGTGACCTCTTCTTGTAACTATCCTGGCACAGCAGTCAACACATGGCACCTACTGGGTCTGTCCCGTGACCTCCTCCTGTACCTAGCCTGGCACAGCAGTCAACCCATGGCACCTGCTGGGTCTGTACCGTGACCTCTTCCTGCACCTAGCCTGACACTGCAGTCAACCCATGGCACCTGCTGGGTCTGTCCCGTGACCTCTCCCTGCACCTAGCCTGGCACAGCAGTCAACCCATGGCACCTGCTGGGTCTGTCCCGTGACCTCTTCCTGCACCTAGCCTGGCACAGCAGTCAACCCATCGCACCTGCTGGGTCTGTCCCGTGGCGTCCTCCTGCACCTAGCCTGGCACAGCAGTCAACCCATGGCACCTGCTGGGTGTGTCCCATGGCCTCCTCCTGTACCTAGCCTGGCACAGCAGTCAACCCATGGCACCTGCTGGGTCTGTCCCGTGACCTCCTCCTGTACCTAGCCTGGCACAGCAGTCAACGCATGGCACCTGCTGGGTCTGTCCCGTGACCTGCCAGCAGCGACCCTTCGACACTTCACGTGGCCTCAGAGTGCATGCACCTAGCCTGGCATAAGTGCCGTGGTGACGTCACAAGTGGGGTGGGGCACGTGTCTGAGTAACAATTCATGAGTTCTGCGTGGGCCGTCATGGACCGAGCTTACCTAACTTATCCACACTACAAATTACAATCACCTTCACTGCCTACTCCCGTAGGCTTCTATATAATTTACGTCAGCCCTTCTGCCAGATTTCCTACATCACATAAGCAGCTTACTTATCCACATTACAAATTGCAATCGCGTTCAGCGGCTACTCCCATAGTCTCCGACGTTACACGTCCCCACATTTCCCAGTTCGCTTAAGAAACCACGCTTATCCGCACTACGCATTACAATCACACCTGCCGGCCACTCCCATTGAGCTCCCTTTGGCTCTCACGTTACCCACCCTCCACATTCCCCAGTTCACTTAAGAAACATAGCTTATCCATAGAGACACACAGAGAACCATAGTGATACATAGAGACCCATAGAGATACATATAGACCTATAGCGATACATATATACCCTAAGAGACACACAGAGACCCATAGAGACACACAGAAACCCATAGTCATACATAAAAACCCAAAGAGATACATAGAGACACACAGAGTTCCAGAGATACACAGATATACAGTGACCCATAGAGACCCATAGTGATACATAGAGACCCACATAGATACAAAGAGACCGATATAGATACATATAAACCGATAGAGATACATAGAGACCCAGAGTGATACATAGAGACCCACAAAGATACATAGAGACCGATATAGATACATAGAGACTGATAGAGATACATAGAGACCCAGAGTGATGCATAGAGACCCATAGAAAAACATAGAGACCGACAGGGACACATAGAAGCGCAACCAAGTGGCTGATAACATCATCATCGTGTGGAAATGTCCAGACACCCACAGAGACTCAGATTCACCACACAGAGACCCGCAGACTCACCACACAGAGACCCACAGACTCACCTCACACAGAGACCCACAGACTGACCACACAGAGATCCACAGACTCATCACGCAGAGACCCACAGACTCACCACACAGAGACCCACAGATTCATCATACAGATACCTACAGACTAACCACACAGAGACCCACAGACTCACCACCACACAGAGAGCCACAGACTCACCACACAGCGGTCAAACCATGGCAACTGAGTTATTGTGGTGACGTTACCGCCACGAAGTGGTGAATGGCGAATGTTGATGTGTGTGGGCTTGTGTGTGAGTGTGGTGGTGAGTATGATGGTGAGTGTGATGGTGAGTGTGATGGTGAGTGTGGTGGTGAGTGTGGTGGTGAGTATGATGGTGAGTGTGATGGTTAGTATGATGGTGAGTATGATGGTGAGTGTGGTGGTGAGTGTGATGGTGAGTGTATCATGGTTAGTGAGTAATGCTGAGTGTGAGTTTGACTAATTCTCCCCCCTCTCCCTCTCGCTGTTACTGCTTTCCCCCATAACTACCTCGCCTGGTATACTGGAGATTGTGGGTTCGATCCCGACCCTGATGCCTGCTGCTGTATATTTGGAGTTTGCCTGCCTCTGTCTCTCCCCGTGGTCGCGTGGATTTTTCTCCAGTTCCTCCGGTTTTTCCCTCCACGTTTAGAAACATTCGTTAAAAGTTTTGACTTGACTGCAGTAATTCATATTCTTGGTTCTTTCGGTAAAGTCACGTAAATAGAAAACAAAAAAATCTATATCTTTTTTCAAATAAAAAAAATTAAATAAAAAATACGATAAAATTAAAATAATAAAAGCTATTCATCATATTTACTTTATTTTTATTAATTAGATTTTATTTCATTTTTTTTACGTGACTTTACCGAAAGAACCAAGAATATGAATATTCGTTGAAAGTATTTGGCTGCTATAATTTACACGTGACGATGAGCCACTTCGATGAGCTGACATTGGTGCCAAGTCGCTTCTGAAAAAGAGATGTTTAGCTCAGTGGACCTTACCTGGTGAAATGAAAATCGTTGAGACTTTATTCGAGTTTTCTCTCTCCTTCCCGAGCACAACAACAAGCAGGAGCAGGGGGAGGAGCATTCTCCACTAAGTGGTGGCGACGACACCACGGCGCTTGTGCCAGGATATGTGCACCACAGATATCCATCACATAGAGACTCATAGAGTCATCACACATAGACATATACACTCACCACGCACAGACCCTCAGACTTGCACAGATAACCATAGACTCACCACAGAGACCCATAGACTCATCAGACAGAGAATCACAGACTCAAACAGACCCACAGACTCGCACAGAGCCCTGTAGACTCTCCAAACAGAGACGCAGAGACTCACCATGCAGATAACCATAGATTCACCACACAGATGCCCATAGACTCACCACACAGAGACCTATAGACTCATCACACAGAGACCCATAGATGCTTCACACAGGGACCCATAGAGTCATTCAAAAACGCATAGACTCATCACACAGAGAACCACCGACTCAAACAGACTAGCACAGAGCCCTATAGACTCACAAAACAGAGACACATAAACTCACCACACAGAGACCCATAGACTCACCACAGAGATCCATCGACAGACCCAAGGGCTTGCATGTGAATGTGTGGTGATGTAGTTGAAGGTGGAGGGGGGTTACCAGCCCCTCGCACCCATCCAGAACTCACTGTGGCCACTGTGGTGGCTGCGAGCCGACGTGAGGTTCACAGCTGGTCAGGGTTGGCGCCCCCGCCCCCCCCCAAATGGCATTGCTCACAACCACCGCTGCGTTATCGACCGCCACCATTCGCCAATAAGTGACAGTGACGTCACCACGGCGCCTGTGCCAGGCCAGGTGCACTTTGAAGCCACGTGAAGTGTCGAAGGCTCGCTGACCGGAGGTCCTGGAACAGACCCAGGTGCCACGGGTTGGCTGACTGAGATGACTGGCAGATGCACCACCCTGTACTGTGACACATTGCTGCATATTTATCATCCGGTGTTTCGCTCGTTGTTGTGAGCATCACTCCTCCGTTGTTGTTGGAGGGCGACTGCCTCCAACTGCCCAGTAGAAGCGTCCTTCACGAGCCTCCCCCGCAGAGGCCGATCCTGACACCGCTGGTACCAGTCGTCGGCAAAGCCCACTCAGCTCCACATTCTCCCGTACCGCATCAGTCCACCTCCACTCAAGGGCTCTGCACGATGGCGTGCAAAGCCCTTGCCCCTATTCTGCCTCCACGGGACGATTGGCAGCGGAATTGGTCGCGGTTTTTTGTGCGGAATCACCCCCCCTCCCCCTTTCCCCGCGTGAATTGGCAATGCTTCTCTACCAAAGAGTGGTGCGGTGACAGCTGAAATAGCTGCACGAAACAGCCCCCTTTTTAATTTTACGTTTCTTAATATAGTTATTTTTATAATAGGATTAATTTAAGTACAATAATTTCCTCTCACCCTTGTTCATTCTGCCTCCGAGATTCCATGGTTCCTGCTGGGAAAAACAAGTGTCAATTGCAGTTGGAAATTCTGAACATTGTGTTATAAAATTTAAATGCGTGTGCAATTCAACACGAGTGCTATGGGTTGAGGGTATGGTGTCATGCATTGGGGGGGAAATGCTTGGTTATTGTGTACATTTATTAAACTCTAAAACAAACGACGAGATTGTCAGCTGGCGAGGATCATGTCAGTCCAGCCAATGGATTTGTGAACCCGGCCCGGGCTGAGCGGATTATTGAGTTATCGTCCCATATGCGTGAATCTATGGTATTCTGGTTCCCTCCCACTTGTGAACTCTGACGAAGGAACTGGCCAAACAGTCGAAACGATGGCCAAGTTCTGTCCACTCAGCAGTGCAAATGGGTACATTGCAATGAGTTGACTGGCAGGTTCTCTTGTCCTGCGGTACAATGTGGCTACTTTCACATTCTCCAGGACGCCTGTCCAGTGTGGAAGAAAAAGTCGGGGCCCTGTAGAGCTCCCTGTAGTGGAGGCCCTTCCCTGCCAGCAGTGGCATGAGCGAGTCTATGTATGTACAGATGTTGAACTTCCTTTCACACCGTATGTAGCCAACCACGACCAGGATTGGCACGGTAAGGCTACGTACGGTGCGAAAGAAGTTCAACATACGAAAGGTCCACGTACGGACATGACCTGCACGGTAGGTGTGGTATATATGTGTGCATGTTTAACTTATTTCGTAACCGTATGTAGCCAACCACGCTAATCGAAGGTGTGGGGGGGGGACAGCAACTAAACACAAGAAAGGTTACTGCAGGGCTGCACCTTTACCATTGCCACCTCATATTCAGACAGTGGCATTTCTTCAGGGCATATCTCTTCATCCTTTATTGGCGAGGGAGCCGCTGTCCGTGTGCTGACCTCTGGGCTGCGGGCGGCTCCTGTCCAAGGGCAGGAGATCCCTGGGTGCCCCGGGGTTGCACTGCTTGTGCCCTTGGCAGCCCCGCAGGTCCTTGAGCTCCGCCTGGAAGCTCTTCAAGTCGCGCTGCGGCAGCGGCGTGCCGTGTTTGTCAGCTGTCGGGCGAGGGGCGGTTCCAGGGGGGGGGGGGGGGGGCAGACGGGGAGACGATGTGGTCGGTGTGCTCCATGGACTACTTCAACTGAGTTTACTAAAATATGGAGCCTCTCTTGCCGGTATCAAAATATAACAATAGGTTTTACCCTTTCTGGCAATAAAACAGTTGTGTTAAGATGTTAAAACACCAAACAGAATAATTTTTCCAGAAATCCTGTCTGCATTAACCACACGTACTTGTGGTGAACATCTATATATATAAAATCGTTCATGTCTGTGTGTCTGTGTGTGTGTGTGTGGACTGCACTTTCATTGGACGGCGGTTGCCCCTGGCAACGGCTAGCCACGCCTTCGCCGCTTTCATTGGACGGCGGTTGCCCCTGGCAACGAGTAGCAACTTTTCTCCGCGGGGTGGACGCCATTTTTAATAGCGCGGGGGGGGGGGGGGGGGACCGGCACCCGTACCCAGCGTTCGCCGGGTGGGAAAATCAGGCAAGGCGGGAGGCTCTGCACGGTGCTAGGCCTCGACACCCAACACGCCACTCTGAGGTAAATTCATACAAATTTCACGTCCTCTACAGAGTGGCGAGGGAGGCAGAGTGGCGAGGGAGGCAGAGTGGCGAGGGAGGGACTCAGCCTCAAAACGAGTAACTGCTGTGGCGTATTAACATCGCCACTGGGGAGACAAAGGCGGCCGGCCGTGGTGGATACAAGTCCCGGGCAAAGCCGGGTCATGACTATGTGTGTATGTGTTTATGTGTATGTCTGTGTGTCTGTATGTATGTGTGTATGTATGTGTCTGTATGTGTTTGTGTGTATGTATGTGTGTGTCTGTATGTATGTGTGTGTGTATTGTGTAAGTGTTTTTGTGTATGTATGTGTGTGTTTGTATGTATGTGTATGTTTGTGTGTATGCATGTGTGTGTATGTGTTTGTGTGTATGTGCGGTTATGTATGTGTGTGTATGTGTGTGTCTGCAGCAAGCGCGTGTATGTGTACCTATGGACGCGCGCGCGTGTGTTGTGTAGGGAGAACGGTAGTGTAGTGCTTAGCGTACTGCCTGTGTCTATGTCTGTGTGTGTGTGTCTGTGTGTGTGTCTGTGTGTGTGTGTCTGTGTGTGTGTCTGTGTGTGTGTGTCTGTGTGTGTGTGTCTGTGTGTGTGTGTCTGTGTGTGTGTGTCTGTGTGTGTGTGTCTGTGTGTGTGCGTGCGTGGTGTGTAGGAGGAACGGTAGTGTAGTGCTTAGCGTGCTGCCTGTGTGTGTCTGTGTGTGTGTGTGTCTGTGTGTGTGTGTCTGTGTGTGTGTGTCTGTGTGTGTGTCTGTGTGTGTGTCTGTGTGTGTGCGTGTGTGGTGTGTGGGGAGCGGTAGTGTAGTGGTTAGCGTGCTGTCTGTGTGTCTGTGTGTGTGTGTCTGTCTGTGTGTGTGTTCTGTGTGTGTGTCTGCGTGTGTGGTGTGTGGGGAGCGGTAGTGTAGTGGTTAGCGTGCTGTCTTTGTGTCTGTCTGTGTCTGTCTGTGTGTTTCTGCGTGTGTCTGTGTGTGTGTGCGTCTGTGTGTGTGAGGAGCGGTGGGTGTAGTGGTTAACGCTACGCTGCGCTACCAACCCGGCGAACCCAGTTAGATTCCCGCTCATGGCCACCACCGATCAAGATTATTTGAACCTCACATAGGTCGACTCAGCCTCAAACGAGTAACTGGTGTGGCGTATTAACATCGCCACTGGGGAGACAAAGGCGGCCGGCCGTGGTGGATACAAGTCCCGGGCGAAGCCGGGTAGTACAGCTAGTGCGAATATAAAACAAGCTCTACCGCTAGCGATAAATACACTGATAGTAGCATTCCTTTTGTGCTGTTCGCCTTTTGGCGTCCTCTGGTCTTGTTCATTGTGCGCATGCACCAGTAGGTGTTCTTACTGGCGCTGGTGCACGCGCAGAAGGAGCCGACTGGAGGGTGGGGCGGGGATGGGAAGAGAGGGGGGAGGAGACAATGGAAGGGGGTTGAGGTCAGCGTCACCTCTAGGCCTCCACATCGTTGCTCCTGTGATGCCGCCGCCGCGAAGCCGCTCTGCGGGCGCCCCATCTACGACCTCGCCACCACCAAGTGACGGGGCCAACACTGCTTCCCCCTCACCGCCCCCCACATAAACACACCCTCACACATTTCCCCCCCATAGAGCTCCGAGGGGAGGTCACCTGGCCGACAGGTTTTCACCCAGAATCCCTTTCATAAGGATAATCTTCACGGTTTCCTGCGGCTAGGGAATTGTGCAATCTCCCCCGATGCTAACTCGCACCGCTGCGCTGTGACTTGGGTTGAGATTACATGGTCACGGCGGGGGCTATCCAGCCACCACGGTTAAAACGCACCCCCACACACAGATCGGCAGGCAGGTAGGGGGGCGCAGCCACGAACGGCGGGGAAACCAGGGTGGGCGGCTGATTAGCATGACAAATGGGTTTGTGGGCAGCCGCCGGCGCCGCAGTCAGCGGCGGGCCCTTTGTTATGGAAACCGGGACGTGGGCGGCGGTGCAGAACACGAGTAATGCGGAGCAAGCCTAGCAATCTGATTGGCCGAGAAGGCCCTCGGATCAGCGATGGCTTCCTTTGATGTGGGTTATCGATAAAAGGGCGACGCGGAAAGGTAAAAGCTCTCTTGCTCCTAAAGTCAGCCCTCGGGACGGTCTCCAGTTCGGCCACTCGAACGTCCGTGCGACGCATCGAGGTGTGCAGAGAGGACGAGCCCGCCGGAGCGCTGTACGCATCGAACTGTGAGTAAGAGGAAGGAGAGTATTGGGATTTAGTCTAAAAAAACGAAGCAGCTTAGAGCCCATCAAATTAGATAAATCGGGTACAGACCATCGGGCAATAGTGTAGGCATGCCTTGCCGATTCCTACTGACTCAACAGGGGTTCACAGTCGGCCAGTAATAAATCGTTAATAACTAATCCCAGCCTCGTGTGGTTTCGACGAGCATGTGAAAGCGCGTGGTGCTGTGGGTATGGGTAGTGGTGGTACGTGCTGGCGGGGAGGATCGTGAGACAGCGCGTGGGGGGGTGGCTACATCACGGTCCGCAAGCGGGTGTCCACATCGCGGTCCGCATAGGCCCCGCCCCCCTGGAGCGGAGGGCTATGTAAGGCGATGTGCGAGGGCACTCGGGGAGTCGTTAACCAGTGAAGACAGAAGACAGAGGAAGAGATAGGCCCTGAGACCCCTAGCCCTGCTGCCCTTGTAAGGGCCGGGACTCTGTGAGGCTCAGAGGCGAGGCCTTGGGATTCACGGCCCGACGTCCTTATAAGGGCCGGGCTGTGTAACCCAGTGGTCGAGACCCGTGCCCTGGCAAGGCGGGTCTGATAGCTCCTAGTGAGGAGAGCGTAGCCGGAGAGCCTGAGTACGAGACGAGTTAGGCATGCGTACCCTACGGGAGAGACTGAGTGTGTGGCCGAGTTAGGCACGTGCAGCGTAGGCGTTATCTCGGCTGTGCCTGTTACTGTGCAACCAGTGTTAATAAATAAGTGCTGCCCCGTCAACTCGTCTCCCGCCATTATTGAGATATTACAACTGGCGTCAGAAGTGAAACTGTCTTCGAGATATGGATACCAGGAAGACTAATCGGACTCACGAGCGAGACCGGGAGGACGACCACGACGAATCGGGACAGCGAGCTTCGGGAGGAGAGGAAGAGGAGATGTCGACGCCACAGAACCTTTCGGGGATGCACGACGCTCCGCTGGGGGCCGACACCGGACTCCAGGATGCGCACTCTCGCCTGGCGGAGCTGCTACTCGCCGCGGCGTCCATTTTGGCAGAGATCACCGCATCGGGAGGTGGAAGGACGACGGCGAACGTCGAGAAGGGGCGCGCAGGAGATTCCTGCCAAAATGCGCTTCGCGCCTCTGACTTTGGAAATGGCGCCATTTTTACGGAGCGCCCGTCAATTGGCGGGAATCGCGAGCACCAGGTGACCGAGGACCTCCACTCTCCGCCGCTCACGTCATCGGCGCGCGCCACAAGTCGTCATGCACCACCCATGGACGGGGGCCGCCATTTCCCATACCGACGGCGCAACGCGGGAAAATAATCTATCGGAAGACGACCAGGTGTTTCAACAGCGACTTCCCGCGTTGACGGCCTTCAAAGCTGAGGGGGGTGACTGGGGAGCCGTCCAGCGGAGATTCCTCACCCATCAAGAAATGTCGGGGTGGTCCGACGCTACGGCGCTACGGGCGCTACCTGCGATGCTGGACGACGACGCGCTCGCGGCCTTCAGGTCCACCCCGAGATCGGGCCGCTCCACACTCAAAGCCGTGCTGGGCCTCATGGCCAAGGTGTATGGACCACCCTCGGCCTGCCGCCATCAATTCTACAGGCGACGGAAGGGGGACACGGAAACTACACTCGCCTACCGCACAGCGCTGCTTGCTCTCGCGGACGCCGCCTTTCCTCGCATGGACGAGGAGGGGCAGGACGCCATGGTGATGGAACAGCTGCTGGCGTTAGCCCAGGACCTGGGGTCCCCATCAACACCGCGGACGAGGTGGACATTTGTTCGTTGCGGGTTGCAACGAGCATCCAGGCACACGAGGTCCTGAAACGGAAGCAGACGGTCGTCTGCGCATCTGCCGCGGTCTCAACTCCTGCCCCGGTGGACACCGACCCCCAAGTCGTTCTGCCTCGGGAGGAGGCATTCGCTACAGCGAGACTGGGGGATTGGAGGTCGGGTGGTCGTTCGCCCCTGCGATCGACCCGCAAGCTGGAGCAACCGAAACCTGCGACGTCTCTCGTCACGTGCTTCAACTGCGGCCACGCCACCACATTGAAACGGGTGATGTGGCCCCGATTCGGCAGAATCCTTTCCGGTTAAGCCCAACCGAGAAGGAACACGTTCAATCGGCCGTCAATGACATGCTGACCGCCGACATCATTTCGCCCTCATCCAGTCCATGGGGAGTACCCATCGTGCTTGTTAAAAACAAGACGGGTCCTTGCGATTTTGTGTTGATTTCCGCTGCCTCAATAAGATCTCCGTGGCTGACGCGTATCCGCTCCCCAGAATGGATTAATCTCTGGATGCATTAGCGGGGGCGCGTTATTTTTCTACGCTAGACCTACTGTCGGGATTCTGGCAATTGCTGCTCGATGACGAGTCCAAACCAAAGACCGCATTCCGGACCCCGGTAAGGCCTGTTTCAGTTTAATCGTTTGCCCATGGGACTCCATTCTGCTCCCGCCACGTTCCAGAGGCTTATGGAATTGGTTTTGTCTGGTCTCTAATGGGATACCTGCTTGATTTACCTTGACGATGTCATCGTTTTCAGTCGAACTTTCGAGGAGCACCTCCAACGCTTAAGGGGGTGTTCTTGAGGATGCGATCGGCTAAGTTAAAGTTTAAACCGGCAAAATGCCACCTACTTCGGGAATCCGTACGGTACTTGGGGCACATTGTCGGCCGTTCGGGGATCTCCAACGATCCCGCGAAGACACACTGTGTCAGTTTATGGCCGACGCCCACGTCGGTTACTGAGGTCCGCAGTTTCATCGAGTTTGCTTCCTACTACCGCCGTTTCGTTGAGCACTTCGCCACTATAGCCAAACCACCGCATGCTCTGACAGCTAAAGGGGTGAGGTTTCACTGGGGGCCAGAGGAGGAGGCCGTGTTTTGCTCCCTTCGGGTCGCCTTGGTGAGTGCTCCGCCCTTGTGTTACCCTGACTTTACGAAACCCTTCCTGCTAGACATGGATGCCAGTAACACAGGCATTGGGGGGGTGCTCTCACAGGTGGTCGGGGGAGTCGAACGGGTGGTCGCCTACGGTAGCAGGGTTTTGTCACCAGCGGAACAGCGCTACTGTGTGACCCGTCACGAGTTGCTGGCTATCGTTTTTTTGTACAGCAATTCAGACCGTATCTCTACGGCCGTCATTTTACGGTCCGTACGGACCATGCGGCGCTTCAATACGCGTTACGGGTCGCCCAGCCCTCGGGCCAATTATCACGGTGGTTGGAGGTCCTCCAGGACTACCAATTTACGGCCACTTACCATAAGGGGTTGCGCCACACCAACGCGGATGCCCTGTCGCGGTTGTCGCCTCGTTCCGAATGTGCGTGTTTTCTGGGGTCGGCGCGCTGTAAGCCGCATGTCGCCATCCCTGGGGGAGAGTTGGTCGTTGCCGCCGATGCGCCGCGGGTCGATGTTCCCGCTACTCCTACGGGCGGGGACTCGCTACTTGCGTTGCCTCTTATTGAGTGGGGCCGACTCCAAATGGCTGACAGCTCCCTACTTGCGTTGCGTCGTAGGGCAGGGGGTCCTGAGGGAGGGCAAAAGGGAGCCGGCTCCTGGGTGCTTAAACAGGGCCTACTCATGAGGTGGGACAGTATGTCCCGGCGACACGCGCTTGTCGTGCCGTTTGCTATGCGGGGTAGAGTTGTTCTGGCCGCTCACGAACGCGTCTTGCATCTAGGAGTTAGCAAAACGCTCGCCCTGCTCCAGCGGGACTATTATTGGCCGGGGATGGGGAGCGATGTGGTGAACATACTCAAGGGGTGTGTAGGGTGCGCTCAACAGAAACCACCGCCCATTGCGGCTAATCCACCGCTACAGTCCATTCAGGTCTTGCGCACGAACGAGCTCGTTGCGCTGGATATCTTGGGGCCTTTTCCGGTGACGCCTAGGGGTAACAATTACCTGCTGATTGGCGTGGAATACTTCACTCGATGGCCCATGGCGTGGCCGCTTGCCAACCAATCGGCAGCGGCCGTGGCGGACGCCTTTGTCCAGGGCCATGTCTTGGACAAGGGTGCTCCCGAACGCTTGCTGACCGACCAGGGAAACATTTTTTCGAGCGTTTTACTGCATGAGGTGTGCGACCTTTTGGGTACAAAAAAAGTGAGTACCTCCCCGTACTACCCACAGACTGATGGGATGGTGGAGCGACTCCACAGGACGATTACTTCCATGTTATGCCAACAGGTATGCGAGGTTCAGGTTAACTGGGACTTGCAGGTCCCTATGTGTCCTCGCCGCGTACAGGATGGCCCCCCATGCGGCTACGGGGTTTTCCCCATTTTATCTCATGTACGGTCGGGAGGCCGATCCGCCATGGAGGCCCAGCTGGGGATTCCCATCCGCGGCCTAAATCTAAATTGGCCGACCATATTCAATTTAACATAGCGAAACTGGCAGAAGCGCGTAGGCTGCAAAGCTGAATTCGAGGTCTCGCCAAATTGCTAACGAGCAGTTGTGTGCACGAAAGGTGTACGTGCACGAATGGAAACCGGGCATAGCGCCTGGCTGCACTGCCCGCATGCGCCGTTTGCTACATCCCCTAAAACTGCTGAGGCCATGGCGGGGACCCGTGCAGTCTTGCGGGTTGCACGACCCCAGTGCATTCAGATAAAATGGGGAAAGCGCCGTTGGTACGTTCACCCCTCCCGGCTGAAACCGTTCTCGGCACCATATGACCTTCCTTTATGTCGTGATGACCGAGCATGTGATGTGGCCATCGACTCAGGGAGGGAAATGTCTCCGCCTGATCCTCACATGTCTCCGCCTGATCCGCTCCAGATGTCTCGGAACTGACGGCTGCCGACCGTCGGCGACCGGATCCTCGAGGCACGTGCGGTTCTTCCAAGCCTGCTCCGTGCCTTCCTGGACTGCTGGAGCCACCGGACGGCCAAACAACGTCCTGTCCCGTACGATGGACCGGCCAGGTGGACCCGCGCTAGGTCGCGCCACTTTTCCTGACTGGGGGGGGGGGACGCGACGGTTTCCGCCGGGTCGTTTCGTCACAGCGTTCCCCGTCCGTCCGACCGTTCTAATGTTCCGTTCAAGGGGCGAGCGTGGGGGGCAGGGGGTCGAGTGGACGCTGGACACGTCATTCTTGTAAATACTTTATTCGGGTTACTCGTCGGTGTGTACATATGTTCGTTGTTATTACTGTTTAATGTTCGGATTTATTGCGGGGATTGTGTTGTGTTGTGTTTCGTTGGTGTTACAGGGCGCACATGCGGAGAGGGTTTTTTTTGCTGCCGGGCCGGCTGCGAGCTATGTGGGAGGGGTGATGTAGTGGTGGTACGTGCTGGCGGGGAGATTGTGAGACAGCGCGTGGGGGGGGTGGCTACATCACGGTCCGCAAGCGGGTGTCCACATCGCGGTCCACATAGGCCCCGCCCCCCTGGAGCGGAGGGCTATGTAAGGCGATGTGCGAGGGCACTCGGGGAGTCGTTAACCAGTGAAGACAGAAGACGGAGGAAGAGATAGGCCCTGAGACCCCTAGCCCCGTTGCCCTTGTAAGGGCAGGGACTCTGTGAGGCTCCAGAGGCGAGGCCTTGGGATTCACGGCCCGACGTCCTTATAAGGGCCGGGCTGTGTAACCCCAGTGGTCGAGACCCGTGCCCTGGCAAGGCGGGTCTGATAGCTCCTAGTGGGGAGAGCGTAGCTGGAGAGCCTGAGTACGAGGCGGAGTTAGGCATGCGTACCTTACGGGAGAAACTGAAGTGCGTGGCCGAGTTATCTCGGCTGTGCCTGTTACTGTGCAACCAGTGTTAATAATAAGTGCTGCCCCGTCAACTCGTCTCCCGCCATTATTGAGATTACATATGTACGCTCACAGCGTGTTTGGTCAGTGCTCCAAAATGTGCGCTTCATCTTGCCGCTGCGGACCCCGTACTGCTTACGAACTAACCCCCTGACCCGAACCCTAACCTATCACCCTGAACCTCTAACCCTAACACCTAACCCCTAACCCTGACCCAAAACCCTAACCCCAAACCCTTAACCTCTAACCCTAACTCCAACCCTAACCTCTAACCATAACCCTAACCGCCAAACCATAACCCTAACCCCTCAGCTAACTCCTAACCGTACCCCTAACCATGAACCCCTAACCCGTAACCCTACCCCTTTAACCCGAACCCTAACACTAACCCTAACCCTAACCTCTAACCCTATTTCTAACTGCAAACCCTAACCGCTAACCCTAAACTAACCCAAACTTCTAACCCTAACCCTAACCGCTAACCCAACCCTAAGCACTAACTAATCCTAACCTAACTGCTAACCCTAACGCTAACCGAAACCTCTAACCCTAACCCTTAA
>NC_083834.1:171896-246320 GCF_015708825.2 Lethenteron reissneri
TTCCCACGTGATGACGAGCCGCTCCGTCAGAGCTGTCGCTTGCGAGTGGCTGGGGTCGCTTATGAAAATAAAATAACAAAGAGCTACCTAGCAGCTAAGTTGGGGGCCTTAACTGGTAGAGTAAAAAAAATAGTTTAAATAGTCACGTAGAAGTGAAGTAATAAATAATAAAAATAAAACATAATAAAATAAAATAATTCTCACGACGTTTCGGCTACAACGCAAGCAGCCGTCTTCAGGTGAAGAATGAGACAATGCCAAGCTAGGGGCTTATATAAGCTGCGTTGGAGGTGGAAGAAAGAGCGCCTATATATAAGCTCCTAGCTTGGCATTGTCTCATTCTTCACCTGAAGACGGCTGCTTGCGTTGTAGCCGAAACGTCGTGAGAATTATTTTATTTTATTATGTTTTATTTTTATTATTTTATTACTTCCCTTCTACGTGACTTTACCAAAAGAACCAAGAAGATGAATCCCTGCAGTCACGAAAGCTTAAATCGAAATTTAGTTTAAATAGCTTTAAAGTGGGACGAAGCTCATGATACAAAACTTTTGGATATTTGGCGCAGTGCAGAGCGAGGGCGAAGCATGGGACTTACCACGAGAGCGGTCGGCCAGACGATCGTCACAGCAACCCCGGCTCCTCCCCGCCGCTGACCCCACTCCTCCCCCCCGTCCTGCCCCACTCTCTCCCGATGGCCCCCCTTTCTCCGGTACCCCCTCTGCTATCGGCTGCTGCTGTCCGCCCCCCCCCCTCTCCGGCCCAGATGGGGGTGGTGACGGCGTTTCAGGGCGGACCCCCTTTCCAGGGGACCCTGCGGAGGCAGGCGACGGTGGCGTGTCACTACTCGCGCACGCACGACGCGGGCGGCTCCACCCCACACCACCCGCTCCTCTCCTCCGGGGGTGTGAGTGCTTCCTCTCGCTTCCATCCTTGCTTCTCCGTCTTTGCCGTTTGTGGACGCTCTGCCTGTCCGCGCTCCCTGGGTCATCCCCTCACTCTCCGTCTCACTGCATCTCGCTCCCCCCTCGCTCCCCCCTCGCTCCCCCCTCGCTCCCCCCTCGTTACCCCCTCGCTACCCCCTCGCTTGCCTCGTGCTCTCTAGGGACCTCCCCTCACTCTCGCTCCCTCTGGCCCCAACCATCGAGTGCTGATTCACCTCGCTTCCACTCGATTCACCTCGCTTCCACTCCACTCCCACCGTCCCCCTCCTCTCACAGCGCCTCCCTCCCCTGCCAACCTCCCATCATGCCCCTCCCTCCCCACACCCTCGTGCCTCCTCCCCACACCCTCGTGCCTCCCTCTTCCTCCTCTTCTCCTCCCCCCAATGCGTCAATCGCCTTCCTCCTTCCTCAGTTTGAGTTCCCCTCGTTCCGACAGACATCTCGGGACGTTTTGCACGGAGTCCGATCTCTCTCTCTCTCTCTCTGTCTCATTCTCTCTCCTGCAGCAGTGGAGCAAGCATGATGCAATCATCGTATCTGTGTGTAGGGTGGATTGTGTGTGCGTCACTGTGTGTTGCCATTGCATGTGTGTGCATGCGTGCGTGTGTGCGTGTGCATGCGTGTGTGCGTGTTGTTTAGCTCTTGCACTTTTTGTTTGTGTTTTGTTTTACCATCACTCGCATCACTCGCACCACTCGCACATCACTCGCACATCACTCACACATCACTCACACATCACTCACATCACCACCAACACTCATACATCACCACCATCATCACCACCATCACCACCATCACTTGCACATCACTCACACATCACCACCAACACTCACACATGACCACCATCACCACCATCATCACTCACATCACCACCACCATCACTCACACATCACTCGCATCACCACCATCATCACTCACATCACCACCACCATCACTCACACATCACTCGCATCACCACCAACACTCGTACATCACCACCATCATCACTCACATCGCCACCACTACCATCACCACCATCACTCACACATCACCACCAACACTCACACATCACCACCAACACTCACACATCACCACCAACACTCACACATCACCACCAACACTCACACATCACCACCAACACTCACACATCACCACCATCACTACTATCACTCACATCGCCACCACTACCATCACCACCATCGCGCTGGTTTTGGTTGGCATGAATTGGTGTACGAGTCATGCATTACCACGAACCATGACCCCTAACCTTACCTGTGCATAATCCACAATCCCTAACCTCTAACTGATAACCCCAATTCCAAACCCATAACCCATACCCGCTTACCATAAACCAAACCCACGATCCCGAACTGTAATCCCTTTACAACCCTATACACGCGTTACCCACAACCCCCTGATCCGTGACGCTACCTACCATGGTCACTCTGGTCTCTAAACTGACCCCTGACCCCTAAACCCTGGCACTACTAACACTAACTTTAACACTAACCCTGAACCCGTGACCCTAACCCTGAACCCGTGACCCTAACCATGAACCACTAACCCTGAACTCGTGACCCTAACCCTGAACCCGTGACCCTAACCATGAACCCCTAACACTAAACCTGAACCCTTAACACTAACCATTAACCCTTAACTTGAACCCCTAACACTAACCCTAAACCCCAAACACTAACCATTAACCCTTAACCTGAACCCCTAACACTAACCCTGAACCCGTGACCCTAACCCTGAACCCGTGACCCTAACGATGAACCCCTAACACTAACCTTGAACCCTTAACACTAACCCTGAACCCCAAACACTAACCTTGAACCCATAACACTAACCCCATACTCCTATAACCCTTAACATTAATCTCTACCCCCTAACACGAATCCCATTAACTCCTAACTCCTTAATCATTAAACCCAACACTTCCCCGCTATCTCCCTAAACCTTAACCCATAACCCCAAACCTCTACAAGTCCACCCCTAAACCCCACAAACCCCTCCTCCGTCCCCTTCACAACCGCACCTCCACAATGTCTTAACCGCCACTCCATCGTGCTGCCCCCCCCCCCCCCCGTGTCCCCACCCCCCCCCCCATGTCCCCTACCCGCCGTGCAGATCCGCGTAGTCAAAGCATTTCGTAGCTCACTGTACGAGGACGTGGGGCGGCCCGAGACGCGCGGCTCCATCGACGACTTCATGCCCCACCCCGACTTCGACATCATGGCCGACATCCCCTCCATCGACGGCTCGGACGCCGACGAGGACGCGGAGCCGACGGCGCGCCACCACCACCACAACCACCACGACGCCGCCGGGGACGGTGGCGGCGCCAGCAACGGAGTCACCGTCGCTCCCGGCTCGGGCCAGCCGGCACCGCTGGCCACCAGCGAGTCATTCTCGTGAGGTCCGCCCGGCGTCGGCCTAACCCCGTCCGGCCCCTGCCGCCGCAGACCGCCGTCGCCGCACGCCCACCGTATCGGCGGCTGTCCGGCGCAGCGGCCACGCGGCGACAGAACGTTCTCAAGGTCGCCGGCACGGCCGGGCGACGACGGCTGCGTGGCCCTATACCTTTGACCCCTCAGCCCCCCTCCCGCACACCCCCAAAGGGTGTCGGTGGGGGCTATGGGGTCACCACGGCGGGGTCACCACGGCGGGGTCACGGTTGAGTTTGGCCGAGCGGGCGAGCGGCCGGGTCGGTCACGGTCGCCATGGTGGTCATGTTCGGTGGGCGCCCCTCCCCCCCTCCCACCCCCTTCCCCCCCATCCCTCCTTCCACTGCTCCATTCCCCCCCACTGTGGTAAGACGACGAGGACGAGGAGGATGATGATGGTGATGGTGACAATGACGACCACGACGGTGACTATGATGATGACGACGACGACGACGACGATGATGATGATGGTGGTGGTACCTTCAAACCGTGAGCGGCCCCCCCTTTGTTAGTTCTGCGGCCGCTGGAGGTGGCGAGCGTCCCCCCCAGGTTGGGCTCCTCGCGTGTCCAGGTGTCCTGCAGCCGCCAGGGGGCGCAACAGACGCAGACTCCACACCCCAAACTTCCCCCCCCCCCTCAAGCCCTAACATCCCCTACGTCCCCTATAGCCCCTACGTCCACTACACGGCCTACACTCACGAACCCCTAACCCTAATTGCCACCCCTAACCCTAATTGCCACCCTTAACCCTAATTGCCACCCCTAACCCTAATTGCCACCCCTAATCCTAATTGCCACCCCTATTCCTAATTGCCACCCCTATCCCTAATTGCCACCCCTAACCCTAATTGCCACCCCTAACCCTAATTGCCACCCCTAACCCTAATTGCCACCCTTAACCCTAATTGCCACCCCAAACTCTAATTGCCCCCCTTAACCCTAATTGCCACCCTTAACCCTAATTGCCACCCCTACACCCCTAACCATAATTGCCACCCCTAACCCTAATTTCCACCCCTAATCCTAATTGCCACCCCTAATCCTAATTGCCACCCCTAATCCTAATTGCCACCCCTAACCCTAATTGCCACCACTAAGCAGGGGGCGGGGGGGCAGCCCTGTGGGGACCTGCAGGTTGGGGCGGCCGTGGTCTGGGTACGATCGCCCCTGAGCTCTGAGCTGTGGAGTGAGAGTTCGACACAGGCACCTGGTGCACAGGGGCGTGCATGCGTCGCACTCACAGGATATGCAGTATATGTGTGTGTGTGTACCCACTGTGTGTGTGTACCCTGTGTGTGTGCATACCCACTGTGTGTGTGTGTACCCTGTGTGTGTACCCACTGTGTGTGTGCGTACCCAGTGTGTGTGTGCGTACCCAGTGTGTGTGTGTACCCACTGTGTGTGTGTGATGTGGTAGTTTAGTCCCACCTTGGTTAGGGGTTAGAGTTGGGGCTTAGGGGTTGGGGGTTAGAGTTGGTGCTTAGAGGTTGGGGGTTAGAGTTGGGGCTTAGGGGTTGGGGGTTAGAGTTGGGGGCATTTGGCGTCTCTCTGGGGTCCCTGGTCCCCTTGGCAACGCCACGCAAGGCTCTGGTGGGGGCCCCTCATGGCCCCCACTCGCATTCAGCCGCCAGATTGTCATCCATACACACCACACACACCGCACCCCACACACACCACACCGCACATACCACACACCCCACACACCACACACACCACACACACCACACATACGCACACCACACACACCACACACACCACACGCCAAACACCGCACACACGACAGGACATTTGCTCGTGTGATTGGTCGAGGCGGCCACGCTCATGCCGCTGCTTGCTGCATGCCGGCCCGAGTCTCCGTGTCACTCCAATCCTGACACCACGCGCAGTCGTCTGCCTGCTGCCTGTGCGCTGCTCCATGCCCCGCGTCTCCCCCCTCACGTCCCCTCCCCCCGACGTCTCCCCCATCTCCCCCCGCCGTGTGCTCATCAACCACGCGACACCTGGCGACCTTAACAAGGGAAACATCTCGAGCGACGTTTCAGGCAATGTTCTTTCTCCATGGCACGGGGGGGGGGGGAGCAGTGTCCATGGACACGGTGGCGGCCGAGTGTCGTTGGCCGTGCTTTGTGCATCGTCGCCACCGCCACCATCACCGTCTATGACGACGATGACGACAAGAAGTTATTAATTATAATAAACTTCAACAGCGACGACGATAACAATGAAGTTATTAATTATAATAAACTTCAACAGCGATGACGATAACAATGAAGTTATTAATTATAATAAACTTCAACAGCGATGACGATATGACGCCTTTGTTTGACCAACTTCGTCTCCCAGAGTGCACGTGGGCAGCTCAGATCGGCTTGCAGAGTAGGGGGTGGCAACCACCGACGCTGACCGGCAACGGGGTCTTAGTGCGCTCACATGGCAGTCGCCTCGGACGAGATGTCCGAGGCGACTCATCCAGCAGTGGATGAGCGGAGCCCTACACGGTCCGAGGGGCCCTACGCGGGGGTTGGTGGCCAGCGACACACACACACAGGGACACACACGGACGGACACACACACACGGGCGGACACACACAGGTACACACCCAACCCCCTTGCTGTACTTCCACCACCCGTCAACCATGCACGCTGGGACACTGCAGGGCGCTGTTGCCGCTGGTGTTGTCTCTGCTCTCCACTGTTCTGGTTTTGTTTGAATTCTTCGCTTCATCTCACTGATTGGTGGACTCACTGATTGGTGGACTCACTGAGTGGTGGACTCACTGGTTGGTGGACTCACTGGTTGGTGGGCTCACTGATTGGCGAGTGCGCTAATTGGCTAATTTATCTGATCGATTACAAAAGCACGAATCCATAGAGGTCCAGTGGTGGATATTCCACATTCCTATGACGGGGCCGAGTAAGTCTCTATTTAACTCGCCTATACATACACACACACAAAGTGGTACTCATGTTATCGACCCTGAGAAGGAGGGCAGGATGATGGGCTGAAGCACCCAGCCGCCGGCTGTAGGTGCGGCTGTAACGCTACAAATACACTCGTACAAGGACTCACAAAACACTCACAAACACTCCCACCAAGACAAAGACGCTCACAAACACTCCCACAAAGACACGCGCAAACAAAGATCCCCCGTATAGCCTGTAACAGACTGTTAGGGCAAGTGCTGTTAGCGAGCACCCTTGAAGGCCGGCACGGCACACGAGGGGGTTGGGTGGCCAATACCACGCCCGGTCGCCTTTATCTCCCTAGTGGCGATGTTTAGTACCTGATACTCATTTGAGGCTGAGTCGACCTAGGGGAGGTTCTCAGGAACGATTCAGATAATCGTCACTAGTGGTGGTCGTGAGCAGGAATCGAACTCGGGTCGCCGGGTTCATTAGCGCAGTGCGCGCTCACCGCTACACTACCGCTCCACTCACACACTGACACACACACACACTGACACACACACACTGACACACACACACTGACACACACACACTGACACACATACTGACATACACACACACACTGACACATACTGACACACTGACACATACACACTGACATACACACACTGACATACACACATACTGACACACACTGACACATACACACACTGACACACACACACTGACATACACACACTGACACACACACACTGACACACACACACTGACACACACACTGACACTGACACTCACTGACACACACACTGACACTGACACTCACTGACACTCACTGACACTCACTGACACACTGACACTCACACATTGACACGCACACACTGACACACATTGACACACACTGACACATTGACACACACTGACACACACATTGACACACACATTGACACACACACTGACACACTGACACACACTGACACACACTGACACTGACATACATTAACACACACACTGACACACATTAACACACACACTGACACACACACACTGACACGCACACTGACACACACCCGCCCAGTCCCCTGCCTGGAGTGTTCCGCGTGACGGGGTTTGATCCCCAATTGGGGTGGGGCTCCTTTCGCTTCTGTTTGCCTTTTGCTTGTTAACGTTTTAACACGTTTTTAATTATTATTATGATTATTATTATAATGTTTATGATGATGTTGATGATGTTCGAGTTTTTTCGGGTGGGGGGTTTTTTTGACTTTGAGAAATAAATGACAACAAAAAATTCAAACTTAGAAGAAAAAATATATTGTTACGGAAAATGTTGTAACGATTACGAGAGAGGGTGGACGAGGGGGTGGAGCCGAGTAGTCGGGGTCGCCTCCCAGCTGGTGGACTATTTTAAACGTGGTGTGGACAACAACAACCAGGTAGAGCAACGGGTACACGACGACACTCGCAAACGGACGAATTGAGACGACGCAAATCAGTCAACAAAGACAAGTCAACAAAAACGAGTCAACCGAGGAGACAAATAGACACGTCAACAAAGACGAGCAAACAGACAAGTAAACAAAGACGAGTCAACATAAACAAGTCGGACCGGTAAACAGGCGTCAACACGCTGGGATCTGCGTGTTCCTCAGACGCCGTTCCAAGAACATGTGGTCGTGCGTCACGTGGTCGTGCATCACGTGACCTCCAGGCCTTGTTGGGCCCCACGTGGTGATGACGATGACGACCACGATGATGGAAGGGGATGAGTTCACCACGTGGCCCGGGTGTGGGGAGGGGGACCCCCACACTGGAAACCTGGGGGCCTGCCGCTGCTGTTCCTGGGGGTGTGCAGCCGCTCCCCCCCCATGTTGCGTTCAAAGGGACATCGTCTTGACTCTACGACGGGGATTGCAAGGGGATGTGTGGACCCCCCCTATGTGGTCCTCAAGTGGGATGCCAAGGGAATGAGGGTGTCACTAGAGGGGACCTCAAAGCATCTCCCAGATATCCAGGGGGTGGGTTCCAAAGGGATGGACACGTCCATCAAGGGGATTCTGAAGGGACTCTTGGATTGACCAGGGACTAGACAGGAACCGGAACTGGTCCCCCTCAGCCTGGGTGGAGGGGAGGGGGGTGTTCGGGGTATCTCCTTTATCCCCTCTAACCCCCCACTGGTGTTTGCTTTCCGAATCGGCTCGTAGGCGAAATTAGATCCAGTTCGACTCCGATGTTAATTCTCCCGAATCCGATTCCATTCTACCCCCCCACCCTTCTACTCCAATTTAAAATTGGACTCTGACCCCCCCACGACCCCCCCCCCCACGACCCCTCCCCGAGCCCCGATGGAGTTTCGAGTCCAGTTTTCGAATTCCTTCATATGGTCGCGGTGCTGCGGCGTTGTATGAGAAAGGGGGACTGAGAGGGGGGAAGAGAGGGGGGGGGGGAAGAGGGTGGGGGGAGTCGCTCCTCGGGGTGCTGGCAGAGGAACCTCACTCAGTCGGATGGAAGTGAAAATAGTGAACGGGGGTTGGGGTGGTGGGAACGATTCAGGTAATCGTCTCACCTCCCCCCCCTTCCTTTCTGGACGATGTCCGCCACTCTGTGAGTAGAGACAGGGGGGGCGAGTAGAGACGGGGGGGGGGGTGTCGCTTCATCGGTGCTCTCCCTGCCATTTGGCCTCGCCGAGTCGATCGCGGATTCGTGGTCGGTGTTTCGATCAACGCGGCAATTTGTCGCGGACTGGCGACTTATAATTAACTAATTAACGAATTAATGATTCGCCGGCTTCGCTTGGATTGGCCAATTGCGAGTGGCTGGACCCCGTGCGGTGCTGGTGCGCCTAGATCCACTTCGTGGGGAAATCCGTGCAGGCGAATAACGCTGCCGGAAACGCGGTCTGGGTTGTGATGGTGGGTGGGGGGGTGTTTATGTAATGAACTCTGACTTATTGGCCACTCGTGTGACACGTGGAATCACCAGCATGGCTTAATTGTGACGTCACTCATCTCGCGAATCGGCGTGCACGGCCCCACTGTGTGACGTCGCTTCCCCACCGACCGCCACCGTCACGCCACGTGTTGCCTCGTTATGATTTGTGAGTGTTTTGTCGCGTGTACATCGGTTGGTTGGTTTGTTTGTTTTGCTTCGGGTGTTCGTTTCTTTCTCTCGGCAGAGTGTTCACCGAATTAATCTCGACCGACTGTCACGCCTGAGCTGCGTGACTCCTCACGTGGTCGTCGTCGTTGTTGTTGTTACTGCTGTTGTTGCGGGGCTATGGGAGGGGGGAATTCATTGTTGGGGAACCGAGCGAAGTGGCGGTGTCTTGCTGTGCTCTCTCGGTGTGCCCATCACGACTATGCAAATTGCTTCCGTCACACAGCCCGTATCTCACCACCATCATCATCAGCAGTAGAACCACACAGCCCGTGTCTCATCATCATCAGAAGTAGAACCACACAGCCCGTGTCTCATCATCAGCATCAGCAGTAGAACCACACAGCCCGTGTCTCATCATCATCATCAGCAGTAGCACTATACAGCCCGTGTCTCATCATCAGCAGCAGTAGAACCACACAGCCCGTGTCTCATCATCAGTAGCAGTAGAACCACACAGCCCGTGTCTCATCATCAGCATCAGCAGTAGAACCACAGCCCGTGTCTCATCATCATCAGCAGCAGTAGAACCACACAGCCCGTGTCTCATCATCAGCAGTAGAACCACACAGCCCGTGTCTCATCATCATCATCAGCAGTAGAACCACACAGCCCGTGCCTCATCATCATCATCATCAGCAGTAGAACCACACAGCCCGTGTCTCATCATCATCAGCAGTAGAACCACACAGCCCGTGTCTCATCATCATCAGCAGTAGAACCACACAGCCCGTGGCTCATCATCATCATCAGCAGTAGAACCACACAGCCCGTGTCTCATCATCATCAGCAGTAGAACCACACAGCCCGTGTCTCTTCATCATCAGCAGTAGATCCACACAGCCCGTGCCTCATCATCATCATCAGCAGTAGAACCACACAGCACGTGTCTCATCAGCAGTAGCACTACACAGCCCGTGTCTCATCATCATCAGCAGTAGAACCACACAGCCCGTGTCTCATCATCAGCATCAGCAGTAGAACCACACAGCCCGTGCCTCATCATCATCAGCAGTAGAACCACACAGCCCGTGTCTCATCATCATCAGCAGTAGAACCACACAGCCCGTGTATCATCATCATCAGTAGTAGAACCACACAGCCCATGTTTCATCATCAGCAGCAGTAGAACCACACAGCACGTGTCTCATCATCATCAGCAGTAGAACCACACAGCCCGTGTCTCATCATCATCATCAGCAGTAGAACCACACAGCCCGTGTCTCACCATCACCATCACCACCACCATTATCATCACCGCCACCATCAGCATCACCACCACCATCATCAGTATCGGCAGCAGCTCTGTGCGGAGTCCGCTGAGTCCCTGCATCGTCTCCGAGTCGTCTCCGGGTGTATTGAGGTCTTGGTTCAGGGACCGCCGAGAACCCAGAGACTCCTGCAGACGTCCCTCGTCTAACGCTTCCCCCCCCCATTCCCCCTCTCTCCCCCCATAGCGCAAATCCGCAGTTAAGCGATTAATATTTTAGGAGCAGACTTCACACTTGCGATTACGTGTTTCCACAGTTACGTGCTCAAGACAAAAAAAAATCAAGAAAAACTAAAAACATTCGTTCGTTTCCTTCGTTTCGTTCATTTTTTAGTCCAGATCTCCCTTTCCCTGGCGACAGACTCTAGCACTATTGCACTCTACACTACTACACACTACTAGACACTACTATACACTATCTACTACTATACACTACTACACACTACTACTATACATTAATATACACGACTACTATACATTACTATACACTACTACTATACATTACTATACACTACTGTACACTACTATATACTATACACTATCTACTACTATACACTACTATACACTACTACTATACACTACTATACATTACTAAACACTACTATACACTCATATACACTACTACACACTACTACACAGGGGCGGTTTCTTCATTAGGGCGATTGGGCGACGCACCACCAATGTCATTCAACCACAGAGTCACGCTAGCCGTCACTGTGCCTCTGTATAAAGTCCAATCAGCGTCATGTCACGTTCTGTGGAGTACCGCCTCTTTTTGGGCGATTTCACTCCGGCTGAGAATCGCCCCGAGTGGCCCCATAGACTTACATTCAAAGATGTTTTTTTTCGAACGGGGGCGCTGCCATGCATTCTCTATGGCTTCCGGGAGGGCTCGCCCTAACGTGCTTACTTCATCATACGTAAGCACGTTTCATCCAACAATATAATTTGTCGCCACCTAGTGGAATCTTTAATAAAAGAAACTTGAGTGGATTTAATTAATAGTGAGTATAGAAACAAACAAGATGTATTGTAAGAGTCACTTTATTTTTCATTAATATTAAAGAAGTAAAGTTGCCTTTACATGCTTAAGCTGTTAATTTATCCATTGCATGGGTGGACCTTAACAATCATCCAGACATTTGCCCCCCCTGAGAGATTTAGCAGGAGCCGCCACTGCTACTACACACTACTAGACACTATATACTACTACACACTACTACACACTTCTAAACACTACTATTATACACTACTAAACACTACTATACACTACTATACATTACTATACACTACTATACATTACCAGATCTGACCACGTGTTGATCGTCTCCACCCCTTTTAATACGCGGGTCACGTGGTACCTTTCCACCAATCCTGGTTAACCTCTGGAATCTTCTTGACTCCATCGTATGCTCCCGGGACCACGCCCCTGACTCGTCACCCCATTGGCTGTGGCTAAAGCCAGCAGAACCAATCCTCTACTTACAGATGTCACCTTCCCATTACGTCAGGGCCACGCCCCTAGACTTCCCCCCATTGGCTATGGGCCAGGACCGGCAGAGCCAATCATCATAACGAGGTGTGATCCATCAGCAACCCGGATATATCCTCACATTACATATACACTACTATACATTACTACACACTACTAAACACTACTATCTACTACTATACACTACTACACATTACTAAACACTACTATACACTACTACACATTACTATACACTACTATACACCATCTACTATCCACTACTATACACGACTATACACTCCTATTCACTACTACACTTTACTAAACACGACGATACACTACTATACACTACTGTACACTACTATACACTATCTACTACATTGTTGGGGTCACAAAAAGGATCTCCAAAATCTTGATAAAACACAAGATCCAGGCCCGATTCAACACCGTACATAAAATCCGTAATCTGGTCCCGTCTGTAAAAGATGTGGTTCTAGACATACAGTACCATGGCGTCTACAAACTAAGTTTCCTCTGTGGTAGCAGTTACATTGGAGAAACCAAACGACATGTCTCGGACCGCATCCGTGAACATAAAGCAGACTTGAAACACGGTAGGACAAACACCTCATCCGTGGCAGATCACTGTTACAATTCAGTGAGCTCACATGATATTGACTTCTCCAAGACAGAGGTTCTCTGCAAGCCATCTGGCTACCATGAGAGATTCGTTCATGAGGCGATCCACATATACAAACACAGACAATTTCAACCGAGAAGATGGATTCTGGCTTAGCAATCATTGGAAGGACGTAATAAACCATTTCGGATCTTAACTGATTGTGTTCACGTTTATGGTGACTTTCAGACCGCGTTCCACTCACTGGCATTGTATTCTCCGCAGCTTAATACAATGTACAAAGTAATATATAGTATCGTAATTGTATAGTTAATATACAGCAGTGTGATATACATTAGGGTGGGTAGAATAATACATAGGTTTATAGCAATACAGTATGTAATTTAATGTTGGGTTTGTCTATGGCAGTATATAGTACGGTGTAGACTCGTGTGATGTAAGAGAAAAAAGTTTAGATGGAAGCATATTATATTTTTACGACGTAGAATTGTAATGTATTACTTACTGTTAGTAACTCAGCTTATTGTAGAGTATATTTAGTATACTGATGATACTATGTACTTTATACTTTAGTTGTTTACGTGGTGGTTTTAGTTACTGCAGCTACATACTAATAACACTTCTTCCCTTTATTAATGCTACCCCTATCCCCTCCCTTTGATGCTGCGAATCCTGCATAATGCACGGGCATAATTAGTACTAATCACATACCTGCATTTCCCATAAATATGCTAAATTCCTCTTGATATGCAAATTATTTTGTCAAGGCGCCCTTTCCCCCCCTTCCAACCCAGCTTATATATATATGCTCCAAGCACATGTGCTGTTTCATTCAGACACTGTCGCCTCGACAGACCTGGTTTTCACCTGTGGACGGCTGCTTGCGTTGTGGCCGAAACGTGAGAATTATTTTTTTATGTTTTATTTTATTATTTTATTACTTTTCTTCTACGTGACTTTACCGAAAGAACCAAGAAGATGAATCCCTGCAGTCACGAAAGCTTTAAATCGAAATGATACCACTCACTGTTGGCGCCTGGAATGTGCGCACTTTGATGGACACATTTGGATAAAAAAAGACCTGAGAGACGCACCGCCCTGGTGGGCAGAGAGCTAGCCAGATACAATGTGGATGTTGCTGCCCTTAGTGAGACCCGACTGGCCAATACTGGACAGGTGACTGAAGTGGGTGCAGGTTACACATTCTTCTGGAGCGGACGAGGCCAGGAGGAGAGACGTGATGCTGGTGTTGGTTTTGCAGTAAAAAACACCTGGTCAACTAACTGGCAAGCCAACCCAAGGGTTTAAACGACCGTTTAATGACCTTAAAGCTCCATCTATTGGGTAAAAAGGAGGCCACCATCATCATTGCCTATGCCCCTACCATGACCAACTCCGACGAGATCAAAACCAAGTTTTATGATGACCTGGAAGTCATTATTGCTGCCACAGCCAGCTCGGACAAACTCCTGATACTTGGTGACTTCAACACCAGAGTTGGAAGTGACCATCAATTATGGAATGGAGTCATAGGTGCACATGGCATTGGAAAATGTAACAGCAATGCAGGTCTTCTACTACTGGTATGTTGGCCAGCGTCAGAGACCAGCAAGAACTCCCTGATCCATTCCCAATCACAAACGGGGTGAAGCAAGGCTGCGTTTTAGCACCAATGCTCTTCAGCATGGTGTTTTCTGCCATGCTGCAAGACTCCTTCCAGAACCACAACACTGGGATTAGCTTCATCTACCGTTTTGACGGTGGCTATTCAATCTGCGGAGGATGCAAGCCAAAACTAGTTGGAGGAAGTCACTGTTCGAGAATTGTTTTTGCTGATGACTGTGCTCTGGCTGCTGGCTCAAATAAAGATCTACAGGACAATATGGACCACTTCTCCTTGGCTTGTAACAACTTCGGCCTAACAATCAGCACAAAGAAGACTGAAGTCCTATACCAACCTGCTCCTGGAAAACCCTACACTGAGCTCACCATCTTTGTGAATGGGCAAAAGCTTTCAGCCATTGACAAGTTTACTTACCTTGGTAGTACTCTGTCTCGCACTGTGCACATAGATGATGAAGTTAACATTAGGATAGTCAGGGGCAGTGTCGCCAGAGAGAGACAGACTGCGACACACAGAGACACACAGAGACACACAGAGAGAGACAGACTGAGACACACAGAGACAGACTGAGACACACAGAGACAGACAGAGAGACAGACTGAGACACACAGAGACAGACTGAGACACACAGAGACAGACAGAGAGAGACAGACTGAAACACACAGAGACACACAGAGACAGACAGAGAGAGACAGACTGAGACAGAGAGAGACAGACTGCGACACACAGAGACACACAGAGACAGACAGAGAGAGACAGACTGAGACACACAGAGACACACAGAGAGAGACACAGAGACAGAGAGAGAGAGAGAGACTGATACACACAGAGACAGACTGAGACACAGAGACAGACACAGAAAGACAGACTGAGACACACAGAGACAGAAAGAGAGAGACAGATTGAGACACACAAGAGACAGACAGAGAAAGACAGACAGAGACAGACTGAGACACACAGAGACAGACAGAGAAAGACACACAGAGACAGATAGGTTGAGACACACAGAGACAGAGAAAACAGACAGACTGAGACACACAGAGACACACAGAGACAGACAGAAAGAGACAGACAGAGACAGACAGAAAGAGACAGACAGAAAGACAAACAGAGACAGACTGAGACACACAGAGACACACAGAGACAGACAGAGAGAGAGACAGACTGAGACACACAGAGACAGACTGAGACACACAGAGACAGACAGAGAAAGACAGAGACACACAGAGATAGACAGAGAGAGACAGACTGAGACACACAGAGACAGACAGAGAAAGACAGAGAGAGACACACAGAGACAGACAGAGAGACAGACAGAGGCACAGAGAGAGAGAGACAGACTGAGACACACAGAGACACACAGAGACAGACAGAGAGAGAGACACACAGAGACAGACCGACAGAGAGAGACAGACTGACAGAGAGAGACAGACTGACAGAGAGAGACAGACTGGCTTTAACGACGCTGCTGCTGCTGCGTTTGGCAGTGGTGCACAGAGCACAGCAAACGTCGCCTCACAACACGCGCCGTGTCCAACAACAACAGCGACAGCGACAACAACAACAGCGACAGTGACAACAACAACAACAGCCACAGCGACAACAACAACAGCCACAGCGACAACAACAACAACAGCCACAACGACAACAACAACAGCCACAGCGACAACAACAACAACAGCCAGAGCGACAACAACAACAACAGCCACAGCGACAACAACAACAACAGCCACAGCGACAACAACAACAACAGCCACAGCGACAACAACAACAGTCACAGCGACAACAACAACAACAACAGCCACAGCGACAACAACAACAACAGCCACAGCGACAACAACAACAGCCACAGCGACAACAACAACAACAGCCACAGCGACAACAACAACAGCCACAGCGACAACAACAGCCACAGCGACAACAACAGCAACAACAGCCACAACAACAGCCACAGCGACAACAACAACAACAGCCACAACACCAACAGCCACAGCGACAACAACAACAACAGCCACAGCGACAACAACAACAACAGCCACAACGACAACAACAGCCACAGCGACAACAACAGCAACAACAGCCACAACAACAGCCACAGCGACAACAACAACAACAGCCACAACACCAACAGCCACAGCGACAAAAACAACAACAGCGACAACAACAAAACACCGCCGTAGCTTAAGAAGGAGAACAAGACGAACACATATCTCGTCGTCAACGTTTCGGGCAACAGTCCTTCTTGACAGCACGTGGACTGAGATACTCCGTAGAGAGAGAGGGGGAGCGTAACGAGAGTTGGAGGTGACAATTTTATTGAAACATGTTCTCTGATTACACCGATTTCTGTTTAAAATTGTTACGTAATTACCGAAACAAAGTTCCTCTGACTATTACAGCCATTATCCACTCTCTCTCCTGACCAGTCTATGTGCTACGAAGATGGGCCACTACCCGAAACGTTGCCTGTTGTACATTTTCTAGTGCAGAGGGATCTGTTCGACAAAGAGCCTCAGGTGTTGATGTGCATTGTGAGATTACACGATCTCAATGCGTGACGTCGCGTCCCTGACTCAGCTGATCCTTCCATCTCCTCTCTGCAGCAAGTGGGCAGCACAGCAAGTAGACTCGTGACACGTGCTGCATCACTTCGTATAGAGCGCGGTGCGGCGATTGCTATTTGACCATACTTCACCACGCGAATCAGTGCAGGTTAGCCAAGGTGGAGAGCCCTGCCAACGATAAACATCGAATGTCGCCCCAACGTTCAGTTCCAACGTTATGCCAACGGTTCCGGGCCGCGTGCCAGCGACGTTTGGTCCAACGTTTTAAATCACAAGTTGGACCTTCCCCGGTTGTAGAGGCGTGCGAGCGCGGCGATGGAGGAGACATCGGCAGACAGAGTCGAGGCCAAATAACGACGACCGCGAGGCCACGCGGGCGATGATGTCGGCGAAGTCCTTGCTCGGTGCCCGATGACGATCACATGGGGGGTGGGGGGGGCATGGGGGGCTCTTGGCACAGGGGACGGTAAACAGCGGGACGCGTCGAAGGTTGGAAGAGAGATCATTCGGCCGATCGGCCATGGGTTCACTGACTGAGATGGCTGGCAGATGCACCAACTGTGCCCCCTGCTGTGACAACTTGCTGCGCTTTAGCTGCCCGGCGCTCCGCTCGTTTTGTTGTGAGCGTCGGAGGCCACCATCGAGGCGTGCGGCACACCGTGGCCACGCTCTTGTGAGGGAGGCCACGGGGATCGTTTTTTTCCCCGTCCTCCGCGAGTGGCGACGCGGAGTAAGGGAGCACTAAAAATACCCCAACAAAAATTAAACAAACACGATTTGTTGTTCTTGTTACCAGGAGCTACACAGCTCGTGTTTTTAAAGAAGCGACCTGGCTATTACAAACGATACTGCGACAAAGTGGCGGTTCGTCATCGTCATCACGTGGGAATTTAAAACCCCACAGCCGAATACTCTGAAGGCGCGGTGAAGTTGGTTCTAAATGTGGAGGGAGAATCCGGAGAGACACCGAAAACACCACATACACAGCAGCAGCATGCGTCAGGGTCTGGATCAAACCCACGCCCTCCTGTGTACCAGGCGAGGTAGTCAACATCTCCGAGCCGACGCGGCGTCCCAGGACTGGTTGCGAAGCGCTGCAACAAGCGCCGGACGCGCTACGAAGAAGGTTGGGCTGACGTTGGCATCTTCACTGGGTCACCAGCGCCCTGCAATCAATATTGGCCGTGGTCTATCGGCTGCTGGATGGTGTAACTCCCATCCCAAGCCGGGCTCGCCCCTCTAATGGTCAGCATCATCATAATAGTTTGCATAACTGGCTACCGATAACCGGTTATCCATAACTGGTTAATGAAAATCGGTTACCGATGCTCGATAACTGGGCATCCGGGCGGCGGCGGTGGCAATGTAGCTGACTTTAATCATCCAGCACTGTTATGGAGGCATAGGCCGCAACGAGGGTTGGCGGATCACATACAGATGGGTCGCTGTGAAACTCCCTTCCCCTGTTCCATCTCACTTCCTCCTACAGCAGGAGAGTATGTGGGATAAGCTCCATCTGTTCCATCTCACTCCCTCCTACAGCGGAGTGTGTGGACTAATCTCCATCTGTACCATCTCACTCCCTCTTACAGCAGAATGTATGTGTAATAACAGCCATAGAGGGTTCACGTGGGGATTGGCTTGGCGGTCCTGCTTTGCAGCCAATAAGGGTTGAGACAGGGAGCATGGCCTCTGCGTGGTCACGGCATGTTAGCAGGGGTGATTGGCCTGGCCATTCGGGGCCCCAGCTAATGGGGAGCCGGATCAGAGGCGTGGTCCCGGGATTGACAGGGAACCATCGAGAACGGTCAATGCTGTCTATAGAGGATTGGCTGGGGGTACCACGTGACGAAGGGATTAAGAGAGAGAGAGAACGATCGAGAGCAGACTGGGGAACGACAAGAGCAAGAGTTACGCGCGTACGGGGGCTCTGGGTGCCACATGCGCGGTGGGGACTTGGTGTGAAGTCTGCCCTCTCTCCGTTGTCTGCCAGCAACGGAGAGTGTGTGAGTAAAGTGTATTTGTGGAAATAAAAAGGACTGATTCCGAAGCCGTCTCAAGAAGGTTTATTACACTTGTGTCAGAAGTGCTTCTGCGACTGTTTGGACGATCGTCAAGATGTCCAAGCACCCCAGAAAAAAGAACCTGCCCGTGCCTCCATCGGAGGAAGAGGTCGAGACGGATGAAGATGAGCTGTTGGGAGCTACAGCCCCTATGCCGCCTGCTGATAATACTCTCCTCGACGCCTCTCAGCGTCGACCGGGGGAAGATGCGACCACCGCAGGAACAAAAGACGAATGGCGGCTGATGGCGGAGCAGATTGAGTCATTACGCGCCATTCTGCTAAGCCTGGTGACCGCGGTGGCGTCCTCACCAGCCGTGGGTCGCCAGATCGCCGATCAACTGGACGCCGCGGGAAGGGGTCCTGCAAAGGAATCTGAGTCCGCCATTGCTCCTGCCACGTGGGAGGACGCCGTCGTTTTGGGTGGGGCGGCTGCGCCGGGGCCGTCGGCCGCCATTTTGGGCGCGCCTACCGCCACGCGGCCGCCGGACGCCATTTTGCCTGCAATGGGTGGAGAGCGGGAACGGCAGTCGGAGACGCCCGCGGCGCGCGCTTGCCATCGCGGACATCGCCTTCCACAAATTAAAGAATTTATCGCCGGGGGCGATTTGAGTGCTTTTACGTGGCGCTTCGAGTCAGCTTTTAGATCCGTTAACTGGACGGAGGATGAAGCGCTGGGAGCGCTACCTACACTGCTTGATGATGTTTCTCTGGGGGTCTTCCGCTCCATCCCGGCGTCCAAGAAGAAGACACTGCGAGATGCGTTCGCAGAGATGGCGGAATTTTATGACCCACCGACGTCAGCCACCAGAAAATTTATGTCGCATCGCCGAGGATCGGAGGAGTCGCCTTTGGCTTATCGGGGGGCGTTGATGGCGCTGGCCATGGCTGCCTACCCCGACGCGACGGCCGATCATTTGGATCCTCTCATCCTTTCCCGTATGCTGAAGTTGTCTCAGGAGCTCAACATTTCTCTACCAGTGTGCGGCCACGAACCGCTTACATCGCGATGGGTGGCGCGCTGCCTGGACGCTAAGTTTAACATCACGCACAGGGACCAGATGGCGGCGTGGACGGGGAAACCCGAAATCGACGGGCCGCCCTTGGGGTGGTCTCCACGACGGGTTGTCCACTGCTCCGACGACTCTGGCGACGACGACGTGCTGGCTGCTGCTGTTCCGCACGGGATTCCGGGACGGCGGCTGCGCGAGTGGGGACTACGCAGCCCATCCACGTGCGGGGGCCGGGTCATCCGACCGCCGGCCGATGACGGCCGCGTGTTTCAAGTGCTGCAGACGAGGCTATTTCGCCCGCGACGGCCGCTGCCGACCTCTGCTTTTGCCTCTTCCGCCGAGGGGACCTTCATCTCCTCCACCTGCTGCGGAACTGCAACAACCTCGGGCGAGTCGGCACAAATCGCACACCCGGCAGGTCATGTCACATCATTCATCCACTCGCACTCATTCTTACACTCCTAAGGATAATTTTACTTCTCCTGCTCAATTTACACGCTCTGCTACACAGTGGAAGAAATTGGCTCGCAGGGTTGTGGCTGCGGCGTCGGGCTCGTCGACGGTACGGGGTACCATCGACGGCGTTGACGTCCGTATCTTGGTAGACACGGGCGCGTCTGCTACCATCATTTCAGATGTTATTTTTCATTTGTTGTCCATTCCTACGTCGCGGATACGCAGGGTTAATGATGCGTGTGTTGCCGCAAATGGGGGAAGCATGGGTATCTGTGGTCAGGTAGATGTGATCATCGCTATCGGAAATATTACCGCCGCAGGACCTGTGTTAATCTCTCGCTCGCTAGCTGTTCCATGCTTGCTTGGTACTGATTTTCTGCGCCGGATGCCGCTGAGAATACGGGTCGACCAGGACTGTTTGGAAATGCCGGGGGATCGTAGGATGGCGTTCCTGCCTTCCCTGCTGGGCAATGCGCCTACAGGTAACGCAGTTACTGCTGTAGTTGCTGCTACGGTGGAGGTTCCGTCGGGAGCGCAAATGCTCATTCCGCTGCATTACCGAAAACCCCTTCAAATGGGAAGGGATGCGAAGGGCGTGCTATTATCTCCATCGAATTCAGTATCTAAATCTTTTTCTTTGGCGGCGGCACAAACGATCGTGCGACCAGGTCAGGCACCTTTCATACAGGTGTTGAATGGGGGACCTGACCGCGTTGTTGTTCCGGAGGGATCGGTGCTAGCTCACGCCACTACCGATTTCGCCTCTTGTGACAAAACGCCACGCGCCTGGATGCCCGCGGGTGGGCCTCCGCACGATCGTTTACAAGAACGCTGGATCGCAGATTTATGCGGAGAGAATTCTTCCTTGTCGAATGAACAAAGGAACGCCCTGCGTTCACTATTGCTACGGTACGCTGATGTTTTCAGCAGAAATGATTTGGATCTGGGCCGCACGTCGCTTTTGTCGCACCATATTGACACCGGTGCGGCACCTCCCATCTGTATGCACTCTCATCGCATGAGCCCGGCGGAAAGGGAACACGGGCGCGGAGCAGGAGATGAATTGCTGGCGGCGGATATTATTTCGCCATCCAACAGCAATTGGGGCGTGCCCGTCGTTCTGGTTAAGAAAAAAGATGGTGGTACGCGGTTTTGCGTTGATTTCCGCCGGTTGAACAAAATTTCGGTGGCGGACGCGTACCCCTTATCGAGGATGGATGACTCATTGGATGCTTTATCGGGTGCTAAATTTTTTTCCACCCTTGACCTGTCCTCGGGCTTCTGGCAGCTTCCCCTCGATGATGAGTCGAAAACCAAAACGGCATTCCGCACGCCGCAAGGTCTCTTTGAATTTAATCGGTTGCCTATGGGCTTGAATGCGGCTCCAGCGACGTTTCAGCGGCTCATGGAATTGGTGTTGGCTGGACTACAGTGGGAAACGTACCTCATATATCTAGACGATATAATTGTTTTCAGCCGCACGTTCGAGGAACACCTCCAATGCCTAGAGACGGTTTTTCAAAGAATGCGTGCGGCTGACCTTAAATTTAAACCTAAGAAATTCCACCTTCTGCAACATTCCATCCGTTACTTTTTTTTTGATGTATGGCCGTGAAAATGTTCCACCCATCGATGTGCAACTGAGTAAGCCGAGTAAACGACCGTCCAGCTCCTTGCCTGACCACGTGCGTGACTCACTTGAACGAGTAACGGAGGCGCGAGAGGCTGCCCGGTGTGCGACGGCCCGTGCCCAGGCAAGGAACGAATGGTATGCGCGTCGATCGCATACTCGCATGCCTTGGTCAGTGGGAGACCTGGCGTGGCTCCACTGCCCCCAGGTACCGGCGGGCACATCCCCCAAACTGCACAGGCCGTGGTGGGGGCCTGTGACGCTGGTAGATGTTCAGAACTCGCAAAGTATCCGTGTTCAGTACAGAAAACGGCGGTGGTATGTTCATTCCTCGCGACTTAAACCCTATGTTGACGCGCGTGTCGGTCCTTCATCCCCACTAGCTGACCTGCCGGGTTCTGCCGAGCCAACTACGCCGATTGTCACACCCGTTGATCCCAAGGGGGACTGTGTTGTGCCTCCTACAGATGAACAGGTTCTGAGGGCTGAGGAAGCCCCCGCTGCCCCCCCTCCAACGGGGCCTGCCCTGGACGTGACCAAGCACCAACAACTTACTTCTTCTTCGAGCCTTCTACCTCCTGTCCATCCGGAAGCAAAGCGACCATGCGCTGAAAGCGGAGAGGGTCCCGCGTCGCGTACGCAGTCGAAATCTCTCCCGTTTCGTTAACGTTTGATCATTTAGCTATTTTCCATGTCGTTACTGCGCTGCAGGGGCGCCCTAATGTATGTCGGGTTTTTCATGGGTGACTGTTTTTAAGTGTTGTTAGGCGCGGGGACGCCGTTTCACCCTCTACTGTTAAATGCACCTTGGTGCCCTAATAAGATGTTTTACGGAATTGGTTCATCACCCTTTTCCCAGCCGAGACGGCTAATTCTTTTTTCACCGGGGGGGGGGGGGGGGGGGGGGGGTGATGTAATAACAGCCATAGAGGGTTCACGTGGGGATTGGCTTGCCGGTCCTGCTTTGTAGCCAATAAGGGTTGAGACAGGGAGCATGGCCTCTGCGTGATCACGGCATGTTAGCAGGGGTGATTGGCCTGGCCATTCGGGCCCCAGCTAATGCGGAGCCGGATCAGAGGCGTGGTCCTGGGATTGACAGGGAACCATCGAGAACGGTCAATGCTATCTATGGAGGATTGTCTGGGGGGTACCACGTGACGAAGGGATTAAGAGAGAGAGAGAGAGAACGATCGAGAGCAGACTGGGGAACGACAAGAGCAAGAGTCACGCGCGTACGGGGGCTCTGGGTGCCACGTGCGCGGTGGGGACTTGGTGTGAAGTCTGCCCTCTCTCCGTTGTCTGCCAGCAACGGAGAGTGTGTGAGTAAAGTGTATTTGTGGAAGTGGAAATAAAAAGGACTGATTCCGAAGCCGTCTCAAGAAGGTTTATTACATATGGACTAATCTCCATCTGTTACATCTCACTCCCTCCTACAGCAGAATGTGTGGGTTAATCTCCATCTGTTACATCTCACTCCCTCCTTCAGCAGCAGAGTGTGTGGACGAATCTCCATCTGTTCCATCTCTCTCCCTCCTACAGCAGCAGAGTGTATGGACTAATCTCCATCTTCTTGGTTCTTTCGGTAAAGTCACGTAGAAGGGAAATAATAAAATAATAAAAATAAATCATAATAAAACAATTCTCACGACGTTTCGGCCACAACACAAGCAGCCGTCCTCAGGTGAAGAACAGGTCTGTCAGAAAGACAACGTCTGAATGGGCACCACCTTGCTTGGCAGCGTATATTTAAGCTGGGTTAGAAGGGGGGAAGGGCGCCTTGACAAAATAATTTGCATACCAAGAGGAATTTTGCATATTTATGGGAAATGCAGATATGTGATTAGTACTACTTGTGAAATGCGTAGGAGGTGGGCAGGGGGTTTTCAAAGTCATATTATGCCCGTGCATTATGCAGGATTAGCAGCATCAAAGGGAGGGGATAGGGGTAGCATTAACAAAGGGAAGGAATGTTAAGAGTATGTAGCTGCAGTAACTAAACAACCACGTAAAAAACTGAAGTATAAACTACATAGTATCATCAGTATACTAAATATACTCTCAAATAAGCTGAGCTACTAACAGTAAGTAATACATTACAATTCTAAACTTTTTTCCCTTACATCACACGGGTCTACCCCGTACTATATGCTGCCATAGACAAACCCAACATTGAATTATATACTGTATTACTATACACCACTCTATACCTTAGAATAATACATCGTGTAATATTACAATATGTATTATTCTATCCACCCTACTGTATATCACACTGCTGTATATTCACTATACAATTACGATACTATATATTGCCTTATACATTGTATTAAACATTACAATTTTATACTATTTATTATTATACAATCTGCTATACACTATACCATTGACCGTCGAGTGAAAGATACTAAGAGGAAGCAACGAAATATGTCAATGGAAGAGTGGTAGTAGGAGACTTGCAGCGGAGCAAAGAATCCATTCCCTGCGGAGAATACAAGATATATAGTCATGCCAGTGAGTGGACTGCGGTCTGGAAGTCACCGTAAACGTGAACACAATCAGTTAAGATCCGAAATGGTTAATTACGTCCTTCCAATGATTGCTGAGCCAGAATCCATCTTCCCGGTTGAAATTGTCTCTGTGTTTGTATATGTGGATCGCCTCATGAACGAATCTCTCATGGTAGCCAGATGGCTTGCATATGTAAAGTAGTTACTCGGCAGGAGACGACTTCATGGGTAGCACACTCTTTATTTTCACCAACTTGTAGTTACACGGATGACTAACACCCTACTTCGTTACACGGGTGACCAACACCCACTTAGCTACACGGGTGACGGACACCCACTCAGCTACAACTTCGTTACACGGGTGACCAACACCCACTTAGCTACACGGGTGACTAACACCCACTCAGCTACACGGGTGACCAACACCCACTCAGCTACACGGGTGACTAACACCCACTCAGCTACACGGGTGACCAACACCCACTCAGCTGTACTGACACGGGCTCTTACGCCCCGTAGCCTTCCGGGACACACCCAGCCGGGGTGCCCGTCTCGGCTCTGGGTACCACCGTCCCGACCCACACGGGCGTCGGACTACGGTCCCCCCCAGTCTCGGCTCCGAGCCACACAGGGCCCCGGTCCCCACAAGGACGGCGGGACTAGGGGTCTCGGGCCCCTACCTCCTCCACCCCGTCTTCGGTCTTCAACTGGTTAACACTGACCACGAGTGCTCTCGCGCGTCCCCCTTTATACCCCTCCTGCGGACGTCGCTGAGAGTACCCACTTATCTGACCAATCACTGCGCACTCGCTACGATCCTCTTTTCCCAGCTTGTGTGAGCGCGCCTCACCACCGGCGCGCGCGTCCATGCCACGCCCACATCGCGTGCCCAACCCCGCGCCCCGTGATCCGTCACTGCCGGCGCACGTCAATACCACCACTACATCACCCCCTACCACATAGCTCGCAGCCGACCCGGCTGCTAACAAAACATACAACACCCCTTCACTCCCATGTGTGCCCCGTAACATAACACAAACCCTAACAACACAACATGAACACCGCAATCCGCAAAACCCCGCAACCGCCACACCCGCAACAAGAACAACATGCACAATCCGGCGAGTGGCAACGATACTGTGTATGCGGAAAGAGTAACAATAAAAAAAATTTCTTTAATCATTTTCTCTTCTTTTCTCTCCGACTCATGCAGCGTCCCAATGTCCGAGCGTCCCTTGAACGGGACATTACCCCGGCAGAGGGGGAAGCCGGCAACGAAGTCGGGCTTTAATACAAAAAAAGAATTTTTTTTTTTTTTTTTTCATGAAAAGTGTTGCGTCTTTGCCCGAGTCCGCCTTGCCGGACCGTCGTACGGCACAGGACGCAGTTGGCCATCCGGCGGCGCCGGCAGTTCAGGAAGGCATGGGCCAGGCATCGGGGCTCCGCGCGAGCCCCGGGGTTCCGGTTCCCGACGGTCAACAGCCGTCAGGTCCGAGACACCTGGGGGTGGGTCAGGTGGAGACACGTGAGGATCAGCCTGCGACACATCCCTCCCCGAGTCGACGGTCACATCACACGCTCGGTCGTCACGGCACAACCCGGGGTCACGCGGCGCCGCGTAGGGTTTCAGTCGGGAGGGGTGCACGTACCAACGGCGTTTTCCCCATTTAATCTGTATACTCTGGGGTCGTGCAACCCGCACAATTTCCACCGGTCCCCTCCATGGTCTCAACAGTTTGGGGGACGTAGCCAACGGTGCGTGTGGACAATGCAGCCAGGCCTTATCGCCCGGTTCCCAATTGTGCGTATGCACCTTCCGTTCATGCAATCGCTCGTTCGCGATCTGCCGAGAGCGTGAATTCAATCTCGCAGCCTCTCGCGCCTCAGCCAATTTGGCAATGTTAAACTTAATGTGGTCTGCCAATTTAGATTTTGCACGTGGCTGTGAAATCCCCAGTTGGACGTCCATGGCCGGATCAGCCTCCCGCCCATACATCAGAAAAAATGGAGAAAACCCCGTCGCCGCATGGGGTGCCATCCGATAGGCCGCTAGTACCCCCGGTACCTGTAAGTCCCAATCCACCTGGTCGTCGCATACCTGTTGGCACAGCATAGACGTAATCGTCCTGTTCAGACGTTCAACCATACCGTCAGTCTGCGGGTGGTACGGGGAGGTACGTACTTTCTTTGTACCCAACAGGTCGCACACCTCGTGCAACAAAACACTCGAAAAGTTCTTCCCTTGATCCGTCAGCAAGCGTTCGGGGGCGCCTTTGTCCAAAACGTAACCTTGGACAAAGGCGTCCGCCACTGCCGCAGCCGACTGGTTGGCGAGTGGCCACGCCATGGGCCAGCGGGTGAAGTACTCTACGCCAACCAGCAGGAACTTATTTCCCCGGGGTGTAGTGGGAAAGGGCCCCAAGATGTCTAGCGCGACCAATTCGTTCGTGCGCGAAACTTGAATGGATTGAAGCGGTGGATTAGCCGCTATTGGTGGCGGTTTTCTTTTAGCACACCCTACACACCCCTTAAGAATGTTCGCCACGTCATTGCCCATCCCAGGCCAATAGTAGTCTCGCTGAATGAGGGCGAGCGTTTTGTGAAACCCCAGATGCATGAGTCGTTCATGGGCAGCCAGGACGACCTTACCCCGTACAGCAACCGGCACCACAAGCATGTGACGCCGGGACATGGAGTCCCACTTCATCAAGAGGCCCTGTCTGCACACCCAGGAACCGACCCGCGTTTCCCCGCCTTCGGGAACGTTAACCTTCCGACGTAGCGCGAGTAGGGAGCTGTCGGCCATTTGCAGACGGCCCCACTCGATGAGAGGCAATGCTAACAGCGAGTCCCTCCCCGTGGGGGCGTCGACCCCCGTAGTATCCGTGGCGGCTAGCACCACTTCCGCGGGGACATCGACAGAAGGTTTACACCGCGCCGATCCTAACTGACATGCGCATTCCGTACGCGTCGGCAACCGTGACAATGCATCCGCATTCGAGTGGCGCAACCCCTTGCGGTAAATCGTCGTGAATTGGTAGTCCTGAAGGACCTCCAACCATCGGGACAATTGGCCGGATGGCTGCGCCACCCGCATAGCGTATTGGAGAGCCGCATGGTCCGTGCGAACCGTAAAGTGACGGCCATACAGATACGGCCTGAATTGCTGTATAAAAAACACAATCGCCAGCAATTCACGCCGTGTCACGCAGTAGCGTTGTTCCGCGGGGGACAGAACCCTGCTACCGTAGGCGACCACCCGTTCGACCCCCCCGACCACCTGTGAGAGCACTCCCCCGATACCCGTGTTACTGGCATCCGTGTCGAGCACAAACGGTTGCGTGAAATCGGGGTAACACAAGGGGGGAGCCTGCACCAAGGCGTCACGAAGGGAGCAGAACGCGGCCTCCTCCTCCGGCCCCCAGTGAAACCGCACCCCTTTAGCCGTCAAGGCGTGCAGGGGCCTGGCTATGGTGGCAAACTGTTTGACAAAACGACGGTAATAGGAGGCAAATCCTATGAAGCTGCGGACTTCAGTAACAGAGGTCGGTGTTGGCCATGAGCCGACGCATTGCGTCTTAGCAGGGTCCGTCGAGATCCCCGAACGGCTAACGATATGGCCCAAATACCTGACCGATTCCCGAAGCAGAAAACATTTAGCCGGTTTAAATTTAAGCTTCGCGGAACGCATCCTGAGAAACACTGCCCTCAGTCGCTGGAGGTGCTCCTCAAAGCTTCGGCTGAAAACGATGATATCATCGAGGTAAATCAAACAGGTGTCCCATTGAAGGCCTGACAAAACCAATTCCATGAGCCTCTGGAACGTGGCAGGAGCGGAATGTAAACCCATGGGCAATCGGTTGAACTCAAATAGGCCTCCCGGTGTCCGGAAAGCGGTTTTAGGTTTTGATTCGTCATCGAGGGGCAATTGCCAAAATCCCGAAAGCAAATCGAGCGTCGAAAAAAAACTGTGCTCCTGCCAAGGCATCCAGCGACTCATCCATCCTGGGGAGCGGATACGCATCGGCCATTGATATTTTGTTTAGGCGGCGGAAATCGACACAGAACCGCAGGGATCCATCCTGTTTTTTAACCAAGACGATAGGAGCACCCCACGGACTGGAAGAGGGCGCAATGATGTCGGCCGCCAACATGTCATTTACTGCCGACTGCACATGCTCCTTCTCGGCTGGACTGAGCCGGAAGGGATTCTGTCGAATAGGGGCCGCGTCCCCAGTCTCTATGTGGTGGCGCAACAGGTCTGTGCAGCCAATGTCGTACTTGTGCCTGCTAAACACGTCAGCGAACTCGAGCAGCAAGCCCCTCAATGCACCCAACTGCACACTGGACAAGGCACTGGACCCGGCACACAACGAGTCCAACCACTCCGTCCCTTCCTCACCTTGGGGATGCGTATCGACATTTGAATCGGCGTGAGCAACGAGCTGTTCCTCGACGGGTAGCGGCGCGGCGTGAGCCAGCACCGTTCCCTGCGTAATCACGGCCGGCCGCGACCCCGTATTCAGGACCACAACGAACGGCTCACTGTCCCCCCTCACCATGGTCTGGGCCACCGCTAAGTCGAGGTCCCCTTTAGCCCTGTTAGACGGCCCCAATAGAACTCCCTGTGCCCCCACATCCGCCCCAAGGGGTTTTCTCAACCGAAGGGGTACCAACATTTGCGATCCCGGGGGCACCTTTACAGTCCGGGTTGCCAGCGCCTGCACCGTCGCACAAGCCGTGCGTATCTTATTTGGACTCTTCAAAAACTCAACCCGCCGACCCGACGGAAGCTCAATGCAGGCCTGGTCTATAAGAATTTTGATGGGCATTTTAGACAGAAAGTCCGTGCCTAGTAAACAAGGAACGGCCAACGATGATGATACAAAAATAGGACCCGCCAATTTAATGTCGCCAATACAAATATTCGCCCGAATCTGGCCGATGATTCCCAAAGATCCCCCGTTTGCCGCGTAAAATGGTACGTCCACCGGCAGAAGTGGTCGACATTGTACGGGAAGAATATTATAAATAAGGTCCGAAATAATAGTGGCCGACGCACCCGTGTCCACGAGCACCCGGACCTCAACTCCGTCAATGTACCCCGTTACCACGGACGACCCGGCCGACGCAGCCACAATCCTGTGGGCCAATTCGGACCATTCGACTGCCTTTGGGCCGTACGTGGACCCCTCTCGCCGAACCGAACCCCCGGCGCCCATACACGGTCCCCCCACCGCTAAGCGGCGACCCGAACGTGCCGTGCGTGTGGACCGAACGTGTGAGGTGCCGCGACTTGCCGGGTTCAGTTTGGATGTCTTGAGTCCCTGGTCGTCGTCCGGACGTGGTCCCGCGGTGCGTTGACGCGGGGCCCGGCACCCGGACGCGACGTGGCCCCGAAGGCCGCAGTTGTAGCAGACGACGAGGGACGTCGTAGGTTTCGGTTGCTCCAGCTTGCGGGAGGAGCGTGTGGGCGAACGACCTCCCGTTCTCCACTCCCCCAGTCTCGAACCAGCGAAGGCCTCCTCCCGAGGCACAGCAGGCTGAGGTCCGATGATCGTGGCGGCCGGTGCCCCGTTCTCCACCGATGCGCAGACGACCGTCGGCTTCCGCTGTAGGACCTCGTAAGCGTGGATACTCGTGGCAATCCCCAGGGAGCAGATGTCCATCTCGTCCGCCGTATTAATGGGAACTCCCAATCCGTGAGCCAGCGTCAGCAGCTGCTCCGTCACCATGGCGTCCTTCCCCTCCTTGTCCATGCGGGGAAAAGCTGAATCCGCCAGGGCGAGCAGCGCCGTGCGATAGGCGAGCGTTGTTTCTCCAACCGCCTTCCGCCGATCGTAGAACTGGTGGCGACAGGTCGAGGGCGGCCCGAACACCTTGGCCAACAGGTGCAGCGCGGCCTGGAGCGTTGAGCGGGACGACCTCGGGGCAGACGTGAAGGCCGCAAGCGCGTCGTCGTCGAGCATCGCTGGCAGCGCGCGCAGGGCAGTGGTGTCGGACCACCCCGACATTTCTTGATGCGCGATGAACCGTCGCTGGAAGGCTCCCCAGTCACCCCCGTCCGCCTTGAACACCGACAGCGCGGGCAATCGTTGCTGGAGAACTCGATCGTCGTCGTCGTCGTTGGAACGATTTTCCCGCGCGCCGCTGTGGTTGTAGAAAATGTCGGCTCCCTCTGCAGGCGCAAAATGGAGAGCTCCGGCGCTCGCCGATGACGCGGGCTGCGCTGTGTGGAGACCTCTGGCCACGTGGTGTCCGCGTTTCCCGCCAACCGGAGGCGGACCCTCAAAAATGGCGCCAACTCCCAAACTTTTGGCGCAAAACACCTTATGGCGGGAACCCTCCAGCCGCGCCGCCTCTTCCAACCCCGCAGGCGTTCCACCGGCCGCTGGAACGGAGATCTCCGCCAAGATCGCAGCGGCGGCGAGCAGCAACTCCGCCAGGCGGGAGTGTGCGTCCTGCAGGCTGGTGTCGGAGGCGGGCGGAGCATCGGCCATTTCCGCGAGGTGCTGCATCGGCGGCAACTCCTCGTCCTCTCCTCCCGAGGGTGGTGTCACCGGTACGTCGTCGTCTCCCCGGTCTTGCACGTGGAAACGAGAAGTCTTCCTTGTGTCCATTCTCCTTGAAGACAGGTTTACTTCTGACGCCAGTTGTAAAGTAGTAACTCGGCAGGAGACGACTTCACGGGTAGCACACTCTTTATTTTCACCAACTTGTAGTTACACGGATGACTAACACCCTACTTCGTTACACGGGTGACCAACACCCACTTAGCTACACGGGTGACGGACACCCACTCAGCTACAACTTCGTTACACGGGTGACCAACACCCACTTAGCTACACGGGTGACCAACACCCACTCAGCTACACGGGTGACCAACACCCACTCAGCTACACGGGTGACTAACACCCACTCAGCTACACGGGTGACCAACACCCACTCAGCTACACGGGTGACTAACACCCACTCAGCTACACGGGTGACCAACACCCACTCAGCTGTACTGACACGGGCTCTTACGCCCCGTAGCCTTCCGGGACACACCCAGCCGGGGTGCCCGTCTCGGCTCTGGGTACCACCGTCCCGACCCACACGGGCGTCGGACTACGGTCCCCCCCAGTCTCGGCTCCGAGCCACACAGGGCCCCGGTCCCCACAAGGACGGCGGGACTAGGGGTCTCGGGCCCCTACCTCCTCCACCCCGTCTTCGGTCTTCAACTGGTTAACACTGACCACGAGTGCTCTCGCGCGTCCCCCTTTATACCCCTCCTGCGGACGTCGCTGAGAGTACACACTTATCTGACCAATTACTGCGCACTCGCTACGATCCTCTTTTCCCAGCTTGTGTGAGCGCGCCTCACCACCGGCGCGCGCGTCCATGCCACGCCCACATCGCGTGCCCAACCCCGCGCCCCGTGATCCATCACTGCCGGCGCACGTCAATACCACCACTACACATAGAACCTCTGTCTTGGAGAAGTCAATGTCATGTGAGCCCACTGAATTGTAACAGTGATCTGCCACGCCTGAGGTGTTTGTCCTACCGTGTTTCAGGTCTGCTTTATGTTCACGGATGCGGTCCGAGACATGTCGTTTGGTTTCTCCAATGCAACTGCTACCACAGAGGAAACTTAGTTTGTATTCTCCGCAGGGAATGGATTTTTTGCTCCGCTGCGGGTCTCCTGCCACCGCTCTCCCATTGACATGTTTCGTTGCTTTTACATACTATTAACATTCCCTCCCTTTGTTAATGCTACCCCCTCCCTTTGATGCTGCTAATCCTGCATAATGCATGGGCATAATATGACTTTGAAAACCCCCCGCCCACCTCCTACACATTTACCATAAATATGCTAAATTCCTATTGATTTGTTAGTTATTTTGTCAAGGCGCTCTTCTTCCACCTCCAACCCAGCTTATATATACGCTCCAAGCTTGGCAGTGTACCATTCTTCACCTGAAGAAGGCCGCTTGCGTTGTAGCCGAAACGTCGTGAGAATTATTTTATTATGTTTTATTTTTATTATTTTATTACTTCCCTTCTACGTGACTTTACCGAAAAAACCAAGAAGATGAATCCTTGCAGTCACGAAAGCTTTAAATTAAAACTTGTTAAAGGAGTTTATTTGTTTTTAGAAAGTTTCAATAGACCGAATAAACCTTCGAATTGCGAAAGGGTCAGTTGAAGACACTGATAAAAACAGATTTGCCGATTCAAATGTTGAATTTGGACTGTTTCATGAGCACCCCGATGCGTGTTTGTTCTGCTGCTTCCACGCCGATATGGTACCACCCAATACGCCCATATGAAGAGGTTTGCAGAGATCCGGCAACTGTTGGCAGCCCTGGCTCCTCCGCGCCCGTCTCTGGCTCCTCCTCGGAATCGCCCCCCACTCTCGTGGTGGCTATGAGATGTTAACGACCTCGCCTAGTATGCAAGAGGTCGTGGGTTAGATCCCGACCCTGACGCCTGCTGCTGTGTATTTGGAGTTTGCGTGTCTCTCCCCGTGGTCGCGTCCACATTTAGAATCAACATCACGCGTTACAAGAGTATTTTCCTGCTGCTATAAATGTCCACATTATGATGATGATGATGATGATAAGCCACCACTTCGATGAGCTGTCATTTGTGGTGGCCAGGTCACTACTGAAAAAGTAGGACAAAGCTCAGTGCGCCTTACCTGGTAAAATAAAATATATTCACTACTAGAATGAGCCAAGAATCTGTGTGTCCCGTGCGTGACGTCACTCCACGTCGGCCAGCCCCCCTCATTAATAATCATGAACAGGTGACGTCCTCCACACGGACCCCCCCCCCCCTCATTAATAATCATGAGCAGGTGACGTCACTCCACATCGAACAGCCCCCCCCATTAATAATCATGAAGAGGTGACGTCCTCCAAATGGACACCCCCCCCTCCATTAATAATAACTAGCGGGTGACGTCACTCCACATGAGGGAGGGGCGAGGCGCCTCCTCCCTCCTCCTCAGCGTCAACTTACAACCCTCACTATAAAGTCAGAACCCTCACGTCACGCGATCTCCGTCAAGCTGTTGAGACATCAGAGTAAAAAGGACGTCATGATGAACAAGGGATTACAACTTTACATGAAATAGGTCTGTGTCACCGCGACCTTACTAATTGCACACACATTAATACAGTGAATATATCACGTCGCTCTTGGACGGGCAAAGGACGAATTGTTAAATAGTTTACTAGTCTGTCCATCTGAACCGGTTTTCAGTAAGTACTGAACGGTACAGCGCGGTAGTAGTAATAATACACACAATAATACTACACACAATAATACACACAATAATATACAATAATACACACAATAATACACAATAATAAACACAAGAATAACAACACAATAATACACAATTATAAACACAAGAATAACAACACAATAATACACAATAATACGCACAATAATAATACACACAATAATACACGCACTAATACACACAATGATACACAATAATACACACAAATATACACACTTATACACAATAATATACAACAATACACAATAATTCACAATAATACACACAATAATACACGCAATAATATACAATAATACACAATAATACACACACAAATAACAATTCACAATAATACACACAATAATAATACACACAATAATACACACAATAATATACAATAATACACACAATACACACAAATAACAATAATTCACAATAATAATACACACAATAATACACAATACAATAATACACACAATCATAACAAGAATACACAAGAATACACACAATAATAACAATCATTCACAATAATAATACACACAATAATCCACACAATAATATATAATAATACACAATAATAATCTACAATAATAATGCACAATAATAACAACAAGACAAAGATCCCTCTATAGCCTTAACAGACTGTTGGGGCAAGTGCTGTTAGCGAGCACTTATGAAGACCGGCACGGCACACGAGGTGAGTGGCCAGCACCACGCCCGGCCGCCTTTTCTCCCCAATGACGATGTTTACACACCGCACCAGGTACTCATTTTAGGCTGAGTCGACCTTGGGGAGGCCCAGGACCGGTTCAGATAATCGCCGGGTTAGAAGCGCTGCGAAGTACTAACCGCTTCCCACAATAATACACCATAATAACAACACAATAATAACACAATAATAACAACACAAGAATAACAACAGCAATACACAATAACAACATAATAATACAATAATAATAACAACACAATAACAACAGCACAATAATAACAACACAATAATAACAACACAATAATAACAACAACAGAACACTGTGCAAGCGATCAATGCGCGCAATTGCGAAGGGCGCAGTTGCAACGAATCTGATATCGCGATAATCGCCATATCGTGGATCTCCACATCGCGATACGATATTGCGTGACGTCACGGCCGAAACCACCCCCACCACCTTGGGTCTCACCCTCACGCGGTGCCGTCAATCAACCGAGGCAGCCTTCCCGTTGGCTGCCTGCCTCGCGCCACCAGTCGGAGGGGGGCGGGGCCCGCGGAGGGGGCGGGGCGAGGCGCTTGAGAGTAAAAGTCGCTCGCGCCGGAGATTCCGGGAGAGACGCGGGGAGAGAGAGACACGGGGAGAGAGACACGGGGAGAGAGACACGGGGAGAGAGACACGGGGAGAGAGAGACACGGGAGAGAGAGACACGGGGAGAGAGACACGGGGAGAGAGAGACACGGGGAGAGAGAGACACGGGGAGAGAGAGACACGGGGAGAGAGAGACACGGGGAGAGAGAGACACGGGGAGAGAGAGACACGGGGAGAGAGAGACACGGGGAGAGAGAGACACGGGGAGAGAGAGACACGGGGAGAGAGAGACACGGGGAGAGAGAGACACGGGGAGAGAGAGACACGGGGAGAGAGAGACACGGGGAGAGAGAGACACGGGGAGAGAGAGACACGGGGAGAGAGAGACACGGGGAGAGAGAGACACGGGGAGAGAGAGACACGGGGAGAGAGAGACACGGGGAGAGAGAGACACGGGAGAGAGAGACACGGGGAGAGAGAGACACGGGGAGAGAGAGACACGGGGAGAGAGAGACACGGGGAGAGAGAGACACGGGGAGAGAGAGACACGGGGAGAGAGAGACACGGGGAGAGAGAGACACGGGGAGAGAGAGACACGGGGAGAGAGAGACACGGGGAGAGAGAGACACGGGGAGAGAGAGACACGGGGAGAGAGAGACACGGGGAGAGAGAGACACGGGGAGAGAGAGACACGGGGAGAGAGAGACACGGGGAGAGAGAGACACGGGGAGAGAGAGACACGGGGAGAGAGAGACACGGGGAGAGAGAGACACGGGGAGAGAGAGACACGGGGAGAGAGAGACACGGGGAGAGAGAGACACGGGGAGAGAGAGACACGGGAGAGAGAGACACGGGGAGAGAGAGACACGGGGAGAGAGACACGGGAGAGAGAGACACGGGGAGAGAGACACGGGGAGAGAGACACGGGGAGAGAGACACGGGGGAGAGAGAGACACGGGAGAGAGACGACACGGGGAGACACACGGGGAGAGAGACACGGGGAGAGAGACACGGGGAGAGAGACACGGGGAGACACACGGGGAGAGAGACACGGGGAGAGAGAGACACGGGGAGAGAGAGACACGGAGAGAGAGAGACACGGGGAGAGAGAGACACGGGGAGAGAGACACACGGGGAGAGAGACACACGGGGAGAGAGAGACACGGGGAAACAGGGTAGCGAATACACGGGGAGCAGAGACACTGGGACACAGGGAGACACGGGGACGCAGGGGGACACGGGGACACAGGGAGACACGGGGACACAGGGAGCCACGGGGACAGAGAGAGACGGAGACCTGAGGCCACGCGTCGCCCCTGCCAAGGTGAGTCCCCTCGCTTGTGAGGAAGAACACGCGCCCTGCCGAAACGTCGCAGTCACCCACACTCACAGTCACCCACACTCACAGTCACCCACACTCGCAGTCACCCACACTCACAGTCACCCACACACTCACAGTCACCCACACTCACAGTCACCCACACACACAGTCACCCACACTCACAGTCACCCACACTCACAGTCACCCACACTCACAGTCACCCACACACACAGTCACCCACACTCACAGTCACCCACACTCGCAGTCACCCACACTCGCAGTCACCCACACTCACAGTCACCCACACACTCACAGTCACCCACACTCACAGTCACCCACACACACAGTCACCCACACTCACAGTCACACACACTCACAGTCACCCACACTCACAGTCACCCACACTCACAGTCACCCACACTCACAGTCACCCACACACTCACAGTCACCCACACTCACAGTCACCCACACACACAGTCACCCACACACTCACAGTCACCCACACACTCACAGTCACCCACACACACAGTCACCCACACACTCACAGTCACCCACACACACACAGTCACCCACACACTCACAGTCACCCACACTCACAGTCACCCACACACTCACAGTCACCCACACACACACAGTCACCCACACACACACAGTCACCCACACACTCACAGTCACCCACACACTCACAGTCACCCACACTCACAGTCACCCACACTCACAGTCACCCACACACACACAGTCACCCACACACACACAGTCACCCACACTCACAGTCACCCACACTCACAGTCACCCACACTCACAGTCACCCACACTCAGTCACCCACACACACAGTCACCCACACACACACAGTCACCCACACTCAGTCACCCACACTCAGTCACCCACACACACAGTCACCCACACTCACAGTCACCCACACACACAGTCACCCACACTCACAGTCACCCACACACTCACATTCACCCACACCCAGTCATTCACACACAGTCACTCACAGTCACCCACACAATCACAGTCACCCACACTCACAGTCACCCACACACTCACAGTCACCCACACACACAGTCACCCACACTCACAGTCACCCACACACTCACAGTCACCCACACACAGTCATTCACACACAGTCACTCACAGTCACCCACACAATCACAGTCACCCACACACTCACAGTCACCCACACACTCACAGTCACCCACACTCACAGTCACCCACACACTCACAGTCACTCACACACTCACAGTCACCCACACTCACAGTCACCCACACTCACAGTCACCCACACACTCACAGTCACCCACACACTCACAGTCACCCACACACTCACAGTCACCCACACACACACAGTCACCCATACTCACAGTCACCCACACACTCACAGTCACCCACACACACAGTCACCCACACTCACAGTCACCCACACACTCACAGTCACCCACACACAGTCATTCACACACAGTCACAGTCACCCACACAATCACAGTCACCCACACACTCACAGTCACCCACACACTCACAGTCACCCACACTCACAGTCACCCACACTCACAGTCACCCACACACTCACAGTCACCCACACACTCACAGTCAACCACACACACACAGTCAACCACACACTCACAGTCACCCACACACTCACAGTCAACCACACATTCACAGTCACCCACACACTCACAGTCAACCACACACACACATTCACCCACACACTCACAGTCACCCACACACTCAGTCAACCACACACTCACAGTCAACCACACACTCACAGTCACCCACACTCAGTCACCCACACTCACAATCACCCACACACAGTGACCCACACACTCACAGTTACACACACAGTCACCCACAGTCACCCACACTCAGTCACCCACACACTCACAGTCACCCACACTCATAGTCACCAACACTCACAGTCATTCACACACAGTCACTCACAGTCACCCACACAATCACAGTCACCCACACTCACAGTCACCCACACACTCACAGTCACCCACACACTCACAGTCACCCACACACAGTGACCCACACTCACAGTCACCCACACTCACAGTCACCCACACTCACAGTCACCCACACTCACAGTCACCCACACACAGTGATCCACACACTCACAGTTACCCACACACACACAGTCAACCACACACACACAGTCACCCACACTCACAGTCACCCACACTCACAGTCACCCACAACAACAACAACAACCGCCATTCGCCACTAAGTGGCGGTGACGTCACCACGATGCTTGTGCCAGGCCAAGTGCACCTTGAGGCCACGTGAAGTGTCGAAAGCCCGCTGGCAGGAGGTCACGGGGCAGACCCAGGTGCCACTGGTCGACTGACCGAGATGACCGAGATGACTGGCTGATGCACCACCTGTGCCCCCTACTGTGCCAACTTGCTGTGCTTTAGCCACCCGGCGCTCCGCTCGTTGTTGTGAGCGTCGCTCCTCCGCCCTCCGTTGTTGTTGGAGGGCGACTGCCTCCAACTGCCCAGTAGCGTCCTTCACGAGCCTCCTCCACTGAGGCCGATCTTGACACCGCTGGTACCAGTCATCGGCAAGTCCACTCAGCTCCACGTCCTCCTGTACCACATCACTCCATCTCTTCTCCAGCCCGTGCCGCGCCCGTCTAGCCCCCTCGATCCGGCCGAACAAAAGCTGTTTAGGCATGCGGTGGCTGGGCATGCGGGCTACATGACCCAGCCAACGCAGCCTTGCCTGCCGGAGGAGCTCACTGATGGGACTTTGCCCAGATCTTTCAAGGATTTGTGAGCTCCTCACACAATCCAGCCTGGTTAAACCCAGGATGGATCGTAGGCAGGCCAGCCTAAATGTTTCCAACCGGCGAAGATGCTCCACCAGGGGGGTCCACGTCTCGCAAGCGTAGAGAAGGGAGGGAATGACCGTGGCCGAGAAGACCTGAAGCTTCGTGCGGAGCGACAGACCAGGTAGCTTCCACACAGCGTTACGCAACCGATGAAAAGATATTGCCGCTCGACTGATTCGGAGTGAGACCTCTGCTGATAGACTGGAGCCGGTCATAAGCACACTGCCCAGGTATGGGAAACTCTCCACTCTCTCCACAACTGCCCCATCACCAATTGGGAGTTGTGGGGGTGGAGTGTCCGATGGTACAAAATACCCAGGCAGGTGCTTGGTTTTGGTGGGGCTGATGGTAAGGCCCCACCTCTTAGTGGCACGCTCCAGTCTCAGCAGCAGCGCCTCCAACTCCTCTTCTGAATGAGCAGCTATTACCAAATCATCGGCATACATAACGTGGTTGACCAATAGGGAGCCATCCCTTGATCGCACCCGGGCGTCGATCAGCCTCCCATTATATCTGTACCAAACGGAAATTCCCCCGGTACAGCTATTGAAGGCTTCACGAACTACGCGGTCAAAATAGATGTTAAATAATGTGGGAGCCAGAGGACATCCCTGTCGCACCCCAAGGTGTACAGGGAAAGGCTCCGACTCCCGGCCACGTAGTTTTACCCGGGCCCGCTCACCATCATGAAGGTCCTTAATGATCGTGAGCAGAGGGTCAGGGACTCCGAAAGCACGAAGAACAACCCAGAGTCCAGTCCTACTGATGGTATCATAGGCCTTGACCAGGTCAATAAAGCAGAGATGTAGGTCTTTTTGGAATTCCCTACACCTCTGCTGTAGCAGACGGACAGAAAATATGGCATCTGTGCAGGACCGCCCTTTCCTGAAACCGCATTGGGGCTCCGCAAGCCCCTCCTCAGCGTGCCTAGCAAGGCGATGTTGAATAATCCTTGCCAGGACCTTACCCGGCACACTGAGGAGTGAGATGCCCCTGTAGTTGTTACAGTCTGTGCGGTCCCCCTTCTTAAAGAGGGGGACCACCAGGGCATCCTTCCAGTCCTGCGGAACCCGTCCAGTGGTCCAGACTGTTGTTATGATGTCATATAGGGCAGTCTGTGCACAAACGCCACCCTCCCTCAGCATTTCGCTTGGGAGATCATCTCTGCCCGGTGCCTTCCCTGGTCTCAGACTCCGGATCGCCCTCAGTACTTCCTCAACAGCTGGAACCTCAGCCAGCCACTCACAGGGGGTGACCTCTTCCAATATTTGAGGCACCGCAGCCTCAGCAGGGTTATCCCCACTTTGTGCCATGATGTTTTCCTGGCTGAGAGAATTTCCCTCCCCCAGGACCTCACAGAAATGCTCAGCAAATCTGCAAACCTGTTCCTGGGGGTCGGAGATTGGATCACCGTTTTTTCCTCTAATGATGGTAATAGGTGTGGCGCTGCAGGTTACTTTTTTGATGGAGTTAAATAGTGATTTGTGATCACGGGCCACTGAGGCAGACTCCATCTCCTCAGCAACCCGCGACCACCACCCATCCTTACAACGCCTTACGGCTCTCCGAACTTCCGAGCGAAGGCTGCGGTAAACCTCCTCATTCTCTGACGTGGGATGCTGTAGGCGATGAGAGTGGGCCTGTCGCTTTTTCTCAATTAACCTGAACACCTCCTCTGTCAGCCAGGGTTTCTGGGGAGGTCTGGACCGCGTACCCAAAGCAGCCATTGCAGCTGCATGAGTCACAGTCCTATACCTCGCCCATTTACCCTCGACATCAGGTGGAGTGGGGGACGATGCCAACCCCAGCTGCAAGCGATGATGAAATTCTCGCTTGCAACTTTCATCAGCTAACTGAGACCAGGCCACTTTTGGTTGGAATGGGATCCTGGGTGTACACCCACCACCGGAGTGGAAGAAAGGCAGGCGCATCTTACAGATGACTAGTCGATGGTCAGAGGACAGATCAGCTCCACGGTAGGTCCTGGTGTCAAGGACATGGGTTCGCATCCGCTGGTCCGTCACTATGTAGTCCAGCAGATGTTCTTGCTTGGACCCGGCATGTATCCATGATGTTGTGTGGATGCGCCGATGCCGGAAGAGCGTGTTGGTAATTACAAGCCCATGGGCTGCACAAAAATCTAGCAGCCTCCTACCGTTATTATTGAGCTGATCTGGCCCATGCCTTCCAATCACTCCAGACCAGGTGTCAGCATCATGACCAACTCGGGCATTGAAGTCACCCAACAAGATGACTCTGTCCCGAGTGGCCACTTTAGCCAGCACCTGTGACAGGAGGTCATAGAAAGCGTCTGACTCATCGGCTTTGCTTGCATCCCTCCACGGATGTTCGTCTTCGGTGGGGGCATAAGTAACCACGACCACCACTCCTCGCCTCTGGTTGATGGGAAGGCGAGCCCAAAGTATCCTGGGGCTTACAGCTTCCCACACCTCACCGCCACGCTCCCACGCCCCCTTCATTCTTTTGTTCAGAAGAAGAGCCACACCCTGTTGTTTGGCAGTCTCCTGCCCCGAGTAGAGGACTGTCCACCCCTCATGGTGGCAGGAGCCAGAACCGGTCCACCGGACCTCCTGAATGCCACAGAGATCCAGGCGGTACCGGTCCAGCTCCCGACAGAGGAGTGGCAGCCTCTCCTCCGCAGTGAGCGTTCGAACATTCCACGTGGCCATCCGCAATGGTTTTTTGTTTCTGGAGGAGCCCCGAGGGTGAAAATTCAATCTCCTGGCTCCGCCAAATGGGGTTTGGCCACACACTCACAGTCACCCACACACTCACAGTCACCCACACACACACAGTCACCCACACACTCAGTCACCCACACACATTCACCCACACACTCACAGTCACCCACACACAGTGACCCACACACTCACAGTTACCCACACACACAGTCAACCACAACAACAACAACCGTCATTCGCCACTAAGTGGCGGTGACGTCACCACGACGCTTGTGCCAGGCCATGTGCACCTTGAGGCCACGTGAAGTGTCGAACGCCCGCTGGCAGGAGGTCACGGTGCAGACCCAGGTGCCACGGGTCGACTGACCGAGATGACCGAGATGACTGAGATGACTGGCTGATGCGCCACCTGTGCCCCCTACTGTACCAACTTGCTGTGCTTTAGCCACCCGGCGCTCCGCTCGTTGTTGTGAGCGTCGCTCCTCCGCCCTCCGTTGTTGTTGGAGGGCGACTGCCTCCAACTGCCCAGTAGCGTCCTTCACGAGCCTCCTCCACTGAGGCCGATCTTGACACCGCTGGTACCAGTCATCGGCAAGTCCACTCAGCTCCACGTCCTCCTGTACCACATCACTCCATCTCTTCTCTAGCCCGTGCCGCGCCCGTTTAGCCCCCTCGATCCGGCCGAACAAAAGCTGTTTAGGCATGCGGTGGCTGGGCATGCGGGCTACATGACCCAGCCAACGCAGCCTTGCCTGCCGGAGGAGCTCACCGATGGGACTTTGCCCAGATCTTTCAAGGGCTTGTGAGCTCGTCACACAATCCAGCCTGGTTAAACCCAGGATGGATCGTAGGCAGGCCAGCCTAAATGTTTCCAACCGGCGAAGTCACCCACACACAGTCACCCACACTCACAGTCACCCACACACACACAGTCACCCACAACAACTGCAACCGCCATTTGCCACTAAGTGGCGGTGACGTCACCACGACGCTTGTGCCAGGCCATGTGCACCTTGAGGCCATGTGAAGTGTCGAACGCCCGCTGGCAGGAGGTCACGGGGCAGACCCAGGTGCCATGGGACGACTGACCGAGATGACTGAGATGACTGGCTGATGCACCACCTGTGCCCCCTACTGTGCCAACTTGCTGTGCTTTAGCCACCCGGCGCTCCGCTCATTGTTGTGAGCGTCGCTCATCCACCCTCCATTATTGGAGGGCGACTGCCTCCAACTGCCCAGTAGCGTCTTTCACGAGCCTCCTCCACAGAGGCCGATCTTGACATCGCTGGTACCAGTCATTGGCAAGTCCACTCAGCTCCACGTCCTCCTGTACCACATCACTCCATCTTTTCTCTCGCCCGTGCCGTGCCCATTTAGCCCCCTCGATCCGGCCAAACAAAAGCTTTTCAGGCATGTGGTGGCTGGGCATGTGGGCTACATGACCCAGCCAATGCAGCCGTGCCTCTCGGGCAGCTCACCGATGGGACTTTTTCCACATCTTTCAAGGATTTGAGAGCTCACACAATCCAGCCTGGTGAAACCCAGGATAGATTGTAGGCAGACCAGTCTAAATGTTTATAACCAGCAAAAATGTTCCCTTAGGGGGATCCACGTTCTGCAAGCGTAGAGAAGGGAGGGAATGACTGGCCGAGAAGACCTGAAGCTTTGTGTGGAGCGATAGACCAGGTAGCTTCCACACAGCGTTACGCAACCGATGAAAAAATAATGCCACTCGACTGATTCGGAGTGAGACCTCTGCTGTTAAACCAGAGCCGGTCATGAGCACACTGCCAAGGTTTGGGAAACTCTCCACTCTCTCCACAACTGCTGTGGGGGTGGAGTGTCCGATGGTACAAAATACCCAGACAGTTACCCACACACTCGCAGTCACCCATACACTCAACCACCCACCCACTCACCCCCCACTCACCCACACACACATGCCCCCCACTCACCCCCCACACACCGACCCACTCGCCCATACAATCACCTCCCCCCCCACCACACACCCACCCACTCACACCGTCAGACACTCACCCACACAGGCACACACACACCCATCCATTCACTCACACACCCACTCACACACCCACTCACCCAGTCACCCCCCACTCACACACTCACTCACCCACACACCCATCCATTCACCCCCCCACACACCCACCCACCCACTCACACACCCACTCACCCACACACCCGCCCACTCGCCCACTCACCCACCCACTTACACCCCACACAGTCACACACTCGCCCACTCACCCCCCACACATCTACCCACTCACCCCGTGATGTGTCCGCCCCTGCCGTGTCCCCATGTCTATCAGGATGCTGGAGTCCCTGTCGGGCCTGCCCCTGCCCCTTGACCCGATGACCTTGACCCTGTCCCTGCCGCTGCTACTCTTTGCGTACTACTGGCTCTTCCAGCCGTCGGCATTCCTCTACCTGCACGACTGGTGGGTGACCCCTCGCGCCCTCACCCCACACTCACGCCACGCTCACCCCACACTCACCCCACACTCACCCCACACTCACCCCACACTCACCCCACACTCACCCCACACTCACCACACACTCACCCTATCATCATCCCCACACTCACCCCGCACTCACCCTATCATCCTGGCCTCACCCCACACTCACCCCACACTCACCCTGTCATCATCCTGCCCTCACTCCACACCCCACCCTCGTCTTTTTGACACCCTGACCCCACCCTGACCCCACTGACTTTACCCCGAGCCCCGTGCCCACGATGTGACCCCTCCCCACCCCCCCTGCTGGGGTGGTGCCGAGTGTCCCCTGCAGGCCGCACAGGGACGGCTGCCACTGGGGAGGGTCCTCTTAAGCCACAGCGTCCCCGCGTGTCTGCACCACTCACCATGACGGTGTCTCCGTGTGCCCCCCACCCCTCTGTGTCCATTTGTGTCCACCCCATGCCCCCCGTCCCGTGTTCCCCTTCCCCTGTCAGGTACTGGCGAACCCAGCTGGGCTTCCAGATACGCGAGTGCCACTGTGGGGCCTTCACGTTTTGCTACTCGGAGCTGGGCCGGCGTGCCGGCGGCGGCGATGGTGGTGGTGGTGCCACCGGAACACGGCCCAGCCTCCTTTTCCTGCACGCGTTCTCCGCCAACAAGGACATGTGGCTGCCCCTGCTGCGGGTGAGGGTGCGGCGCCGGTTGGTGGGGGTGCGGGGGTGGTGGCTCGGGGTTGTGACTTGGGGCGGTGGCTCAGGGTGGTAGTGCAGGGGTAGTGGCTCGTGGTGGTAGTAGTGTAGGGTGGTGGTAATGCTCGGTGGTGGCTTGGGGTGGTGGCTCAGGGTGGTAGTGCCGAGGCGGTGGTGCAGGGTGGCACAAGGTGGTGGCGCAGTGATGACGCTTGTGCCTCACAGCAGTAAGTTCTGTAGAGTGTGTGCGTGAATGAGTGTCGAGTTTGTGGTGCTTGTTGACCACGGTGTATAAGATAGCAAAGTGTCTGGCAGCAACAGTTGGAGGAGGAATCGGCACGTTAAGTTTACGGGAACAGTGAAAGCGGTAGCAGCGCTAGAAGAGTGACCATGTAGGTGACTGACCACTGCATGGTTGGGGTGGGGGGGGTGTGTCTTTGTCTCCGCAGTTCCTGCCACGTGACCGCCACGTGGTGTGTGTGGACATGCCGGGTCACGAAGGGACGACGCGCGCACATGGTGACGACTACTCCCTGCAGGGGCAAGTCATCCGCATCAAGCAGGTGGGGTGTGTGGGGGTGTGCGCGCGTGGTGGTGCACGCTGCGCTACGGACCCGGCAACCCGAGTTTGATTCCCAATAACGGCCAATAACAGTGACGAATATTTGAACCGGGAAGACAAAGTTCGGCCGGGCGTGGTGCTGGTCCCCCACCCTCTCGTGTGTCGCGCCGGCCTTCATGGGCGTCGCTCGCTGACGGCACTTGCCACTACAGTCTGTTAAGAGGCTTCTCGGGGGACCTTTGTAGCGTGCGTGACGATCGCGAGCTCTCTAACCCACGCTGCCCTGCACAGTTTGTGGCTGCGGTGGGGCTGGACGCGGCTCCGTTCCATCTCCTGGGCACGTCCATGGGTGGCGGCGTCGCTGGTGTCTACGCAGCCACCCACCCCGGGGATGTCCACACACTCACTCTCATTTGTCCCGCCGGTGGGTGCAGTGCCACACGCAGCACAACACTCATGGTGCGACACGCAGCCTCGCTCACTCACAGCGCCGCACTCACGGGCGCCATGCTCATCGTGGCGGTGACGTGCCCATGGAACCGGCGTGACAGTGAACATGTCGGCACCACGCCGCGGTCCCCCCGCCCCTCCCAGGTCTGGATGCGCCGACGGAGAGCCGCTTCGTGGGGGAGCTGCGGGCAGCCGAGGCCGCGGGCGATTTCACCGGCGTCTCCCTGATCCCGCGCTCGCCTGCGCAGGTGGCACGCATGCTGCAGCTGGTGACGTACAGCTTCAAGCTGCCGCAGCAGGTGCGAAGTGCAGATGCGCCCGTAGGCTCACATGGACCCCTGCAGACGCACACAGAGACCCATAGACTCACACAGAGACCCATAGACTCACACAGAGACCCATAGACTCACACAGAGACCCATAGACTCACACAGAGACCCATAGACTCACACAGAGACCCATAGACTCACACGGAGACCCATAGACTCACACAGAGACCCATAGACTCACACAGAAACCCATAGACTCACACAAAAACCCACAAACTCACACAGAGACCCATAGACTCACCACACAGAAACGTCCATGCCATCGCTAGGCATTATCTCGCCATGTGGCTTGGGGCATGACATAGTGGACAACCACAGCTAGTCCACCCCCATGTGAGCGAACATTGCGTGCGTATTCTGGCGAGCATTAATGGGTGAGCGTGGGCGAGCGTTGCGGCCGAGCGTGGGTGAGTGTTGCAGGTGAGCGTGGGCGAGCATTGCGGGAGAGCATGGGTGAGCGTTAATGGGTGGCGTGGGTGGTTGCCCCTCCTCTGCGCGTGGTCGTTGCTACAGATCCTGCAGGCCATGGTGGATGTGCGGCGTGACCACAACGATTTCTACCTCCAGCGTGAGTGGCGTGCATCCACCACCTTCACCGCCATCACCGCCATCACCACCATCAACACGATCACCACTGCAACCACCAACACAACCAAGACCATCTACATTACCACCATCATCACCACCACAACCATCAGCACCACGACTACCATAACCATCTCCACTACCACCATCATCACCACCACCATCATCACCACCATAATCATCATCACCACCACCACCACCATCATCATCATCATCACCACCACCATCATCATCATCACCACCACCACGACCATTTCCACTACCACCATCACCACTACCATGACAATCTCCACTACCGCCACCACCACCCTGACCATCTCCACTATCCACTATCACCATCATCATCACCACCACCATCTCCACTACCACCATCATCATCACCAAGATCACCACTACCACCACAACCATCTTCACTACTAGCACAACCACCATCGCCACCGCCATCACCATGGTTAGGGGGTTAGGGTGGGGAGTTGGGTGGAGTGGGGATTTGCAACACGTGGTGGTGGTGGCGGTGGTGGTTGTGTTGTACGAACCCGGCGACCCGAGATCCATTCCCACTCACGGTCAACACCAGTGGTGATTATCTGAACTGGTGCTGGGCTTTCCCAGGTCGACTCAGCCTCAAGTGAGGATTTGGCTCTTCTTCTGAACAAAAGAATGAAAGGGGCGTGGGAGCGTGGCGGTGAGGTGTGGGAAGCTGTAAGCCCCAGGCTACTTTGGGCTCGCTTTCCCATCAACCGGAGGTGAGGAGTGGTGGTCGTGGTTACTTATGCCCCCACCGAAGACGAACATCCGTAGAGGGATGCAGGCAAGGCCGATGAGTCAAATGCCTTCTATGACCTGTCACAGGTGCTGGCTAAAGTGGCCCCTTGGGATAGAGTCATCTTGTTGGGTGACCTCAATGCCCGAGTTGGTCATGATGCTGGCACCTGGTCTGGAGTGATTGGATGGCATGGGCCAGATCAGATCAATAACAACGGTAGGAGACTTTTGTGCAGCCCATATATGACGGGTCCAAACAAGAACATATGCTGGAGTATATAGTGACGGAACAGTGGGCCCATGTCCTTGACACCAGAACCTACCGTGGAGCTGATCTGCCCACTGACCATCGACTTGTTATCTGTAAGATGCGTCTGCCATTCTTCCACTCTGGTGGTGGATATACACCCAGGACCCTATTCAAACCCATAGTGGCCTGGTCTCAGCTAGCTGATTAAAGTTGCAAGCAAGAATTTCATCATTGCTTGCAGCTGGGGTTGGCATCGTCCCTACTCCTCCTGATGCCAAGGGGAAATGGGCGAGGTTTAGAACTGTGGCTCATGCAGCTGCAATGGCTGCTTTGGGTACACGGTCCAAACTTCCCCAGAGGCCCTGACTGACAGCATCCCATGTCAGAGAATGAGGAGGCTTACCGCAGCCTTCGCTCGGAGGTTCGGAGAGCCGTGAGGCACTGCAAGGATAGGTGGTGGTCACAGGTTGCTGCTGAGGAAATGGAATTTGCCTCAGTGGCCCGTGATCACAAATCACTCTTTTACTCCATTTAAAAAGTAACCTGCAGCGCCACACCCATTACCATCATAGGGGAAAGAACGGTGATCCAATCTCTGACCCCCAGGAACAGGTTTGCAGGTTTGCTGAGCATTTCTGTGAGTTCTTGGGGAAAGGGAAATCCCTAAGCCTGGAAAACATCATGAGAGTGGGGATGACCCTGCTGATGATGCAGTGCCTCAAATATTGGAAGAAGTCCACCCCCTGTTTGTGGCTGGCTGAGGTGCCAGTCTGGACCACTGGACGGGTTCTGCAGGATTGGAAGGATGCCCTGGTGGTCCTCCTCTTTAAGAAGGGGAACCGCACAGACTGTAACAACTACAGGAGGCATTATTCTTTGGTTCTTTCGGTAAAGTCACGTACGTGACTTTACCGAAAGAACCAAAGAATTCCTGCAGTCACGAAAGCTCCAAATTAAGTTTACAGGGGGCATATCACTCCTCAGTGTGCCGGGAAAGGTCCTGGCAAGGATTATCGCCCTGTCCATCTGCTACAGCAGAGGAGTTGGAGGCGCTGCTGTTGAACCTGGAGCATGCCACTAAGAGGTTGGGCCTTACCATCAGCCCCACCAAAACTAAGCATTTGCCTGGATATATTGTACCATCAGACACTCCACCCCCACAACTCCCAATTGGTGATGGGGTAGTTGTGAAGAGAGTGGAGAGTTTCCCATATCTGGGCAGGGTGTTCATGACCGGCTCTAGTTTGACAGCAGAGGTCTCACTCCGAATCAGTCAAGCGGCATTATTTTGTCATCACCTTTGTAATGCTATGTGGAAGCTACCTGGTCCGTTGCTCCACACAAAACTTCAGATCTTCTCGGCCACCATCATGCCATCCCTTCTCTACGCTTGCGAAACGTGGACACCCCTAATGGAACATTTTCGCCAGTTAGAAACATTTAGGCTGGTCTGCCTATGATCCATTTTGGGTTTAACCAGGCTGGATTGTGTGAGGAGCTCACACATTCCTTGAAAGATCTGGAAAAAGTCCCATCGGTGAGCTCCTCTGGCAGGCAAGGCTGCATTGGCTGGGTCATGTAGCCTGCATGTCCAGCCACCGCATGCTTAAACAGCTTTTGTTCAGCCAGATAGAGGGGGCTAAACGGGCGCGGCATGGGCTAGAGAAGAGATGGAGTGATGTGGTACAGGAGGACGTGGAGCTGAGTGGACTTGCCGATGACTGGTACCAACTGTGTCAAGATCGGCCTCTGTGGAGAAGGCTCGTGAAGGACGCTACTGGGCAGTTGGAGGCAGTCGCCCTCCAACAACAACGGAGGATGGCGGAGCGACACTCACAACAATGAGCGGAGCGCCGGGTGGCTAAAACACAGCAAGTTGGCACAGTAGGCATCACAGGTGGTGCATTGGCCAGTCATCTCAGTCAACCCATGGCACGTGAGTCTGTCCCGTGACCTTCTGGCAGCGGGCATTCGACACTTCACATGGCCTTAACGTGCACCTAGCCTGGCATAAGTGCTGTGGTGACGTCACCGCCACATAGTGGAGAATGGCGGTTGTTGTTGTTGTGGTGGTAGTGGTGGTGGTGTTGAACCGGTGTCTCTGTCTGCGCAGTGCTCACGGCGATAACAGCCGAGCGGTCGCGATTCCGTCTCCACGAGACGATGCACCTCATAACGGCCCCGACCCTCGTCGTCTGGGGCAAGCAGGACCAGGTGAGACCCCCCCCCCCAGCTACTCTGGCGATGACCACGAAAATTATAATGATGACGTCGACGACGTTGATGATGACTTTGGCGACGTTGCCGACGACCACGTTGATGACCACGTTGATGACCACGTTGATGACGACCACGTTGATGACGACCACGTTGATGACCACGTTGATGACCACGTTGATGACGACCACGTTCACGTTGCGGCCCCCAGGTGCTGGACGTGTCCGGCGCGGTGCTGCTCTCGGCGGTGCTGCCGCGGTGCCGTGTGGAGCTGCTGGACGACTGCGGCCACACGGTGACGATGGAGCGGCCCCACGAGACGGCGCGGCTCCTCCTCGCATTTCTCGCTCACACCGAGTCTGGGGGATAGTGGCCAAGGGATAGGGATGAGCAGATAGGGGATAGAGACTAGCGGATAGGAGATAGGAGATAGAGGCTAGCGGATAGGGGATAGAGGCTAGCGGATAGGGGATAGAGACTAGCGGATAGGGGATAAGAGACTAGCAGATAGGGGATAAGAGACTGGTGGATAGGGGAGAGTGGATAGTGGCTCGTGGCTAGGGGCTCGTGGCTAGGGGCTAGTGTCTAGGGGTTTTGGGTAGGGAGCCAAAGGCCCCCTAGAGGCGAGCACTATACAGGATGTGATGTACCGTGTGATACTAACAGGGATGGCGCGGGCTTGAGCCGTGGGGTGCAATAACGACTCTCAGTGCTTGGTCTATCCACTGCTGGATGAGGGCCTCCCCCTAGAGTCCAACGGAGGGGGGGGGGGTATGGGTGGTGACGCCCAACAGGCGAGGTGCAATATTAACGGTGGGCAACGCAAAGGTGCCGATTAGCCGAACCACTGCCGACGGGTGCTACGTCCGAGCGCGTTTCTATCGGTCACGCGATAACGTAATACAGAGTAAATATATATGTACACATTTGTAGTCGTTGTCACCAGCAGGCATGGTCTATCCGTGTGTGTGTGTTTTGAACCTCATTCACACTGTACGTTAAAAAAGGGGGGAAGGACTGCTCGGCACTCTTCTCGTTTGCGGTTGTGCAAGGGCCCCATGTGTGGTGCCGTTCTCGCGTGGTGACGATTACGTGTGGTGACGGTCATTAATTGTGATGGTCATGCGTGTGTGTCCGGTCACGCATTGTGATGGTCATGCGTGCGTGTCCGGTCATGCGTGTGTGTCCGGTCATGCATTGTGATGGTCATGCGTGTGTGTCCGGTCATGCATTGTGATGGTCATGCGTGTGTGTCCGGTCATGCGTGTGTGTCCGGTCATGCGTGTGTGTCCGATCACGCATTGTGATGGTCATGCGTGTGTGTCCAGTCACGCATTTTGATGGTCATGCGTGTGTGTCCAGTCACGCAATTTGATGGTCATGCGTGTGTGTCCGGCATTGCGTGTGTCCGGTCACGCATTGTGATGGTCATGTGTGTGTGTCCAGTCACGCGTGTGTGTCCGGTCATGCGTGTGTGTCCGATCACGCATTGTGATGGTCATGCGTGTGTGTCCAGTCACGCGTGTGTGTCCGGTCACGCGTGTGTGTCCGGTCACGCATTGTGATGGTCATGCGTGTGTGTCCAGTCACGTATGTGTGTCCGGTCATGCGTGTGTCTCCGGTCATGCGTGTGTGTCCGGTCACACATTGTGATGGTCATGCATGTGTGTCCAGTCACACGTGTGTGTCCGGTCACGCATTGTGATGGTCATGCGTGTGTGTCCGGTCATTCGTGTGTGTCCGGTCACGCATTGTGATGGTCATGCATGTGTGTCCAGTCACACGTGTGTGTCCAGTCACGCGTGTGTGTCCGGTCACGCCAAAGGCCTCCTAGAGGCGAGCGCTATACAGGATGTGGTGTACCGTGTGATACTAACAGGGATGGCGCGGGCTTGAGCCGTGGGGTGCAATAACGACTCTCAGTGCTTGGTCTATCCACTGCTGGATGAGGGCCTCCCCCATGCCACGCGAGGGTGGGGGGGGGGGCACGCATGGGAGCCTAGGAGCCTAGGAATAGAGTCCAACGGGGGGGGGGTGGGTATGGGTGGTGACGCCCAACAGGCGAGGTGCAATATTAACGGTGGGCAACGCAAAGGTGCCGATTAGCCGAACCACTGCCGACGGGTGCTACGTCCGAGCGCGTTTCCATCGGTCACGCGATAACATAATACAGAATAAATATATATGTACACATTTGTAGTCGTTGTCACCAGCAGGCATGGTCTATCCGTGTGTGTGTGTTTTGCACTTCATTCACACTGTACGTTAAAAAAGGGGGGAAGGACTGCTCGGCACTCTTCTCGTTTGCGGTTGTGCAAGGGCCCCATGCGTGGTGCCGTTCTCGCGTGGTGACGATTACGTGTGGCGACGGTCATTAATTGTGATGGTCATGCGTGTGTGTCCGGTCACGCATTGTGATGGTCATGCGTGTGTGTCCGATTACGCATTGTGATGGTCATGCGTGTGTGTCCAGTCACACGTGTGTGTCCGGTCACGCATTGTGATGGTCATGCGTGTGTGTCTGGTCACGCATTGTGATGGTCATGCGTGTGTGTCCGGTCATGCGTGTGTGTCCGATCACGCATTGTGATGGTCATGCGTGTGTGTCCAGTCACACGTGTGTGTCCGGTCACGCATTGTGATGGTCATACGTGTGTGTCCGGTCATGCGTGTGTGTCTGGTCACGCATTGTGATGGTCATGCGTGTGTGTCCAGTCACGCATTGTGATGGTCATGCGTGTGTGTACGGTCATGCGTGTGTGTCCGGTCACGCATTGTGATGGTCATGCGTGTGTGTCTGGTCATGCGTGTGTGTCCGGTCACGCATTGTGATGGTCATGTGTGTGTGTCCAGTCACGCGTGTGTGTCCGGTCACGCATTGTGATGGTCATGCGTGTGTGTCCGGTCATGCGTGTGTGTCCGGTCACGCATTGTGATGGTCATGCGTGTGTGTCCAGTCACGCGTGTGTGTCCGGTCACGCATTGTGATGGTCATGCGTGTGTGTCCAGTCATGCGGGTTTGTCCGGTCACGCATTGTGATGGTCATGCGTGTGTGTCCAGTCATGCGTGTGTGTCCAGTCATGCGTGTGTGTCCGATCACGCATTCTGATGGTCATGCGTGTGTGTCCAGTCACACGTGTGTCCGGTCACGCATTGTGATGGTCATGCGTGTGTGTCCGGTCATGCGTGTGTGTCCGGTCACGCATTGTGATGGTCATGCGTGTGTGTCCAGTCACGCATGTGTGTCCGGTCACGCACTGTGATGGTCATGCGTGTGTGCCCAGTCATGCGTGTGTGTCCGGTCATGCATTGTGATGGTCATGCGTGTGTGTCCGGTCATGCGTGTGTGTCCGGTCACGCATTGTGATGGTCATGCGTGTGTGTCCAGTCACGCATGTGTGTCCGGTCACGCATTGTGATGGTCATGCGTGTGTGTCCGGTCATGCGTGTGTGTCCGGTCACGCACTGTGATGGTCATGCGTGTGTGCCCAGTCATGCGTGTGTGTCCGGTCATGCATTGTGATGGTCATGCGTGTGTGTCCGGTCATGCGTGGTGACGGCCACGCGTGTGTGTTCGGTCACGCGTGGCGATGGTGCCAGGCACTGAGCGGGGACGCGGCCACGCTGAGGGCTCAAATGGCACCGTTGCCACACAAGTCGCGTTGACTACCTCGCCTGGTATGCAGGAGGTCGTGGATTCGATCCTGACCCTGACGATGCCTGCTGCTGCTGCATATTTGGAGTTTGCGTCTCTCGCTTGGATTTTTGACTGGGTCCTCCGATTTCCCTTCCATATTTTAGAATCACCATCGCGCATTTGGAGTATTTGTTTCCTGCTTTAAATTTTCACGTGATGATGATGATAAGCCGGTTACTTCGTTGAACCATCATTTGTGATAGCCAGGGGTCGCTTCTGAAAAAGATCCACAAAGCAGCTCAGTTGGGCCTTACCTGGTGACGTAACAATAGTTTAGTATGAGAATAGGTTTTCCCCTTTTTTGGGAACAAAACAGGTGTTAAGATGTTAAAACACCAAACTTATAATATATGGCATTGTCTTTGAAACTGATTGGTCCACACCAGAGACAGCTTTCTTTTGAGCCCAGTTTAAAAAATTGTGTTAGACCAGAGGATGCATATATTATCATGTATGTTTTTATTTGCAAAAACATACTCTGGAGACGTGATTCAATCTTGATTGTAAGCTTTCGTGACTGCAGGAATCCAGACTCTTTGGTTCTTTCGGTAAAGTCACGTAGGTATAAAAATAAAATAAAAAATAATATATCACGACGTTTCGATCGCAACACAAGCGGTCGTCCTCAGGCGATGTAGCTGCCAACATATACAACCTCTTGTTGTAACACCTCTCTCGCGGTGTTCTTCCTGGTTCAGCAGTTCCACTGCTGGATATTTTTTTTTCCGCCTGAGGACGACCGCTTGTGTTGCGATCGAAACGTCGTGATATTTTATTTTTTATTTTATTTTATTTTTCTACCTACGTGACTTTACCGAAATAACCAAAGAGTACAGACGTGATTCCTTGTAAAAGGTTTCAGTTTGGTGTTTTAACATCTTGACACCTGTTTTGTTGCCAGAAAAAAGGGGAAAACCTATTCTCATTTTGGGACTGGCAAAGGAGTAGTTTAGTAAGCCGTACACCAGGCATGTCCAAAGTCCGGCCCGCGGGCCAATCACGGCACACGGTCAGATTTCATACGGCCCGCAGCTTCGGTCTTATAATGTGTTATTTATGGCTCGCTATCTCTGTCAGAATAAATAAATCATAAAACTTCCTCCTTCCGCCACACGGTGGCAGCACCATTCTAATGCCCTCTGGCTTTGCATACGTGCCGCGAACCCTTCTCGAATTATTTCTGCCATGGCGATTGCAGTTGGAATTACAATACTTCTTCACTGGAAATCGAGGCAATTGTGTTTGTCTAATTTGTAAAGAGACGGATGCCTTTTTTTAAGGATTTCAACATAAAGAGACACTACAAGACTAAACATGCTACAACATACAACAAGCTAACAGGGAGTGACCGCGCTGAAAAAGTGAAGCAACTCCGTGCTGCTCTGCCATCGCAACAGCGATTCTTCACGCGGGCCGGTGAGTCAAAGGAAAACATCACCAAAGCCAGCTACGAAGTGGCCATGTTAATAGCTAGACATGGCAAACCTTTTACTGAAGGTGCATTTATCAAGACTGTCATGAAAATGGTGGAGAACATTTGCCCTGAGAAGAAGCAAGAATTTATGAATGTTTGCCTGGCATGCAACACTGTGGCACGGAGAGTTGACATATCGTCAGATATTCAGAGACAACTGGGGGACAGGGGAGTGGCTTTTGATTATTTCTCATCAGCCTGCAATGATGCATCTGACACTGCACAACTAATTATTTTTTTAAGAGGAGTTGATGACAACATGAACGTGACAGAGGAGCTGCTTGACCTCAAAAGCCTTAAAGGGCAAACCAGAGGAACAGATTTTTTCGTTTCTGTTTGTGAAGCTGTTGATATGAAACTACCATGGAGTAAAGTTTCTGGGATCATTACCGATGGTGCGCCTGCCATGGCTGGTGAGCGAAGTGGATTGTCCACACTGATCTGCAATAAAGTCAGCGAAGAAGCAGGCAACGCTTTTAAACTTCACTGTATCATTCACCAGCAGGCTGTCTGCGCCAAACATCTCAAATTTGACGATGTTATGAAACCAGTTGCAAAGGCAATCAATTATATTCGCTCTAAAGCTCTATACCACTGACAGTTTCAGCAGTTCTTGCGTGACATCCAGTCTGAATACGGTGACGTAATATATCACAACGATGTGAGGTGGCTAAGTCGGGGGTCCGCACTGCAGCGATTTTTCTCTCTCAAAGAGGAAATTGGACATTTTTTGGGTGAGAAGGGACAACCAATGGAAGAACTGTCCGATCCTGTATTGTTGGCAAATCTGGCTTTTTGGTTGACATAACGAAGCATTTGAATGCGCTGAATGTTAATCTTCAAGGAAAAGATGCAGTGGTGAGCCAGCTATATGCTCACATCAAGGCCTTTGTAACCAAACTGCAACTTTTCCAAAGACACTTGTCCCAAACAGAGCCCTGCACTGCGCACTTCCCAGCTTTGAAAGAGGTCATTGACAGTTTCCCACAGGACAACATCGGTGCGCAAATGAAGAGTTATGCAACAGCTATCGCATCTCTTTCTGTGGAATTTAACAAACGCTTTCGGGACTGTGCAGTTATTGAAAAGGACATGTTGCTTTTCTCTTCTCCCTTCTCCGTGGACCCTGATGATGCTCCTCCACAGCTGCAGCTAGAGCTCATTGAGCTGCAGTGTGACGATGAGTGCCACGGAAAACACCAGCAGTGTTATCTTGTTGACTTTTACTGGCAGCTGGACAAAAGCAGGTTTCCAGAAATGCGGTCATTCGCTAACAAAATGCTGAGCTTATTCGGCTCCACATATTTGTGTGAGCAAACATTCTCAGTCATGAACTTAAATAAGAACTGATTGAGGTCAAGGATGAGTGACTCCCACTTGCGTGACATTTTACGCATCTCAACCACTGCCCTCAAGCCAGACCTGGTCTCTTCACTGAAATCTATATCTCAGTATCACCCTTCTCATTAGTATCAGCAAGTTATCTGTTCCTTGATCAATCTGAAATTGAGTGTTTTGAACGGTATCATCTGTCACTATTAACAGTGAAAGCCTAAAGCACACTTGTTTTATTAAACTCTTGAATAAGATTTGGTTATAACTGTTGATGTTATGCACCTGTAGATGTGACACAAACTATTGCTTTCTGAAAGATCTTGTAAAAGGCAAGGGCAAAATTCACTCATTTTAAAGTTTAATGATAACAGACCACTTTGCATTACTTATAACTCCTGTTTAAAATGTTCATGAGGTAAAGATATTTAACTCATGGAAATTTAAAGTATTCTATACAGTTTGTTCAATGTTATCTGACTGAATGAAAGGCAGAATTGAGTTTTTAGAGTTGTCACGTCTGCCTGAGTGACTTATATTTGTTACATTGTCATTTGAAAAATAAGGTAATTGTGACAATGAATTTTTTTTATTACAGTGTGTGTTTTCACGTAACTTTTGTGGTAAAAAAATGTCGGAAGGAACTATTGTCTCCCGGGCATCTTCACTTTATCAAATTTGGCCCTCTTTGCAAAATGTTTGGACACCCCTGCCGTACACGAACGACCCTTTTTTACCAGCACAACCGAGCAGCGCCGATGGGCCGGGACTGGCACGAAGCTCCGGCCGCTTTTCCACTACAGAAGCCGAGCCGTGCCGCCACTGCCGTCACGCGCGCGGTGAGCAAGCAGAGACGCGTGCAGGGCGACGCCGCGCCACGCTCGTGCCATTCGTCATCGGCCATGGTCAATCCACTGCTGGATGAAGGCCTCCACGCAGCACCTGCACACGGAACTAATGTCACTCCGTCTCCTCCGCGGACGTCTCGTAACCGCCTCCGTTGGAAGTGTGAACGGATCCGGGTGAGGTGCTGGGGCTGCTGCTGGTGTTGGCGGTGGCGGCACCACAAGCGCGCTGGCTGGCTGGCGAGTCAATGGGCACCGGTGGGGAGCTGCTCACCGCGGCGGAGCGGGCGGAGTGGCCGTCCCACGGTTGGGGCAGGCCACGTAATGACCCGGCCACAATAGTTTTTGTTGTTGTCGTCGTGTACCCCTCTAACCCGACGGGTTTTCAAGCTTCCGCACATAGATCACGTGATCGAGTGTGTACGTGGTCACCCCTTCCCCTCTCTGCGCTCCTCACCTCTGATCTATAGATCTCTACTGCTCTCTCTCTCTAACTTGCTGAAGCCTTCTGCAAACCACGTGATCTGTATGTGGCCACCGCGACTCTGAACCCCTCTCCCCACCTGCTGTGAAAACACCGCCCCCACCTCCCTTCTCTCTCGTCCCATCTCTCCATGCAGCATCTCTCCTAGACCCCCTCGATCCCCTTTCTCCGCTCATTCTTCCTTCGTTCTCCTCTCATTCCCCCCGTTTTTTCCTCTCCGCTCCATATCTGCTGTCCCTGTCTGGGGGGGGGGGGGGGGGGGGGCTGTTCAAACCTAACACACGGGCGAGAAGCCGTGCATGTGTTGACGAGTGCGACAAGACGTTTTCTCGCGCTCTGCCTACATATATGTTTTTTTATTTTCCGCTTGTGTGTTAAACTGTGTGTACCCCGGAGATGGCAATTCTCCTGCTGTGTACCTACTGCTGTCCCTCCCGGCCATATCGCGTGCCACACTCAACTCTACAAACAGCTACCCGCGTTACTTTGCATCCATACTTGTTGCTCGATTTGCCACTACACCTGCTAATGAAACAGCTTATAGACATCTTCTTGGTTCTTTCGGTAAAGTCACGTAGAATGGAAATAATAAATAATAAAATAAAACATAATAAAATAATAAAATATTCTCACGACGTTTTCGCCACAATGCAAGCAGCCGTCCTCAGGTGAAGAACAGGTTGTCGAGAAGACAGAGTCTGAATGACACACTCCAGGCTTGGAGCGACTATTTAAGCTGGATGGAGGGGGGAAGGGCGCCTTGACAAATAATTGGCATATCAAGGAATTTAGCATATTATTGGAAATGCAGATATGCGATTAGTATTACTTGTGAAATGGGTAGGTTTTGGGCGGATCCTGTTGAAGGAACCTGTTGAGGAGCCTTTCAAAATCATCACCTTACCCTACATTGCTGGGGTCACAAAAATATCTCCAAAATCCTGATAAAACACAAGATCCAGTCCGATTCAACACAGTACATAAAATCCGTGATCTGGTCCCGTCTGTAAAGATGTGGTTCCAGACATACAGTACCCTGGCGTCTACAACTAAGTTGCCTCTGTGGTAGCAGTTACATTTGTAATGCGAGCAAGGACAGGGTCGCGCTGCTCCGCACCACTCACATGGGCCGGTGTATTGGAGAGCAGAGCCTGGTCGTCGTGGTGAGTGTGGGGGTGGGGGCGGAGACAGGGGTGGTATGAGAAGGTGGAGTTTGGGTCACGTGAGAGAGACGGAGGAGGAGCGGGGAGAAGAGAGTGAACCACGGAGGGAGCCACGCTGGCGGTGGAGGGAGAAGTGGCACCGTTGCCACGTGGTCAGGGCCGATAGGCGTACTGGGGTCCAGCGTGCGTGGGCAGCGGAGCGTGCGGGACCGCACGGGGAAGAGAGAGCCAGCAGCGTGTGCGGGGTACCTGAAGGACGAGATGGGGCCCATCCAGCGGTTCGCCATCTTTGTCCGGGTCCTCCGTCCACGCAGCCATCTGCTCCCAACGGCGCAAGCTGAACTTTCGTCCTAACACCGAGCTACCCAGCGGGACGTCAGCAGCCCATGACTACACATGGGCAGCGAGATGCCCATTTCTTGCGACAGTTCAACCATCCTCGTAAGGATGAGAGGATCGAAAAGATCGCGGAGGAATCGGGGTAGGCGGCCATCGCGAGTGCCAACAGCGCACCGCGATATACGCCAGAGGCGTTTCCTCGGGTCCCCGACGCCGCTGCATAAATTTCCTGTGAGCGGCTGATGGCGGCTCATAAACCTCCGCCATCTCAGCGAACGCGTCCTTCAGCGTCTTCTTCTTGTCGGCCGGGATGGAGCGGAACACCGCCAACGACACGTCGTCCAGCAGTGTAAGCAAAGCGCCCAACACTCGGCCTCCGTCCACTGCACAGATCGAAAAGCGAACTCAAACCGCCAAGTAAAGGCACTCCAGTCACCACGGGCAACAAATTCCTTGATGTTGGGGAGGCGATGGCTGCGGCCACCGTTGTCATCTTTGGGTGTGCCCACTCCCTCCACCAGCGTGACACGCGGCTCCACCAAAATGGCGGCCACAGGCGGCGCGGCCGTGACCGTGCCCAAGATGGCGGGTTCACTCCACTCGGCGAGCGTAATGGCGGCCGTCTCCTCCGACCCCCCGGAAGCCCTGGTCGTCCGCACTCGGCACCACATCCCGAGGCAGTCCCGGGCAGCAGACGACGCGACCAATGTGACGAGGCTCAGCAGCACCGCGCGAGAGATTCAATCTGCTCTGCCACCCACGGATGCGACTCCGCAGCCGGAGTCGCATCTGCGCCGGCCTCTCCACGCAGCGCGGCGCCCAGCGCAGCAGCGGTCGCCGCAAGTGGCGCCATCGCCCCCTGATGCAGCAAGCTCTGGTCGAGAGAGTCGTCGTCCAACGGCGGATCCGGTGGGTTCTTCTTCTTGAGGTGCCTGGACATCGTTGTTCTTGGCCCAAGCGGTCTCAAAAGTCACTTCTGACACCAATGTAATAATTCGCTCCGGACGATATCGTGTCTTTTGTCTTTTCTTTATTCGTTCTTCATTCCACAGCTCATTCACACTCTGGTTTCTCTTTCCCCCGTTACTCCATTCGCTCGCTGCCTCGCTCCCTCATACTGCTGGTTGACGGTGTCTGCCACGTGGCCGCTGGCGTGCCGGTGGCACAGACGTGGTCCCTCCTCAGCCCCTCTCCACACTAACCCGGAGCTGTCTCTCTCCACCCCTTATAACACCTGGCCCACGTGATACCATGCAGCCAATCATCAGCCTCACCCCCTGGAACCTTCCAGATGTTGCTATGCAGCCACAGGGTTATGCCCCTGGCTCGATGTCCCATTGGCTGCCGGCAGAGCCTATCACCATGGCCCAGTTACTCCCGGGTGCATCCTCATATTACACTGGCAAGACCAATTCAGCAGTACTGAATTCAACTCACTTGGTCTCTAGTCAAGGACATTTCACTGTCCCTGATGATGTCCTCGTCAGTTTTGACGTGGTCTCTCTATTCACCAAGGTTCCAGTGCCAGACACCACAACAATAATTGAAGACTTAGTCCAACATGGACTGAACTCTGATGTCCCTGCACTGGTTAGGCACTGCCTCACCAACAAGTACTTCACCTGGAATGGTACCTTCTACAAACAAAATGAGGGCACCCTATGGGTTCCCCCTTGTTACCAGTGATAGCCAATGTTTTCATGAAGAAATTTGAGACAGACGCCATCCAGACATCCACCCTGTGACCTTCCCTGTGAAAGAAATATATGGATGATACTTTCGTCATTTGACCACATGGCCTACCAGCATTGAACCAATTTCTCGACCACATTAACTCCATACACCCATCCATCAAATTCACCATGGAAGTGTAGAAGGATGGCAAGCTACCATTCTTAGATGTTCTGTTTGAGAGAAGGTCCAATGGCTCTTTGGGATATTTTGTCTACAGGAAGGCCACCCACACAGATTCCTATCTGAAGCCTGATTCCCACCACCATCCGGCAGAAAATAATTCCTCTAAACACAAGATCCAGGTCCAAATCAGTACAGTACACAAGATCCGTGATCTGATCCCATCTGTAAAGGATGTCATTCCTGACTTACAGTACCCTGGTGTCTACAAACTGAGTTGCATTTGTTTGTGACTGTTATATCGGGGAAACGAAACGACATATCTGACCGCATTCGCGAGCACAAGTCAGATTTGAAACACGGTAGGACGGATTCTTCTGCAGTGGGTTCTCATGATATTGTTTTCTCCGATACCAAAGTACTCTGCAAGCCGTCTGGATACTACCAAGATTTGTCCATGAAACATAGACATAACTTCAACCGAGAGGATGATTTCAAATGAAGCAATAATTGAAGGATGTCATTAACCAAGTTAAACTTTAGCTGCCTTATAGTTTACAGTTGTAGTGACATAAGAGGGAGGGGCTGCTGGGGGCTCTGGGACCCTGGGCGGGCCAGGCGCTTAAGCCTATTGCGCCAGGCGTTGGGTTCCCAGCGCTTAAGCCTCTTGGCGCCAGGCGTTGGTTCCCAGGCGCTTAAGCCCCTTGGCGCCGCCAAAGGGGGGGGCTGTGTGTGCTCTGTGGGATATCTGGGGCGACACGGCCCCACCCCTCGTTGGGGACTAGGCATAAAAGGGAGCTCCCTGGACGATCAGGGCCAGTCGTAGCTCAGGACCCAAGACACAAGACCAGCCATCTGAGGACCCTGGGATGTTGTGAGAGCCAGTGGTGGGACTCTGGAACTCCCGACTCTACGACCTTGTGAGGGCGAGTTCCAGCGTAGCCAGAGTAGTATCTAGGCTGTGTACCTAGGCTGTGTACCTAGGCTGTAACAGAGTATCAGGAGTATTGGAGAGTTGGAGAGTTGGAGTGTTGGAGTGTAATAAAGAAGTTACCTCTACAAGTGTCTCCGGAACCCGTTAGACAGTCATATCCATTGTTGCAGTCTTTTACTCCCAGCTTTATACACCACCATCATAAAGAATGTTGATGTACAACGGTGTTTCAATAGCGCAAACATTGTCCCCCCATCCCACTCTCCCCCCCCCCATCCATCGTACAGGCACTCTACTCACCCTCCCCCCGAAATCACAAAGATAAATGTTTATCTATCGGCTTAACTCAGCGAATCCCCTGCCCAACCGCCCGCGACTCCACACGGCCTGCCGAATGTTCCCCTCCCCCACGACTCCTTGGCTCCTCCCCCCCTTAGTACCGGAAATAACCACGTGTCTCTAAATAGCTCTCTTTATACGCTACAGTAATTTGCTGGAGCAGTCACACCTGATGACGGAGGCTTGTGTTGCTTCCGAAATGTGATTTAATTTAGTTGTTTTCATTTTTATTTTGTTTTCACCTACGTCACTTTACCGAAAAAACCAAAGAGTATAGGGACATTGGCTTAGTTGTAATGTTAGTTTAATAACACTGGCTTAATTGTAATGTTAGTTTAGTAACACTGGCTTAGTTGTAATGCTAGTTGAGCACCTGGCTCTGTCTGTTTGTGCTCTGGGACCTGGCTTTGTCTGTGTGTGCTCTGGGACCTGGCTTTGTCTGTGTGTGCTCTGGCACCTGCTTTGTCTGTGGTGCTCTGGCACCTGCTTTGTCTGTGTGTGCTCTGGGCACCTCTTTGTCTGTGTGTGCTCTGGGCACCTGGCTTTGTCTGTGTGTGCTCTGGCACCTGCTTTGTCTGTGTGCTCTGGGCACCTGGCTTTGTCTGTGTGTGCTCTGGGCACCTCGCTTTGTCTGTGTGTGCTCTGGGCACCTGGCTTTGTCTGTGTGTGCTCTGGGCACCTGGCTTTGTCTGTGTGTGCTCTGGGCACCTGGCTTTGTCTGTGTGTGCTCTGGGCACCTGCTTTGTCTGTGTGCTCTGGGCACCTGCTTTGTCTGTGTGTGCTCTGGGCACCTGGCTTTGTCTGTGTGTGCTCTGGGCACCTGCTTTGTCTTGTGTGCTCTGGGCACCTGGCTTTGTCTGTGTTGCTCTGGGCACCTGGCTTTGTCTGTGTGCTCTGGGCACCTGGCTTTGTCTGTGTGTGCTCTGGGCACCTGGCGTTGTCTGTGTGTGCTCTGGGCACCTCGCTTTGTCTGTGTGTGCTCTGGGCACCTGGCTTTGTCTGTGTGTGCTCTGGGCACCTGCTTTGTCTGTGTGTGCTGGGCACCTGGCTTTGTCTGTGTGTGCTCTGGCACCTGGCTTTGTCTGTGTGTGCTCTGGGCACCTGGCTTTGTCTGTGTGCTCTGGGCACCTGCTTTGTCTGTGTGCTCTGGGCACCTGCTTTGTCTGTGTGCTCTGGGCACCTCTTTGTCTGTGTGTGCTCTGGGCACCTGGCTTTGTCTGTGTGTGCTCTGGGCACCTGGCTTTGTCTGTGTGTGCTCTGGCACCTGCTTTGTCTGTGTGTGCTCTGGGCACCTCGCTTTGTCTGTGTGTGCTCTGGGCACCTCGCTTTGTCTGTGTGTGCTCTGGGCACCTGGCTTTGTCTGTGTGTGCTCTGGGCACCTGGCTTTGTCTGTGTGCTCTGGGCACCTCGCTTTGTCTGTGTGTGCTCTGGGCACCTGCTTTGTCTGTGTGCTCTGGGCACCTGCTTTGTCTGTGTGTGCTCTGGCACCTGCTTTGTCTGTGTGTGCTCTGGGCACCTGGCTTTGTCTGTGTGTGCTCTGGCACCTCGCTTTGTCTGTGTGTGCTCTGGGCACCTCGTTTGTCTGTGTGTGCTCTGGGCACCTCGCTTTGTCTGTGTGTGCTCTGGGCACCTGGCTTTGTCTGTGTGCTCTGGGCACCTGCTTTGTCTGTGTGGCTCTGGGCACCTGCTTTGTCTGTGTGTGCTCTGGGCACCTGGCTTTGTCTGTGTGCTCTGGCACCTGGCTTTGTCTGTGTGTGCTCTGGGCACCTGCTTTGTCTGTGTGTGCTCTGGCACCTGCTTTGTCTGTGTGTGCTCTGGGCACCTGCTTTGTCTGTGTGCTCTGGCACCTGGCTTTGTCTGTGTGTGCTCTGGGCACCTGGCTTTGTCTGTGTGCTCTGGGCACCTCGCTTTGTCTGTGTGTGCTCTGGGCACCTCGCTTTGTCTGTGTGCTCTGGGCACCTGGCTTTGTCTGTGTGTGCTCTGGCACCTGGCTTTGTCTGTGTGTGCTCTGGGCACCTGCTTGTCTGTGTGTGCTCTGGGCACCTGCTTTGTCTGTGTGTGCTCTGGGCACCTCTTTGTCTGTGTGTCTGGGCACCTCTTTGTCTGTGTGTGCTCTGGGCACCTGGCTTTGTCTGTGTGTGCTCTGGGCACCTCGCTTTGTCTGTGTGTGCTCTGGGCACCTGGCTTTGTCTGTGTGTGCTCTGGGCACCTGGCTTTGTCTGTGTGTGCTCTGGGCACCTGCTTTGTCTGTGTGTGCTCTGGGCACCTGGCTTTGTCTGTGTGCTCTGGCACCTGGCTTTGTCTGTGTGTGCTCTGGGCACCTGCTTTGTCTGTGTGTGCTCTGGGCACCTGGCTTTGTCTGTGTGTGCTCTGGGCACCTGGCTTTGTCTGTGTGTGCTCTGGGCACCTGTTTGTCTGTGTGTGCTCTGGGCACCTGCTTTGTCTGTGTGTGCTCTGGGCACCTGGCTTTGTCTGTGTGCTCTGGGCACCTCTTTGTCTTGTGCTGTGGGCACCTCGCTTTGTCTGTGTGTGCTCTGGGCACCTCGCTTTGTCTGTGTGTGCTCTGGGCACCTGCTTTGTCTTGTGTGCTCTGGCACCTGCTTTGTCTTGTGTGCTCTGGGCACCTGGCTTTGTCTGTGTGTGCTCTGGGCACCTGGCTTTGTCTGTGTGTGCTCTGGGCACCTGGCTTTGTCTGTGTGTGCTCTGGGCACCTCGCTTTGTCTGTGTGTGCTCTGGGCACCTCGCTTGTCTGTGTGTGCTCTGGCACCTGGCTTTGTCTGTGTGTGCTCTGGGCACCTGCTTTGTCTGTGTGTGCTATGGGCACCTCGCTTTGTCTGTGTGTGCTCTGGGCACCTGGCTTTGTCTGTGTGCTCTGGGCACCTGGCTTTGTCTGTGTGTGCTCTGGGCACCTCGCTTTGTCTGTGTGTGCTCTGGGCACCTGGCTTTGTCTGTGTGTGCTCTGGGCACCTGCTTTGTCTGTGTGTGCTCTGGGCACCTCTTTGTCTGTGTGCTCTGGGCACCTGGCTTTGTCTGTGTGTGCTCTGGCACCTGCTTTGTCTGTGTGTGCTCTGGGCACCTCGCTTTGTCTGTGTGCTCTGGGCACCTCGCTTTGTCTGTGTGTGCTCTGGGCACCTCGCTTTGTCTGTGTGTGCTCTGGGCACCTGGCTTTGTCTGTGTGTGCTCTGGCACCTGGCTTTGTCTGTGTGTGCTCTGGGCACCTGGCTTTGTCTGTGTGTGCTCTGGGCACCTGCTTTGTCTGTGTGTGCTCTGGGCACCTCTTTGTCTGTGTGTGCTCTGGGCACCTCGCTTTGTCTGTGTGTGCTCTGGGCACCTGGCTTTGTCTGTGTGTGCTCTGGGCACCTCGCTTTGTCTGTGTGTGCTCTGGGCACCTGGCTTTGTCTGTGTGTGCTCTGGGCACCTGGCTTTGTCTGTTGTGCTCTGGCACCTGGCTTTGTCTGTGTGTGCTCTGGGCACCTCGCTTTGTCTGTGTGTGCTCTGGGCACCTGCTTTGTCTGTGTGTGCTCTGGGCACCTGGCTTTGTCTGTGTGTGCTCTGGGCACCTGGCTTTGTCTGTGTGTGCTCTGGGCACCTGGCTTTGTCTGTGTGTGCTCTGGGCACCTCGCTTTGTCTGTGTGTGCTCTGGGCACCTGCTTTGTCTGTGTGCTCTGGGCACCTGCTTTGTCTGTGTGCTCTGGCACCTGGCTTTGTCTGTTGTGCTCTGGGCACCTGCTTTGTCTGTGTGTGCTCTGGCACCTCGCTTTGTCTGTTGTGCTCTGGGCACCTGGCTTTGTCTGTGTGTGCTCTGGGCACCTGCTTTGTCTGTGTGTGCTCTGGGCACCTGGCTTTGTCTGTGTGTGCTCTGGGCACCTCGCTTTGTCTGTGTGTGCTCTGGCACCTGCTTTGTCTGTGTGTGCTCTGGGCACCTGGCTTTGTCTGTTGTGCTCTGGCACCTGGCTTTGTCTGTGTGTGCTCTGGGCACCTCGCTTTGTCTGTGTGTGCTCTGGGCACCTGCTTTGTCTGTGTGTGCTCTGGGCACCTGGCTTTGTCTGTGTGTGCTCTGGGCACCTGGCTTTGTCTGTGTGTGCTCTGGGCACCTGCTTTGTCTGTGTGTGCTCTGGGCACCTGGCTTGTCTGTGTGCTCTGGGCACCTGCGTTTGTGTGTGCTCTGGGCACCTGCTTTGTCTGTGTGTGCTCTGGGCACCTGGCTTTGTCTGTGTGTGCTCTGGGCACCTGCTTTGTCTGTGTGTGTGCTCTGGGCACCTCGCTTTGTCTGTGTGTGCTCTGGGCACCTGGCTTTGTCTTGTGTGCTCTGGGCACCTCGCTTTGTCTTGTGTGCTCTGGGCACCTGCTTTGTCTGTGTGTGCTCTGGGCACCTGGCTTTGTCTGTGTGTGCTCTGGCACCTGGCTTTGTCTGTTGTGCTCTGGGCACCTCGCTTTGTCTGTGTGCTCTGGGCACCTGCTTTGTCTGTGTGTGCTCTGGCACCTGGCTTTGTCTGTGTGTGCTCTGGGCACCTGGCTTTGTCTGTGTGTGCTCTGGGCACCTGGCTTTGTCTGTGTGTGCTCTGGCACCTGGCTTTGTCTGTGTGTGCTCTGGGCACCTGCTTTGTCTGTGTGTGCTCTGGGCACCTCGCTTTGTCTGTGTGTGCTCTGGGCACCTGGCTTTGTCTGTGTGTGCTCTGGGCACCTCGCTTTGTCTGTGTGTGCTCTGGGCACCTCGCTTTGTCTGTGTGTGCTCTGGGCACCTGGCTTTGTCTGTGTGTGCTCTGGGCACCTGGCTTTGTCTGTGTGTGCTCTGGGCACCTGGCTTTGTCTGTGTGCTCTGGGCACCTCGCTTTGTCTGTGTGTGCTCTGGGCACCTGCTTTGTCTGTGTGTGCTCTGGGCACCTGGCTTTGTCTGTGTGTGCTCTGGGCACCTGGCTTTGTCTGTGTGTGCTCTGGGCACCTGGCTTTGTCTGTGTGTGCTCTGGGCACCTGGCTTTGTCTGTGTGCTCTGGGTACCTGCTTTGTCTGTGTGTGCTCTGGGCACCTCTTTGTCTGTGTGTGCTCTGGGCACCTCGCTTTGTCTGTGTGCTCTGGGCACCTCGTTTGTCTGTGTGCTCTGGGCACCTCGCTTTGTCTGTGTGTGTCCTGGGCACCTGGCTTTGTCTGTGTGTGCTCTGGGCACCTGCTTTGTCTGTGTGGCTCTGGGCACCTGGCTTTGTGTGTGTGCTCTGGGCACCTGGCTTTGTCTGTGTGTGCTCTGGCACCTGGCTTTGTCTGTGTGTGCTCTGGGCACCTCGCTTTGTCTGTGTGTGCTCTGGGCACCTGCTTTGTCTGTGTGTGCTCTGGGCACCTGGCTTTTCTGTGTGTGCTCTGGGCACCTGGCTTTGTCTGTGTGCTCTGGGCACCTGGCTTTGTCTGTGTGTGCTCTGGGCACCTCGCTTTGTCTGTGTGTCTGGGCACCTCGCTTTGTCTGTGTGTGCTCTGGGCACCTGGCTTTGTCTTGTGTGCTCTGGGCACCTGGCTTTGTCTGTGTGTGCTCTGGGCACCTCGCTTTGTCTGTGTGGCTCTGGGCACCTGGCTTTGTGTGTGTGCTCTGGGCACCTGGCTTTGTCTGTGTGTGCTCTGGGCACCTGGCTTTGTCTGTGTGTGCTCTGGGCACCTCGCTTTGTCTGTGTGTGCTCTGGACCTGGCTTTGTTTGTGTGCTCTGGGCACCTGGCTTTGTCTGTTGTGCTCTGGGCACCTGCTTGTCTGTGTGTGCTCTGGCACCTGGCTTTGTCTGTGTGTGCTCTGGCACCTCGCTTGTCTGTGTGTGCTCTGGGCACCTCGCTTTGTCTGTGTGGCTCTGGGCACCTGGCTTTGTCTGTGTTGCTCTGGCACCTGGCGTTGTCTGTGTGTGCTCTGGACACCTCGCATTGTCTGTGTGTGCTCTGGGCACCTCGCTTTGTCTGTATGTGCTCTGGGCACCTCGTTTGTCTGTGTGTGCACTGGGCACCTGCTTTGTCTGTGTGTGTGCTCTGGGCACCTGGCGTTGTCTGTGTGTGCTCTGGGCACCTCGCTTTGTCTGTGAAGTACCCTTGAAGACGCTTGGACACCGTTGTAAGGCACGTGTTTATTTACACAATGGTCGTACAGCACTAGAGGGGTGTATCGGCCCCCTCACCGTATAACTGGGGATACACCTCTAGCTATCCGACCACCCCGAGTCCTCCACTAACGGCTAGGGGAGGCTGTCTGGCCCGACACTGGTCAGTCGGGCTACGGTACCCGGAGTCCCAGAGTACTAACTCTGGTTCACGGGACCACGCCACTGGCTCCGTCCTGCGCTGCCCTGATAAGGGCGGCATCCCAGGGGGAGTCCAGGGCCTATCTGGTCGATCTTCCGTCTTCCCCTATTTACTCTAAGACTGAACCCCGAGCTCTCTGGCTCATCCCTTTTATACTCCCCCAGAGGATCACAACCCCCCCTCACGCCGCCCGGTGCGGACGTCGTTGCGGGCACCACCCCGTGTACTGGCGGAGTCCCCGCCCACTGTGTTTGTTATCCGTTAGATCCTATGCAACAGCCCTACACAAACAGCCCCTCTGTAACAGCCCTACATCACCCCCCCTGTACAGCTCGCAGCCGTCCCGGCTGCAACAACTTCAATAAAGGTTTATTAACCCCTTGATCTCCGCGTGTGCCTCAAAAAAACGTTTTAACCATAACGTGAAGGGAACAACAACAAAACCCAACAAACCCCAAGGGAAACAATCCGACGCACCCCCCTGAATAAATACGAATTCCGTAAGAGCGACGTATATACAGTTTTAGCAGGGAACCCCTAGCACACACGCAACACAACACAACACAATGTGGCAGGAGCTCCCCACCGACGCAGCACCCCGCAACCATACACAAGAGAAATAAGTCTCCTTTTAATGCATCATAAGATCTGCGCATTTTCGCGCGCGTCCTTGCTGCAGGCCCGTCACACGGGCAACCCCGGATGGCGGACCGCCCGGTGGCAGCTGTTCATTCCGTATTGAGTCCGCGTTTGACGTCGCGAGACCCTCGGCATCCCCCGTAGCGGTGGTTGGGTGCGAGCCCGTCAATCCCGGTGCACCTGTGGGCGGGACAGCCGGCGACACGTCAGGCGAGGGCAGCAGAGACGGACCCTTTGAGTCGGCCGACCCCCACATGTTTGGCCACGCGTGTGTGGAGTGGGGCCTCGCACCGCAACGAATGGTTTAAGTCTCGAGGGGTGCACAAACACCGGCGCTTCCCCCATTTGATGCGAACACACTGAGGCCGCAGAACCTCGACCACCTCGACAGGACCCCTCCACGGCCACCCCAGTTTAGAGGATGTCGCGAGTGGTACCTGGGGGCAGTGCAGCCATGCCCTGTCCCCCGGCTTCCACTGCAGCACGTGCGCGCGACCCAGTCTGAGGCGCTCATTTGCTTTCTGACGCTGTTCTGAATTTAGCATGGCAGCATCCCGTGCCTCAGTCAATTTAGCAAGGTTGAATTTAACATGGTCAATTAATTTAGTTTTACCCAGCGGCGTGGGGATCTGCAGCTGCGCCCGAACGGGTGGGTCAGGATCGCGGCCATACATGAGGAAGAAGGGTGAAAATCCCGTTGCAGCATGGGGGGCCAATCTGTATGCCGCCAAGACCCCTTGGATTTTCAAGTCCCAATCAGTCTGTGAGTCCGAAACCTGCTGTGATAACATAGACGAGATGGTGCGATGCAGACGCTCGACCATCCCGTCAGTTTGCGGGTGATAGGGGGAAGTACGAATCTTTTTTGTTCCTAGGAGCTCACAGACCTGTTGGAGGAGTTTTCCGGAAAAATTTCTACCCTGGTCGGTCAGCAGCCGCTCCGGGGCACCTTTGTCCATGACATAACCTTGGACAAAGGCGTCGACGATGGCTGCTGCCGACTGATTGGCCAGGGGCCAGGCCATAGGCCAGCGCGTAAAGTACTCGACCCCGGTTAACAATATCTATTACCCCTAGGGGTGGCGGGGAATGGGCCCAGAATATCCAGCGCGACAAGTTCGTTCACTCTGGAGACCCTGATAGACTGCAAAGGCGGGTTTGATTCTCGTGCTGGTGGTTTTCGCTGCGCACACCGCGGGCATGAAGCCACCAGATCTGAGACATCCCTTGTCATGCCTTGCCAAAAGAAATCACGCTGGAGCAAGGCGAGGTCTTTTGGGTACCCAGGTGGAGGAGGCGCTCATGGCAGCCCACACCACCCTACCCCGTAAGCCAGAAGGGACCACCAGCCGGTGTCGGTGGGATTTTCCGTCCCAGTGCATCAGCAACCCCGCGTGCATTTCCCATGCGTCGGCATCACCCGATCCCCGCCCCGCCTCCCCGGCGCGACGACGCAACGCGAGGAGGGAGGTATCCTCCATCTGGAGGCGCCCCCATTCCTGAATGTGCAAACCCAGCAGGGAATCTTTCCCTTGTTGTTCAATAGAATTTGGAACAACTGTTCCGCCGTCGGCGGCGGCCGCAAGGACCGGAACCGACATGTCCCCTGCTGGCTTGCAACGTCCCGACCCCAGGAGGCATGCACATTCTGAGGTGGTTGGCATGCGCGACAGAGCGTCCGCGTTGGTGTGGCGAACGCCCTTACGGTAGTGGTTTCGAAATCAAAATCCTGGAGGATCTCCAACCATCGGGACAATTGTCCCGATGGCTGTTGAACTCGCAGGGCGTACTGCAGTGCCGCATGATCTGTGCGGACGGTGAAACGCCGACCGTACAGATATGGGCGATACTGTTGGATGAAATAGACAATTGCCAACAGTTCTCTGCGGGTGACACAATATCTTTGCTCTGCTTGAGACAACACCCGACTGCCGTACGCAACCACCCGTTCGACGCCGTCAACCACCTGGGAAAGCACGCCCCCAATACCCGTGTTGCTCGCATCGGTTCGAGCAGAACGGTTTAGAAAAATCGGGGTAAATCAAGGGAGGAGCTTTTACCAGGGCGTCCCGAAGGGAGCAAAAAGCAGCCTCCTCCTCTGACCCCAGTGGAACCGAACCCCTTTTGATGTTAAGGCGTGTAGGGGTTTGGCAATTGTTGCAAAGTCGGCGACGAACCGTCTGTAATACGACGCGAAGCCGACGAAACTCCTGACCTCTCCCACCGAGGTGGGAGTCGGCCAGGAGCTGACACACTGCGTTTTGGCGGGATCGGTAGCAATACCCGAGCGCCCTACGATGTGGCCCAAATAACGCACGGAATCGCGTAACAAATGACATTTTGGGGCTTGAACTTCAAATTAGCAGCCCGCATCTTTAGGAAAACCGCCCGCAACCTCTGGAGATGTTCGTCAAAAGTTTTAGCGAAGACAATAACGTCATCCAAATAAATCAAACACGACTCCCATTGCAATCCAGCCAAAACCAATTCCATCAAACGCTGGAAGGTTGCCGGCGCTGAGTGTAAGCCCATCGGCAACCGGTTGAATTGGAACAGGCCGTGCGGTGTACGGAAAGCAGTTTTAGGTTTCGATTCGTCATCCAGAGGAAGCTGCCAGAATCCCGAAAGTAAATCCAGCGTGGAGAAGAATCGCGCTCCCGCCAAGGCGTCCAGCGATTCGTCCATCCGTGGGAGCGGGTATGCGTCGGCAACCGAAATTTTGTTTAGGCGCCGAAAATCAACGCAAAACCGCAACGAGCCATCCTGCTTTTTAACCAGGACGATCGGCGCTCCCCAAGGGCTGGTAGAGGGAGAAATAATGTCGGCGGCTAACATGTCATCAACGGCCAATTTGACATGGTCCTTTTCGGCGGGACTCAACCGAAACGGATTTTGGCGAATTGGCGCGCTGTCACCCGTGTCAATATGGTGACGCAGCAGATGAGTACAACCCAAATCGTATTTATTCCGACTAAAAACGTCGGAAAATTCCTGCAGTAGCGATCTAAGCTGTTGGCGCTCTGAATTTGACAGGTCCGTCGATCCCGCACAAAGCGCGTCGAGCCACCCGTCATCGCTGTCCGAATGTGGGTGCAGTCGGGCGGCGTGCCGACATGATTCGCAACCGGTTCCTCGCAGGGCATCGGCGTCGCGTGCGCAAGCACCGTCCCTTGAGGAACTACAACAGTTTGCGATCCCACATTGAGGACCGCGATGAAAGGGTCCCCATCTCCCCTCACGACGGTCAGGGCCGGAATCAAATGCGGTCCACTAACCCCGGCCCTAGACGGTCCTAACAGGATTCCCTGGGCCCCGATGCCCTCCGCGAAGGGCCGACGAAGTCTTAGAGGCACTAACATTTGAGCTCCCGGCGGCACACGAACCGTTTCAACGACGGACGCTGGTATAGTTACGAACGCCGTCCGAATCACAGTAGGAGAAGGCAGGAACGCCATGCACCGTCCCGACGGGAGCTCAATGCATCCCTGGTCTATTAAAATACGAATCGGCATTTTACCCAAGAAGTTTGTCCCCAGCAGGCACGGAACCGCCAGCGAGGAGGAAACAAAAATCGGGCCTGATAATTTGATATCCCCGATACAAATTTGCGCTCGAATTTGTCCAATGATGCCAAGGGAGCCCCTGTTTGCCGCATAGAATGGGACGTTAACTGGCAGTAAGGGACGGCTTTGGACAGGTAAAATGTTGTAAATTAGTTCGGAAATAATGGTCGCCGATGCCCCCGTGTCGACCAGGATGCGTACCTCAACCCCGTCAATGTGTCCCACGACGGCCGACGACCCGACGATGCGGCCACAACGCGATGGGCCAACGCAGACCACTGCCCGGGCTCGATTCGAGTCCCCACAGTGGTGCGCGCCGACCCGTCGCGATGCAACGTCGTCCCCCCATTCGTTGCGATGCGAGAGTGTGCAACAGGTGTGTGTTTAGGCCAAACATGTGTGGTGCCGCGACTCGCCGGATCATGTTGATGGAGCTTGGGAGGAGGAGGAGGAGGGCCGGCGTCCTGGCGAGGCGTCGTCCCGCGCTGTCGGGAGAGCGGCACCCCGAGGCGACATGGCCTCGGACGCCGCAGTTGAAGCAACGCGGGAGCGCCGGCGGCGATGACGGACGGTCGAAGCGGCTCGACCCATCCCGGCCCGACCGTGCTCCCGTCCCCTGCTGCCGACGATGGTTGACGGCGAAAACCTCCTCCGCCGGGAGGGTGGCTGCCGCCACCGCACGCCCGGCCGCTGCCCTGCTGGCCTTCCGCCGCTGTGACAGCAGGTTGGCGTGGAGGAGCCGCGCCGCTTGTAGGGAAGTCATCTCCGTATCCTCCTGTGCAACGACGGCGATGTCCAGGTCGTCTGCCAGCAGGAGGATTTTTTCAGTCACCATGGCGTCGACCCCGTCCTCGTCCATGCGAGGGAAGGCTGTCTTGGCCAACGCCAGGAGACTTGTTCTGTATGCCAGGGGCGACTCCTTCGCGCCCCGCTGGCGGTCGTAGAACTGCTGCCTGCATTCCGCGGAAGGTCCGTAGACCCCGGCCAGCAGCTGCAGCGCCATCGGTAGCGTAGAGCGCTTCTCCTTCAGCGCCGATGTGAGGGCGGCGAGCGCGTCGCCGTCGAGGAGCGCCGGC